>NC_071994.2:32844107-33156785 GCF_028885655.2 Pongo abelii | reverse complement strand
TTTTGTGACTTGACTTTGTAGTTTGACCATGGATGAGTTACTTAATTTCACTGTTCTTGTATTAGTCAAGGTTTTCCAGAGAAACAGATCCAAATAGGATAGAAAGGGGGCTGATGGGCAGAGGCCATCACAGTGCCTCGGTTTTCTAATCTGTAAAATGGTGATAATAACCTCATAGGGTTGTGCTTAGAACAGTATTTGATGTATAACTAATATATTTGAAGCACTTAATCCTTCTTTTGTTTGTTTGTTTTGTTTTGAGACAGAGTCTTGCTCTGTCGCCCAGGCTGGAGTGCAGTGCTGCTATCTCAGCTCACTGCAACCTCCGCCTCCCGAGTAACTGGGACTACAGACCTGCGCCACCATGCCAGTCTAATTTTTAAATTTCTAGTAGGAACGGGGTTTCACCATGTCAGCCAGGCTTGTCTCAAACTCCTGACCCCTCAGATGATCGGCCTGCCTCAGCCTCCCAAAGTGTTGGGATTACAGGCGTGAGCCAACGTGCCTAGCTTCAATTACTTAATCTTAGAATTACTTATTACATCTGATTAGGGAAGGAAAATCTTTGCTGAAAACAAAAAAAGTAATTTAATTTTGTACCTAGTGTCTTAGTCAACTTTGTGTTACTATAATGGAATGCCTGAGACTGGATAATTTATATAAAGAACAGAAATTTGTTTCTCACACTTCTGGATCCTGGGAAGTCCAAGATCAAGGTACCAGCATCTTGTTGCATTACTGTGTTCTCACCTGGTGGTAGAAGGCTTAAGGGCAAGAGAGAGTGATCATACTCCTGCAAGCTCTTTTTATAGTAGTATTAATTCATTCTAAATAGCTCCCAAAAGGCCCACCCTCCCAACACTATTGCGTTGGGAAGGTTAAGTTTCCAACACTTGAATTTTAGGGGGACGCATTCAGACCATAGCACCAAAGGAGAGATTTATTCCACTTAGCTTAATGAACCCTGCCCAATTTCCTTTTCTTGCTTTTTTAAAATAGAAGCAGGATTGCTATACAGTTTAATGTAACATCTGTTTTGGAAGTTACTATCACTGTGTAATGAAAATACCTGTATCCTTTTTTGCTACTCTTGTAACACTTGGGTATTTTCAGGACTTTTCTCTGAGCTTTAACTTCATTAGCAGAGCTTTTATTTGTCTTTGATCCTTTGGTATACTTTCCACAATTATTAAACATGCTTTTTGTTTAGCATTCAAGAACTTTAGCCTGGCTCTGGCCTACCTTTTCACCTTTTTCCTTCTTGAACTGTTCATTTCATACAGAATAGCTTTCTTATCTTCTTTTGCTTTGTTAACTTCCTTTCATATTCCTGTCCCTCTTCCTATGTTTCCTGCCTCCACCTACCTATAAAGACCTTCCTGGGCAGGGTGTGGTTGCTCACGCCTGTAACCCCAGCACTTTGGGAGGCCGAGGTGGGTGGATCACCTGAGGTCAGGAGTTCGAGACCAGCCTGGCCAACATAGTGAAACCCTGTGTCTGCTAAAAATACAAAAATTAGCCAGGCGCGGCAGCACACACCTGTAATCCGAGGAGGCTGAGGGAGGAGAATTACTTGAACTTGGGAGGTAGAGGTGTCAGTGAGCCAAGATCGTGCCACTGCACTCCTGGGCAACAGAGTGAAACTCCATCTCAAAAAACAAACAAACAAAAAACACCTTCCTGGCTGGTCATGGTGGCTCATACCTGTAATCCTAGTATTTTAGGAGGCCGAGGTGAGAGGATCGCTTGAGGCCAGGAGTTCAAGACCCAAGACCAGCCTTGGAAACATAGACCTTGCCTCAAAAAACTCTTTTTGAATTATTTTTTTAAAAAAGAAGACTTATTTATTTATTTATTTTTTTGAGACAGTCTCACTGTTTCACCCAGGCTGGAGTGCAGTAGCATGATCTCAGCTCACTGTAGCTATCACTTGCCATTTATTGCTAAGATATTTATTCTGCACACTCTGTTACCATTATAGATTTGTCTTGTTATTCCAGCCTTTTTCGTTCTTCCCAGGTCTCCTTCCCCATTTTTCCCGTTAGTATAGGTTTCATATGTCCCTATTTTGGTTTTCTGTGTCTTGGTTCATCCTAGTGAGGCTTGAGAAAGGGGAAAAAGTGGTAAGGAAAACACTGCCATGGCTTTTGAAAAGACTAGCCTTCCTCTTTTCCCAGCCTCATGTTAGATACACGGGAGAGGGAGAGGAGTAATTGAGTTTGGCTGATGCTTTCCCTTCAGCCTTTCCAGGAAAGAAAAAAAGGAATGTGGGAAAAATACATTCATACTTAGCTTTATCTATTTTTCTCCACCAGCATCATCTTATTCATAAAAACAAATTAGGCACTCTTTTCAGTAAGATGGAATGTCTTTCTGAGAGACTGGCAGCGGATTATTTGGGGCAAAGGGGCACTTGTAGGTTTTTGGCATTTCCTTGTGAGTCATTAGTAGATACTCAAAGTTAGAACTTTGGGTCATTTGCCCATAGAGGGGCTAGATCGAGGTAAGATTTTTATTGTTGCTGTGGTTGGGTTTCTTTTTTAATTGGCCTAGGCCTTTACATTTCTGTATAATTTCTAAATTCATAAAATTTTTACTTTTTATATGCATAATGAAAAACTTCAGACATATATACCTAACTAAAGAAAACAATACAACGAAACTCTTTGTACCTGCACCCAGCTTGTATATTTATCATCTCATGGTCAATCGTATTTCATATAAATCCACATTCATTTCCTTGCTCCCTTTGCCCTCTAGATTATTTTGAAACAAGCACCAAACACATTGTTTCATCAGTAATATTTCAGTAGTAAAATACCTTCTAGGGAAAGAGCTGTTCTGAATTTTTAACCATTGCTTAAAATAGATTATGTTTAAACTGTATTTGTAAGTCAGGAATCATCCTTTCGTGTATTGGGGTCATATCTCACTCATTGAGTAAAACATGTCTTATTTAAGCTGGACCTGAAATGGATTGAACTAAGTTTTATATAACTAATTTTGGTGTTTTACGTTTATATTGTTTTGCAGATTCAGAAAACAATAAAGAAGACAGCACGTCGGGAGCAGCTTATGAGAGAAGAAGCCGAACAGAAACGTTTAAAAACTGTACTTGAGCTACAGTATGTTTTGGACAAATTGGGAGATGATGAAGTGCGGACTGACCTGAAACAAGGTTTGAATGGAGTGCCAATATTGTCCGAAGAGGAGTTGTCATTGTTGGATGAATTCTATAAGCTAGTAGACCCTGAACGGGACATGAGCTTGAGGTATTAGTGGTATTTGATAACAGAAACTTCTGAGTATTTAAGTTGACAACTGAAAGGTTATTAATTAGCTATTTACTATTAAAAGGTTGAATGAACAGTATGAACATGCCTCCATTCACCTGTGGGACCTGCTGGAAGGGAAGGAAAAACCTGTATGTGGAACCACCTGTGAGTATCACTGATAACTTTGATTTTATAACTAGGAATCTTTAAAAACTAATTTTCCTATGTTTATAGTTCACTTGGAAGAAAAAAATTACTTTTCTTTTCTTTTTTTTTTTTTTGGAGACAGAGTCTACTCTGTTGCCCAGGTTGGAGTGTAGTGGCGTGATCTCAGCTCACTGCAACCTCCGCCTCCCGGGTTCAAGTGATTCTATCACCTCAGCCTCCCGAGTAGCTGGGATTACAGGCATGCGCCACCACCCCTGGCTACTTTTTGTATTTTTAGTAGAAACAGGGTTTCGCCATGTAGGCCAGGCTGGTCTCGAACTCCTTACCGCAAATGATTCACCTGCCTGGGCCTCCCAGAGTGCTGGGATTACAGGTGTGAGCCACTGCGCCCAGCTATTTTTCCTATTTAAAATTAATATTAATTGAATAAAATTTAGAAATGTATACATAACATTCATTTACTATTTACTATTTGGTTTATTTCTTTTTTGTTTCTCTGTATGTTTAATCTGTAATGTGGAAATCAGAGCACCAGCAACAAACAACTAAAACTGGGAATATGGTAGTCCTAACTTCACATGGTCTTGTATGTGACTTAACTGTGTTTGAGGTGGACAGATTAACATCAGATTGACTTTCCACAGCTTTTGGTAATAGATAGGGACTGTTTGTTTTATGGCTGAAGTTTTGTGAAACAATTATTGTATTTCATACATTCTGCTCATGGTTATTGCCTTAGTTTTTCTTTAGTTTGTCTTAGACATCTGCTAATTTGAGGATGTTAATTTTTTTCTGTATTTAAAATATGCTGATACTTGGTCTAGTTTTCTTTGTGAGCTCCTTATTCTCAAACATGCAACTGTGAACTGATTTTTTTAAAAAGGGACATTTACGTTTCACTCCTTCAGTAAGCTAGGAATTTACGTTTTTAGCCTTCTGTGAAACCAGGGAATAGATTCTTATCTTTGCCATTTATAAGGTTGCATTAGGAAGGTAGATTTTTGAACATAAAATGAAAGTATCTGTATTTATGCATTTTTAGCTATTGGTTGAAAAGAAATCAGATTGGATTATAAGCTTTAATCACCAAAATGGTATGAGCTTTAATTGGCAAAATTTAGAAGAGTATATTTGCTTTAAGGAAATGGATGCCAGTCCTTGTCTGTCCTTTCTTCATTTAAGAAATAATTTTCTTGGTTTGTTAACATTTACTCTGGTCTGTATTTCTTTGTACAATATGTGTTTACCTTTTTGCTTTTAGTTCTGCAAGTTCTATATGTATAAGCTTGTTAGCTTAAAAAAGTAGTTTTAAGTCAAGCTTCATCAGATTTTCATGAACATTGTTGAAGAGTAACAAAGGTGTTATTAAACCTTTAAGCTTATAGCTTGTTTTGGGGTTATTTTCTACCTAATCTTGTTCCCACATCTTAGGAATGTAACATCTTTACAATGGAAAAGTACTAATCTTTATAATGGGAAGGTACTAATATACCCAAATTAGTGTTTTTATGTACATTTGATTTGTATCTATAACTCCTTGAAAACAGTTTTGAGCCAGGAGCCCCTGAAATGAAATAAGGAAAACATATGAAGTGTTCATTATCTAAAGAGTTATTGGTAGTTTATTAGGATTAATTTCCCAGTGCTTTTAATACAATATGGGCCTCAAAGTTTTATTTTTCTTTACAGTGACCTATCAGGGAGTGGCCCTACTGTGTATCTATTAATAATATACAAGCTAAGGAAATTGAAAGTAATAACTCTTCATACATCTCCCCCTCTGCCCTGCACTTTTTAAAAATATCCTGGTACACCAAATTCTGATAGTTTTTGTTTGTTTTTGAATATCTTTCGATTGTCTACTTCTTTCTCTTCTACTTTTATACCTTGCTCTTGTCTGATGCAGTTGCTTAACTGAGTCCACCCCTCTCCCTCTTTAAAATCTTTAGTGGCTTCATCTCAGTTTTATTTTATATAAGTTTGTCCTTAACTTCAAGGACATTCATGGTCTGGCTTTTACCAGTTTCTCCAGCCACATCTTTCCCTATGCTTTTTCTTTATTCCCTGTATTTTAGCCACAGTGGCTTCCTTTCCTTTTCTTGTATTTGACATCTTTTGTATAGGACTTTGTAATGCTCTTTCTTCTCCCTTGAAACACTTCTTCCCCTCTACTCTTCTAGATTTCAACTCTTGTAGCACTTACCTAGGAAAGCCTTTTGTGGCCTCACTCTGATTGGGTCCAGTCCATTGTACTTCTGTGTAGTACTTTTCACAGATGTAAGTTTTTTATAGTTGTATTGGATACCACTTCTGTTAGACCATAAGCTTATTGAGGGGATATATTGTGTCTTTACATACCTTTTTGTTTTCCCAGTGCCTAGCATATTGTCTAATATGTAGTAGGTGCTGAATAAATACTTTTGAATGAATAAATGTAAAATGTCATCTTTTTCCACCTAACTAGTTTACTTAAAATACATAAAGTTCAGGCCGGGCATGGTGGCTCATGCCTGTTAATCCCAGCCCTTTGGGAAGCCGAGGTGGGCATATCGCCTGAGGTCAGACCTTCACTAGGCAACATGGTGAAACCTTGCCTCTACTGAAAATACAAAAATTGGCTGGACGTGGTGGTACACGCCTCTAAACTCAGCTACTTGGGAGGCTAAGGAACAAGAATTGCTTGAATCTGGGAGGCAGAGGTTGCAGTGAGCTGAGATAACGCCACTGCACTCCAGCCTGGGTTTCAGAGCAAGACTGTATCTCAAAAACAAACAAACAAAAAACCCATAAAGTTTAATATAACTGCATTCTTCTTGTTCCCTATCATTCTGTAATACATTTCTGTTCTTGGTGAAATGTAATCTTTTTATGTGTATATGTGTTTTAGTAACAGTTATTTTTTAATCACAATATTTTATAGAATGTTGGATCTTCTTCAAGCCGGGCATCCTCAGATAAGTCTTACATTATAATTCATGTTCTTTTTCTTAGATAAAGTTCTAAAGGAAATTGTTGAGCGTGTTTTTCAGTCAAACTACTTTGACAGCACCCACAACCACCAGAATGGGTTGTGTGAGGAAGAAGAGGCAGCCTCAGCACCTGCAGTTGAAGACCAGGTACCGGAAGCTGGTGAGTATTAGGTGGATATCAACTTTAGTTTAGGGTTCTGGTTTTATTTGATTTTGCTACAAGTTTAAACTATACACTTACTTAGTTTTCATATATGTACACTAGATTTTATTTTTAAAGAGACTTTAAGCATGACAAAATTTTTTTTTTTATTTTTGAGACAGAGTCTCGCTCTGTTGCCCAGGCTGGAGTGCAGTGGCATGATCTTGGCTTACTGCAAGCTCCGCCTCCTGGGTTCACGCCATTCTCCTGCCTCAGCCTCCTGAGTAGCTGTGACTACAGGCGCCCGTCACCATGCCTGGCTATTTTTTTGAATTTTTAGTAAAGACGGGGTTTCACTGTGTTGGCCAGGATGGTCTCGATCCCTTGACCTCGTGATCCACCCGCCTCGGCCTCCCAAAGTGCTGAGATTACAGGTGTGAGCCACTGCGCCCGGCCTTGACAAAATGTTAAGACAGATTATTAAGAGTAATTCCTACCAGTATTTGTTATATTTGTCTTAGTAGTCATTTGTCTTACTAGTCTTGATCACTATTATAAACTGATAGTTCTTTTGCAGTAATATTGATGGGCAGGAGTATGGGTGAGGGCCAGCTGTTACAAGGATTTTCAAATAGGTTTCTGTCTGACATGCCCAGATTTGCTATTTACCATGCCAGTGCATTGGATGAATAGTATGAGTTGCTTTTGTTTTGTTTTGTTTTGTTTTAATCATGGGGAGATTATAACTCCATAATCTTGAACTATAAATTCCTCCAAGGCAAGGGGTCTTTTCCAGTTAATTTTATCATGTAGCACAACACTAATTATATAGCTAGACACTTAACTGTGAATACTTTTATGATAACTCTTATGTTGATGAGTAAAATTCTGAATACAAGGAAACATTGGAGCATAAATTTTGTTAGAATCAGAGTGCCTGAATTTAAATCTTGGCTTCAACACTTACTAGCTCTGTAACTTTGGGCAAGTTAATGAAACTCTTGTACCTCAGGTTCCCCATTTAGAAAATATGTCAAGTGTGTATACAGTGCCTGACACATGGTAAGCACTTAGTAACTGGTAGCTAGTAGGTTGAAACTAGAAGCGAAGATTGTACATTGGTGGAGTTACTAGTTGGAGATTAATATAAGGCAGTCTTTTTCCCCCTCTTACCACTTTACTAAGTAAAGTAAGATTTTTAATCTGCTTTATACTATTACTTATGAGACGGGAGAGGGCTTTTAATATAGTAGCTCTTTATTTGCATTATACATGATCTGAAATAGCTACTGTTGAACCTCAAGTAATTCTGGAATAAATGGTAAAGAAGACTTTCTAAAATACAAAACACTGTTAATTAACTTTATAAATAAGTTTGTAAGTAAATTCAGATTATGTGATGGCAAACTATTATTTGGAATTTATTCTTTTTTTTTTTTTTTTTGAGACAGAGTCTCTGTCTGTCACTCAGGCTGGAGTGCAGTGGCGTGATCCTGACTCACTGCAACCTATGCCTCCCGGGTTCAAGTGATTATCCTGCCTCAGGCTCCTGAGTAGTGGGGACTATAGGCGCACCACCATGCCAGGCTAATTTTTGTATTTTCAGTAGAGACGGGGTTTCACCATGTTGGTCAGGCTGGTCTCGAACTGCTGACCTCAGGTTATCTACCCGCCTTGGCCTCCCAAAGTGCTGGGATTACAGGCATGAGCCACTGTGCCCAGCCAGCCTTTTTTTTTTTTTTTTTGAGTCAGAGTCTAACTCTGTTGCCTACGCTGGAGTGTAGTCGCATGATCTTGGCTCACTGCAGTTTCCACCTCCGAGGGTCAAGCAATTCTCCTGCCATAGCCTCTCGAGTAGCTGGGATTATAGGTGCATGCCACCACACCTGACTCGATTTTTTTGTACTTTAGTAGAGACAGGGTTTCACCATATCAGCCAGGCTGGTCTCGAACTCCTGACCTCAAGTGATCCACCCGCATTGGCCTCCCAAAGTCCTGAGATTATAGGCGTGAGCCACCATGCCTGGCCTTAAGTTGAATTCTTTTTTGGGAGGGCAGGGGGCACTGAGTCTCACTCTGTCACCCAGGCTGGAGTGCAGTGGTGCGATCTCAGCTTGCTGCAACCTCTGCCTCCCGGGTTCAAGCTATTCTCGTGCCTCAGCCTTCCCAGTAGCTGGTATTACAGGCACACACCACCATGTCTGGCTAATTTTTGTATTTTTGGTAGAGACGGCATTTCACCATGTTGGCCAGGCTGGTCTCAAGCTCCTGACCTCAGATGATTCCCCCCACCTTGGCCTCCCAAAGTGCTGGGATTAGAGGCGCGAGCCAGCGCACCTGGCCTAGTTGAATTCTTAACTTTAAAAAAGATTTATTACACTTTATGGCATCATTTCTAAAAATAGACTTTCTTTCTATTTTTTATTTTTATTTTTGAGATGCAGTTTTGCTCTTGTTTCCCAGGTTGGAGCACAATGGCCTGATCTCGGCCCACTGCAACCTCTATCTCCCAGGTTCAAGCGATTCTCCTGCCTCAGCCTCCTGAGTAGCTGGGATTACAGGTGTCCGCCACCATGCCCGGCTAATTTTTTGCATTTTTAGTACAGTTGGGGTTTCACCAGGTTGGCCAGGTTGGTCTTGAACTCCTGACCTCAGGTGATCCACCTGTCTTGGCCTTCCAAAGTGCTGAGATTACAGACGTGAGCCACTGTGCCTGGCCGACTTTATTTTTTTAGAGCAGTTTTAGGCTCACAGCAAAACTGAACAGAAAGTGTAGAGATTTCCCATTTACTTTCTACCCTCACAGATGCACAGCCTCCCTCATTGTCAGCATCCCCCCCCCCCCCCCCACCAGAGTGGTACATTTGTTAACAATGGATAAACCCACACTGACACATTATTATCACCCAAAGTCCATAGTTTACATGTGGGTTTACTCTTAGTGTTATAATTATCTGGGTTTGGACAAATGCATAATGATGTGTATCTACCAATATCACACAGAGTAGAGTAGTATCACTGACCTAAAAATCCTTTTGTTTTGCACCATTTTTTAACCTCTTAGAACCTGAGCCAGCAGAAGAGTACACTGAGCAAAGTGAAGTTGAATCAACAGAGGTATGATTTTAATTTAATGCTGCCTTTACTTTGCTGCCTTTCAAACAAATGTCTCAAACATTTACTTTGCTTTGCAGTATGTAAATAGACAGTTCATGGCAGAAACACAGTTCACCAGTGGTGAAAAGGAGCAGGTAGATGAGTGGACAGTTGAAACGGTTGAGGTAAGAGTTCTCTGTATTGCAAAGTTGTTGTCTTTGTCTTCAGTTAGTAATTTTTATCTCTACTGAGAACAAATTAAGATTGTTTTTTGCAGTATTATTACATTTATTATAATAACAAACTCATTACACCAGACTGTTACTTCCAAAAAATGAATGTTTATTCCTGTGGATGTTTAATAGGATCACTGCTTTGCTGAACCAATTTAAAAAAATTGTTTTATACAAAGTTATTATTTTATACAAAGTTATCTGTGGATTAATCTGTTACCATGATTTGTCTCTTACTGAAATTAGGTTGCTCTGTAAAAATCTGGGCTCCCACACTGATAGCTGTGTTTTGGGGTATCATCTTGCACTCCTCCTTTACCCTAATGCTGTTTGGTCATCAGGCTGTAGACTTCCTCTGGTGTTTTCTAATGCTGTCTCTCAACTGATAATGATGATTTTTTTCGGGTCCTCATGTCTAGTTCAGTGACTCTCTTCATATTACTCCTCTCTGACTGCCTCCAGACCACCCTATTCATTGTCACAACTTAATTATTGGAAAAGTTAGTTTTAAGTTACTTATACAGCTCACGTCTGTAATCCCAGCACTTTGGAAGGCCAAGACAGGTGGATCACCTGAGGTCAGGAGTTCAAGACCAACCTGGCCAACCTGGTGAAACCCCAACTCTACTAAAAATGCAAAAAATTAGCCGGGCATGGTGGCGGACACCTGTAATCCCAGCTACTCAGGAAGCTGAGGCAGGAGAATCGCTTGAACCTCGGAGATGGAGGTTGCAGTAACTTAAAGCTAATAACTCTCTTCATATTACTTCTCTCTGACTGCCTCCAGATCATCCTATTCATTGTCACAACTTAATTATTGGAAAAGTTAGCTTTAAGTTACTTGTACCTGAGGCTCTCAGTGCTGCCTTGTTACCTGTAAGATAACAGTCCAAAAACCTTACCAACTGGTCCTGGCCTTCCTTTTGATCTTCTTTTAGATGTCTTTCTTTACACCCCCAAAGTGCAGGAAAATAGCTGTAAGCTGAGGGTAATATGCTTTTCTTTTTAATATGTTATTCTTATATCAAGACCATTCTCTTGGCCGGGCACGGTGATTCATGCCTGTAACCCCAGCACTGTGGGGCTGAGGCAGGTGGATCACATGAGGCTAAGAGTTTAAGACCAGCCTGGCCAACATGGTGAAACCCAGTCTCTACTTCAAAAACAAACAAAAACCTGGGCGTGGTGGTGCATGCCTGTAATCCCAGCTACTTGGGAGGCTGAGGTACTGGAACTGGACGGAAGTTGTAGTGAGCTGAGATCGTGCCACTGCATTCCAGCCTGGTTGACAGAGACTCTGTCTCAAAAGAAGAAGAAGAAAACCCATTTTCCAAAGAGATTGCAAAGATTTTTTTTTTTTTTTTGAGAGTCTCACTCTTGCCCAGTAGAGATGGGGTTTCACCATTTTGGCTAGGCTGGTGTTGAATTCCTGACCTCAAGTGATCTGCCCGTTTCAGCCTCCCAAAGTGCTGAGATTACAGTCATGAGCCACTGCGCCTGGCCCATAGATGTTATAATTGTGCCAGCAACTTCATCCCTCTATTGGAGCACCAGAATGCCCCATTGATAAGATAAAGAGAGTAGGCACTTACCCCAGAAAGGTACTTGGGATGAAAATACTGCTCAGGAAGTCCCAACAAAATAGTGTATATTTGCTGAATTAAAGAATGCAGTTCAGAAATGTTACAGGAGGATTAGAAGAGAAATCAATCAAAAAGATTAGTAGAGTGGTGATTTACAGTTATTACTTGTTATACCAGGGGCATTGGTTTTAGGACACTCCCACACACCGAAGTCTGCTCATACTCAAGTTGTGCCATGTGTCTGTGGGACCCACATATATACAGGTGTTTCACATCTCAAGAGTACTGGAGGATAAGTGAACCTGTGCAGTTCAAGCCCATGTTGTTCAAATGTCGGCTGTATATATGAGGTGTACAAACCCATTGAGTCTTGACTAAGTAGATGGGATATATGTTTTTAGGGGAGCCAGGTAATAGGGATGTATTAGCATGGATGTAGAAGTAGAAATGAACTATTAGCATATTTGTTTTATTGAACATAGAATGCAAGGTAAATATTGACATAGTAGGAAGAAGTTGGGAAGCAGTATACAGTGCTTTGTAGTTAAGTATTTTTGGGATTTTATTTGAGAAGAGCATACTACTTACCACTGTGCCAGTATGGTTTGTTCTTTGTATCTGGTAGGTGATTCTTTCTAAAGGCTATCCACATGAGATTCCACGAATTTTTGGAGCATCCTCAAGTTGGTATTACACAGATTGTTGGTTTCGCTTTGGTAGTGATTTTCATCTGTGTTGTTTATAAAGGGAATAGCTGATTTTGCGTAGTTTCAACCAGTATGACTTGTCCAGTTTTAAATCCAGACAGAATAATATAAATTTGATGTAATAAAAGATAGGATTTCCTTGCAGAGCAGGGAATTACTAAGAACAATAACCAGAGGAAATTATTAGAGCTGGGAAAAGGCTAATAGAGTGAGCTTCGGCTTCTGTAGCAGTTTAGATGAGTTGGTAAAGCTTGATCCTATGGTGTTGGCTGAGAAAATGCAATGGGAAAAACCCAAATCTTGATGATAATAATAGCTAACATTTCTTGAGTGCTGTGTACCAGGTTGTGAGATAGATATATATTTGACATAGATATATAAATCCAGTTACTATAGAAGGCATAACAGTTTTAAGAAAAATACATTATTTTAAGATGTAAACACAGGTAATCTTTCTTTGAAAGCAGCTTATAAAATAAATCTGAGGCTGGGCATGGTGGCTCATGCCTGTATTCCCAGCACTTGGGAGGCCGAGGCGGGTGGGTCACAAGGTCAGGAGTTCAAGACCAGCCTGGCCAACATGGTGTGAAACCCTGTCTCCACAAAAATTAGCCGAGTTTGGTGATGGGTGCCTGTAATCACAGCTACTTGAGAGGCTGAGGCAGGAGAATTGCTTGAACTCGGGAGATGGATGTTGCAGTGAGTCGAGATCCTGCCACTGCTCTCCAGCCTGGGCTACAGAGCTAGATTCCGTCTCAAAAAAATAAAAAATTAAAAAAAATATAAACCAACATGAAATGCTACATAGTGGTCTTATGGAACTGAAACACTGTAGAAGTGATGACATTTTTCAGAATGTTAAATTTGGCATAAATGTAGTTCATTTGGGTAACTGCATTAAAGCCTGTTCTGTTTATAGTATAGATGGTATATGTAGTTTGGGGGACCCATCATGGTGGTAGTGAGTAGAGCTTTTTTGCTCTCCTATTCCTTCTTATCCTTTTGTTTCTACCTTAGGTGGTAAATTCACTCCAGCAGCAACCTCAGGCTGCATCCCCTTCAGTACCAGAGCCCCACTCTTTGACTCCAGTGGCTCAGGCAGATCCCCTTGTGAGAAGACAGCGAGTACAAGACCTTATGGCACAAATGCAGGGTCCCTATAATTTCATACAGGTATGTTCATTTTAGTCAAACACTGTAACAGAAAGTTTAAGTGTTTATATTATTTGACTTTATTCTATCCTAACTTAACCTGTAGGATTCAATGCTGGATTTTGAAAACCAGACACTTGATCCTGCCATTGTATCTGCACAGCCTATGAATCCAACACAAAACATGGACATGCCCCAGCTGGTTTGCCCTCCAGGTTAGTAGTGGTACGTTTTTATGTGAGAGAGAAGTATAAGGCCAGTACTTTCAGGTTTTAAAAAGATTGTGAAAATAAATTTTGTTTATTTTAATGACTGTTTAATTTTGACTCTTAGGTCTTTTAATTTGATAAAAAAAAGTTATTGTTCCTATAATTTGAATTAAAAATGTAGTTCCATAATTGTTTATTTTTAAACTTTTCATTGGCATGTAGATATAGAAAAATATACGCAAGTTTAATGAGTTTTTATAAACTGAAAACACCTGCAGCTAGATTAAGAAATGAAACATTACCAGTACCCCAGAAACCTACGTTGTTTCCTTTCAATCACTAGGTACCCTCACCCCTAGCGATAGCAACCACTTCCGTACTTGTAACTATAATAGACCAGTTTTGCCTGTTTTTGTAACTTTAACAAGTGAAATTTTGCTTGGCTTTTAAAATTTCAAAATTAATCTAGGAGTAAAAATAATAGAGGTGCCTTTTTTTGAATGCTTTTAGCTTTCTAGGAGAATTTCTGGATTTTATTACCTTAAAAAAAATACACAGCAATGAAGTGTGTGAGGGAATATGTAAGAGGCAAAGGGAAGAGAGAAACCACAAGACAGTTTCAGACTCTTTCTGGACTTAACACCATTATTTGTAGTAGTAGCACTAAATAGTGTTGGTGTCTTCCATTGGGTTAAGTGGACCTTCTCTCCAGGACTATTAGTGATTGTGAGTCATCTTGGTTTTTCCCAGAACACATCAGTTTTAGTTGCACAAAAGTGGAACTAAATAAAATAACCTATTTAATGTTGCATGATGTTAAATATCATAAAAGAAATTGCAGAGTAAAAGTATGTTTAATGACAGTTAATTTGGTGTAAGGTAGTTAGGATTTTTCTGAAGTAAAGGGAGCTCATATCTCTCACATTTCTATCAAGAGTTTTAGAAAACAGATCAAAGATGACACCTATAAGAGAGCAATCATGGTTTTTAGTGTTCATTTTCTGAGCTCTACCAAAGGAAGAGAATAAGTCGTTTTCTCAGCTGGGGAATTGTGTGAAAGTCAGTATACATAGCACTGATAAAACCTGTAAGGCTATTTAGTTATTTACATAATGCTGAGTCCATTAGACTCTCCAGTGAAAATGGGTGCTTTCTTAATGACTAATCAAAGATCGTCGTTTTCATTATCTGTTTAATCATTGTTGGGAAGGGAGGTGGGAGAGTGATCGGAATTGTTAAGAAGATGCATGCTGAGTTGAATGTAGGCTGTTAAAAAGTATATATTATTTATTTATTTATTTAGAGACTCAGTCTTGCTTTGTCGCCAGGCTGGAGTGCAGTGGCGCATTCTTGGCTCAGCTCACTGCAACCCCCGCCTCCCGGGTTCAAGGGATTCTCCTGCCCCAGCCTCCCCAGGAGCTGGAAGTACAGGTGCACACCACTACACCCAGCTAATTTTTGTATTTTAAGTAGAGACGGGGTTTCACCATGTTGGCCAGGATGGTGTCAATCTCTTGACCTCGTGATCCACCCGCCTCGGCCTCCCAAAGTGCTGGGATTACAAGCGTGAGCCACTGTGCCTGGCCAAAAAGTACATATTTTAAATTTTCTTTTTCTCTAGAAACATTTGAAATTGAAAGTTGATTATATTAACATATATTGAGCTGGGTATGGTAGCTCATGCCTGTAATCTCAGTGCTTTGGGAGGCTGAGGAGGGAGGATCACTTGAGCCCAGGAGTTTGAGACCAGCCTGAGCAACATAGACCCCTCCTCTACAAAAAAATTAAAAATTAGTCAAATAAAAAAGTGAGCTTGGCAGGGTGGCATGCATCTATAGTCCCAGCTGCTCAAGAAGCCAAGATGGGAGGATTTCTTGAGCCCAGAGTTTGAGACTACAGTTAGCTATGATGGTGCCACTGCACTCCAGCCTGGGCAACACAGTGAGACCCTGTTTCAGAAGAAACAAAAGATAAAAATGGAATACTATCTGTCTGAGGTCTGGAGTATGAATAATGCCACTTTATTGTACAGCTTTAAAAGTCTTTTCTCATGGCACTGATTATTTGTTAGTGCATTCTATTAACATTTTACTTTACTCTTGGAAAAAACAAGATGAAATCAATTGTGAAAGTAAACTGTTAAATAATAACCACTGCCGGTAAACTAAAATGCTCACTTGAAAGCTAAAATTTTATCTGCATTTCCCAATTTATTTTCATGATTGCTAAAAAGTTTGTTTATGGTTTGGCTATAGAAATTTACCTTTAATTGCCGGGCATGGTGGTTCATCCCTGTAATCCCAGCACTTTGGGAGGCTGAGATGGGCAGATTGCTTGAGCCTAGGAGTTTGAGACCAGCCTGGGCAACATGGCAAAACCCTGTCTCTATTAAAAATACAAATATTATCCGAGTGTGGTGGCACACACCTGTAGTCACAGTTACTTGGGAGGCTGAGGTGGGAGGATCACTTGAGCCTGGGAGGCAGAGGTTGCAGTGTGCTAAGATCACATCACTGTACTCCAGCCTGGGTGACAGAGCGAGACCGCCCCCCCCCAAAAAAAGCCTTTAATAGCGAAATAAAAGGTATTTAGACGCGTCTCTCTAAAAATTTAATTTTGTTTGACAAAAATATTTTGGTTACCTTTGCAGTTCATTCTGAATCTAGACTTGCTCAGCCTAATCAAGTTCCTGTACAACCAGAAGCTACACAGGTAAGAGTGATAAAACTATTTTCTTCAGGGCCAGGTGAGGTGGCTCATACCTATAATCCTAGTACTTTAGGAGGCTGAGATGGGAGGATCACTTGAGGTCAGGAGTTCAAGACCAGTCTGGGCAGTGTAGCGAGACACCATCTCTATTTTTAAAAAATAATTAAAAAATATTTTTTCACTTTTGTTTTAATTGGTTCCTTGATTTCTTTCTTAGCTTATGAAAGAAAGGTATGAATTTCATCAGTGTCCAAGTCTTCTGTTGGAATTCAACAAATTTATTGTTGTGGATAGCTGTCAGCCTTTATTTTTATGTTTAGGTTCATTTTTCCTCTTGATGACTTTTTAAGTTTTTCTTAAGTCTTGCATTTTAAATAACGTATTATAATATAATCAGCTTTTTTTATTTAGAACTGAGAATTTCAGAAGACATAGTTTAGACATAATTCTAAAATTTAGTGCAGATTTCTCCATCTTAGAAGTACTTGTGGAAGGCTTTTATAATGAGACTTGGGTTTATTTAACGTCGAGCTTCAAAAATATATAGTTTTTTTGCAATTTTTAGGTTTTATGTTATACAAATTTAAAGAGAGATGGTAGTATTAATTTCTCCCTTCTTTAGCAGTTGTATCTATTTCTTAGCCTTATGTGTCTTAGAGGTAACTCGTTTTTTTAACAGCCAATTTTGTAAGCAGGAAGAAGCTTTTATTTATTTATTTATGTCTAGGTTCCTTTGGTATCATCCACAAGTGAGGGGTACACAGCATCTCAACCCTTGTACCAGCCTTCTCATGCTACAGAGCAACGACCACAGAAGGAACCAATTGATCAGATTCAGGCAAGTTCTGTTACCAGGTCACATACATTTGATGAGGCACTTACTCATGAATTGAACAGAGGTACATTACCATTAATACCATGATTCTTCTTTTTGGACCTACTTTGCTTTCATGAAATATTTGAGTTTGTTAATACACATAAGTTTGAGATTAATTTACCACTTTAGTACATCTGTTCACTTTTTGTTAGGCTAAGTTTAGTTTACCGCTAAAGTGCATCTATTCACTTTGTGTTTAGGCAACAATCTCTTTAAATACAGACCAGACTACAGCATCATCATCCCTTCCTGCTGCGTCTCAGCCTCAAGTATTTCAGGCTGGGACAAGCAAACCTTTACATAGCAGTGGAATCAATGTAAATGCAGCTCCATTCCAGTCCATGCAAACGGTAAGCAAATTAACTAACATTAATTGCCTAGTATGTAATGTGAATCATGGTAGATTTTCCTTTATTTTTTAAAGGTCTTCATTTAACTGTGCTTGAGTCTGCATCTTTCGTTAACTGTAGGGTATATTTAATTGGACATAAACTGATTATTCCAGAGATGAACTGATATTAACGGATATTCTAGAGATAAATTTTAGGCTTATGAGTGATGTGCCTGCATCATCTTAATTTGTAGTTTTACCCTTTTGATTTGATTAACAAAAGTTTAAACATTCAAAGAAATAGACTAATATAACATCCATATAATCATTACCTAGATTTAATAGTTGCCCTGTTTGCTTAATCTTTTATTTTACTGAAGTATTTTGAAGTTTCAGATGTTATGCTTTACCTTGATTCTTGAGCAAGCACCTTTAGAGAATTTCTAGAAAATCATAATAATACTATAATCTGTGGGGTGCAGCTAAATCGGTGCTCAGAGGAAAGTTCGTAAGATTAAATATTAAAATAACTTGATTAAAATGTTAATAATGAAAAAACATTCAACTCTGTTAAAGTTCATAGAATAAATTTCTGTAAGTGATACTGCATCAGGAGTTTGTCTTATTTATTTATTTTTTGAGACAAAGTCTTGCTCTGTCGCCCAGGCTGGAGTGTAGTGGCGTGATCTCAGCTCACTGCAATATCTGCCTCCTGGGTTCAAGCGATTCTCATGCCTCAGCCTCTGGAGTAGCTGACACTACAGGCATAAGCCACCATGCCCAGCTAATTTTTGTATTTTTAGTAGAGACGGGGTTTCACCATGTTGGCCAGGCTGGTCTTGAACTTTTGGCTTCAGATGATCTGCCTGCCTCAGCCTCCCAAAGTGCTGGGATTACAGGTGTGAGCCACTGTGCCCGGCCAGGATTTGTCTTTTAAAAAGATTTCTCATATATGTAAAAGTATTTCCAAGGCTGCTGATTGCATGTCTTTTTATTTTTTTTTATTCCCTACTTCCATTTCACAGCATGTTGTTATACTCCCCTTTAAGTACTATATGGTATATATGTCTTTTTCCACATTGAAGCACTTGGAGGGATTTGTGTGTGTGTGTGTGTGTGTGTGTGTGTGTGTGATGTTTTTGTGTTTGAGACCTCTGTGATGTCTTTATTTATGTCTGAGGTAAAACCACCATTGAGTTTGGCCATGTTATAAAGCAGAGAATAAAAGGATGAACTAATCATTTACTTTATTTACTAACAGGTGTTCAATATGAATGCCCCAGTTCCTCCTGTTAATGAACCAGAAACTTTAAAACAGCAAAATCAGTACCAGGCCAGTTATAACCAGAGCTTTTCTAGTCAGCCTCACCAAGTAGAACAAACAGAGCTTCAGCAAGAACAGCTTCAAACAGGTACGAAATCCAGTGTCACCTCATTGGCTCCTTGCTTTCCAGCACAGTTATTGACAGTGTTAGGACAGTTTAGACTTCAGAGTGGTGGTGTCCAAGAGTTTCTGTTTTAGTAGTAGACCATATGAATTTTTCATTTCAGATCATGAGTTAAATTGAGTCTGTACTTGTATATGTGAATTATGTGCAATTTTTGGAGGCTTTATAGCCATTTTCCTTTTGTCACTGAACTTACATAATATCCCTGTTGCATGGTATAATTTATATGGAATTAAATTTGTTACTTGAATTACCATAAACTGTACTTTTTTTTTTTTTTTGAGATGGGGTCTCACACTGTCACCCAGGCTGGAGCGCAGTGCCGCCATCTCGGCTCACTGCAACCTCTGCCTCCTGGACACAAGCAATCCTCCCTACCTCAACCTCCCAAGTAGCTTGGGAATACACGCATGTGCCACCACGCCCAGCTAATTTTTTGTATTTTTGGTAAAGTTGGGGTTTCACCATGTTGCCCAGGCTTGTCTTGAACTTCTGAGCTCACGTGATCTGCCCACCTCAGCCTCCCAAAGTGCTGGAATTAAAGGCGTGAGCCATTGCACCTGGTGATAAACTATACTTTTAATTGTTAATTGATTGAAGGCTTTTAGCATGATATCTGGCATTGAGTCAGTTAGACAAAGTTAAGAAAAAACTCATGGTGGCTGCATTTCGTGGACTGGGTTGAAACATAATCTGTTTTGTCAAGTAAGGTCATAATTTGGCTAGTTACCATACCTGTCACGATAGTAATGTAGGTAGGGACACTTTTATTTATTTGAGACAGGTTCTCACTTTGTTGCCCAGGCTGGAGTGCAGTGATGCTAGCATAACTCACTGCAGCCTCAAACTCCTGGGCTCAATGATCCTCCTCCCTCAGCCTCCTGAGTAGTTGGGACTACAGGTGCTTACCACCATGGCTGGCTAATTTTTTTTTTTTTTTTTTTTTTTTGTAGAGACAGGGTCTCCAGGAGCTTACTATGATGCCAGGCTGGTCTCCAGCTCCTTGCCTTGAGCGAACTTATTGTCTCTGTCTCCCAGAGTGGTGGGATTATGGGCATGAACTACCTTGTCTAGCTCGATAGAGATACTTTAGATTTTTTTTTTTTAATTTTTTTAAAGAAATGGGGTCTCTATCTGTTGCCCAGGTTGGAGTGCAGTGGTGTAATCATGTACTGGAGCCTTTAACTCCGGAGCTCAAATCATGTACTGGAGCCTTTAACTCCCCACAAGTAGCTAGGACTGCAGGCTTTTCTCAAACTCAGGTCCTCCAGCAGTCCTCCCACCTCTACCTTATAATGCATGGGGATTATAGGCATGAGCCACCATGATGTCTTCTTTAGTTCTTTGGTTCTTTAATTCCTCAGAATTTAATTGGAATCCCACAACAAACCAGCAGTCAGAGGAGTTAATACTTTTATTTTGTCAGCCCGATTTTGAAAAGTTGTAAAATTTTCTAATTATTCAATTTCTTGGTAAACTTGGATCAGCATTAGATTTTTCAGTAGTAAATTCTTACATATCCTGTAGTATTCAGTATCACTAATATGAAGCTTGAATCTTCCATACTCTGATAGAAGTTATCAGTTATACTATGCTCAGCTTTCGAATGATAAAAACTAGTGGCGTGATCACCATGGCTCACTGTAACCTCTGCCACTGGGTTCAAGGGATCCTCCTACCTCAGTCTCTCAAGTAGCACAGGCATGTGCCACCATGCCTGGCTAATTTTTTCTTTTTTCAATTTTTTTTTATTTTTAGTAGAGAGAGGGTTTCACCATATTGTCCAGGCTGGTCTCGAACTCCTGGTCTGGGCTCAAGTGATCTGCCTGCCTTGACCTCCCAAAGTGCTGGAATTACACTCACACCAGTCACATACGCAGCAAGTTCTCTTTAATCTCAGGGCCTTCATACTTAATTTCCTTCTTGCCGAAAACTTTTTCCCACTGATAAGTACATGGATTGCTTTTTCTATTTTTTTTAAAAAAAGTTCATTTGTTTATTTTTAATTGAGAAGTAGAAACTATATATATGTGTATTTATCGCGTACAGCATGATGTGTTGAAATGTGTGTCCATTGTGGGCAGGCTTCATGGCTGGCACCTATAATCCCAGCTACATTTGAGGCTGAGGTGGGAGGATTGCTTGAGGCCAGGTGTTCATGATGAAATAATATGTATACATTGTGGGCCATTGTCCAGTGCATTGATGCAATCTCGGCTCACTGCAACCTCCGCCTCTTGGGTTCAATCGCTTGGGTTCAAGCGATTTTCCTGCCTAGGCCTCCTGCCTCAGCCTTCCAAAGTGCTGGGATTACAGGCGTGAGCCACCATGCCCGGCCTGATATTTGTTGAACAAATCATTTCAGTATGTCCCATCATTCTAGAAATTTTAATTTGAATTAGTGTCTAATTAGGAACAACATAACAAAAGAATCTTTGGCTTTTTAAAATGGCCTACAAGTTTATACTTTACCAAAATTTAAGTAGGAATTTGGGTATTTTAAAATAAAATGAAGGCTGGGTGTGGTGGCTCACGCCTGTAATCCCAGCTCTTTGGGAGGCCCGCTTGAGACCAGGAGTTTGAGACCAGCCTGGGAAACACAGAGCCCCACCTCTATAAAATAAATACAGAAATTAGCAGGGTGAGGTGGTGAATGCCTGTAGTTGTAGCTACTCAGGAGGCTGAGGCCGGAGGGTCACTTGAGCCCAGGAGTTCAAGGTTGCAGTGAGCCATGATTATTTGACTGAACTCCAACCTCAGCAACACTGGGTGAGAGAGCTAGACCTTGTCTTAAAAGTAAAAATTAAATAAAATAAAGATGACACTTAAGTTATTATGCTGTGAGTTCCTTCCTTTCTTTCTTTCCTTTCCTTTTTCCTTTCTTTTTTGAGACAGAGTCTGGCTCTTGTCTCCCAGGCTGTGGAGTGCAGTGGTACGATCTCGGCTCACTGCAACTTCTTCCTTCCAGGCTTAAGCCATCCTCCCACCTCAGCCTCCCAAGTAGCTGGGACCACAGGCATGCACCACCATGCCTGGCTAATTTTTGTATTTTGTTGTTGTTGTTGTTGTTGTTGTTGTTGAGATGGGGTCTCACTGTGTTGCCTAGCTGGTCTCAAACTCCTAAGCTCAAGCAATCTGCTCAGCTTGGCCTCCCAAAGTGCTGGGATTACCAGCGTGAGCCACTACACCCAGCCTGGCTATGAATTTCTTACAGTGAGATTTGATCAAGATTAAAAGCTGTTATTGATAAAAAGTGATTTTAAAATTCAGTTCTTTTGGCTACTTTGTACGTGGATACAAATGAACCATTTTACAAGGAAAATGTTACGTGTATTTGTCATTCACTTACAATTTTAAATTTTGGGAATATAATAAAAGGCAATCTGTAAAAAGATGACACTGATGTAGTTGGTTTACTAAGTAATTCAAGAGGAGCCGTGGCTCTCTCTTTTTCTCTAGGTATTCCCTAGTGCTTTCATCGTAAAATAGGATTCTAACAACTATTAATGTATTTGGAGTTTCTTAAGGGTGTAAAATAGGTCAAGTAAAGATTTTCGAGAGTCATACAGCTGCTTTTCTCTCTGCCCCAAAAGGGGAGATTTGGGTTGGCCAGCAGCTTCTGACCCTTGTTGTTAGTGTGTGGGCCTTCCTTTGTTCTGTTGCCTTCCTCACCTCCCAGAGGTACTTTTAGCACCCTATTTTTTTCTCCTCTTTGAATTATAAACATTGTTCTGTAGTATTAAATTTTTGAAAATTCTAGATTCTAGAACTCTCTCCATTGTGGATGGAGCTTGTATATATGTTAGTGCGTACCTTCTAGAACCTTCAAGTGGGTTGAGTGCCAATGTGAGTACCATGTGATTGTTTTCTAAATTGGCAATACTTGCCATTTTAAATACTTTGAAATGGAATTTGGCATTAAGGGCTACAAGTCGAAGGCCTCTGCTGATTAAACTCTGTAGTTGATGACATATTCTACCATATAGCTGCTTAAATATGAGAGAGTGGTTTTGTATGTTTTACTAAGTAAAAAAAGAGGATATTTAAAAGAATAAGAAAACTTCTACCACTAAGGAGCTTTATATTTTATAATGAAAAGAAGTAATTAAATGGTACAAAATGGTAATGTACTAAGAGTAAATCTTTTGAGTTATTTTGGGTCTCTTGTGCTGAAAAGTAGATGCCTTTCAGAAGACGTTAATATAGCCTTTCAAATAATTTGTTTGGAAGGATCACTCATGCACCCTGCTTTCAAAGGTTTGGAATTGTGGTTGGAGAATTTTACCCCCATTAGCTGAGTCTAAGGGTAGGAGAAAGGTAAGAGACTTTATTCATGTGTAGTTTTTCTTATCATTGTATGCAAATTTAAGGATTAAACTTTAAAGAGACTGTATAAGACACTTCTTAAACTAGAAAGTGCATGGGAGAACAAACGGTAATGAACTCTGTGTATATATATATCTTTTTCTTTTTTAAATTATAGTGGTTGGCACTTACCATGGTTCCCCAGACCAGTCCCATCAAGTGACTGGTAACCACCAGCAGCCTCCTCAGCAGAACACTGGATTTCCACGTAGCAATCAGCCCTATTACAATAGTCGTGGTGTGTCTCGTGGAGGCTCCCGTGGTGCTAGAGGCTTGATGAATGGATACCGGGGCCCTGCCAATGGATTCAGAGGTAAAAAAATAAAAAAGGAGGTTCTAATGACGTTTTACTAGTTCAAATTATTTTTTGATTTTTAAAATATACCACACAGTTTTTGGGAAGGATGTATCTGCATTAGCCTCTTATGTGTAATTTAAACAAAATGTATATTTTGGTACAATTGGTATAATTTGTGTATTTGGTATAATTTGTTATTTAAGTAACAAATCATGGAATTTTTGTTCATTTGGTTATGTCAAATTAATGTCTACCACTATCTCCTAGAGGATAAGTATTTTCCGCATTACCAAAACTTATGGGGATTGTTTATTATGTTTGTATAGATGTGTGTTTACATGCATAGATGGGTTAAAAGTTTATTTTCTGAGGGGCAGTTAGTACTTATAGAAATTTATAAACAGATTGGATCAAGATAGGAAATTGGAGATTAATTTGATTAACTAGCCTGGCTTATAATTTCTAGTTCTTCCCGTCTTCATTAATAAAAAAGTAAAAATTCCTTGTGAAGATAAGAAAATTATTTCTTTTCTTGTCCTAAATTTTAGGAGGATATGATGGTTACCGCCCTTCATTCTCTAACACTCCAAACAGTGGTTATACACAGTCTCAGTTCAGTGCTCCCCGGGATTACTCTGGCTATCAACGGGTAGGTAAAGTAGTTCTAAAGTGTAAACCTGAACTAAATATACCAATGAAAGTGACGTAGTGTTGTTGCTTAATGAACCTAAGTAACTAATTTGGCGTTAACTTTGTGGTGTCCAAGACACTTTGTTGAAACAAAAGCTTTTAGTACTCAACATAAGTACTCCTTTAGTAAAGCCTGTTAAAGACAGTGATTTCCAAGAGCAGAGAAATATATTTCACTGAATGTTCTTTGAGAATAGTAGAAGTACAATTACAGAATAAGGTGTAGCTGTGATAAAGTGATACTGAAGTGTTTAAAAGATTAAGGAAGAATTCTGTATTGAGTGTTAGACTGAAAGAATAGATGGGTAAGCATTTTTTTAAAAGTACCTTTTCAATACTAACTAGCTTGTCTTTTAGGATGGATATCAGCAGAATTTCAAGCGAGGCTCTGGGCAGAGTGGACCACGGGGAGCCCCACGAGGTAATATTTTGTGGTGGTGATCCTAGCTCCTAAGTGGAGCTTCTGTTCTGGCCTTGGAAGAGCTGTTCATAGTCTGCATGTTAGGAATACATTTATCCTTTCCAGACTTGTTGCTAGGGATTAAATGAAATGCTCTGTTTCTAAAACTTAATCTTGGACCCAAATTTTAATTTTTGAATGACTTTTCCCTGTTACTATATAAACTGTCTTGAAAACTAGAACATATTCTCTTCTCAGAAAAAGTGTTTTTCCAACTGAAAATTATTTTTCAGGTCCTAAAACCTGCTAAATGTTTTTAGGAAGTACTTATTGAAACATTTTTGTAAGACATTTTTGGAATGAGATTGAACATTTATATAAATTTATTATTCCTCTTTCATTTTTTTGAAACATGCCTATTATATTTTAGGGCCAGACACCCTTTAATGGCTGGATAAGCCATAGTTGACATTTAGAGAACCATTTAGAAGTGATAGAACTAATGGAATTTACAATGCCTTTTGGACCTCTATTAGTGATATAAATATCAAGTTATTTCTGACTTTTAAACAAAACTCCCAAATTCCTAACTTATTGAGCTATACTTAAAAAAAAATTACAGGTTTAGAGAGTTTTTTGTTTTTCTTTTACTGTTGGAAAACTACTTCCCATTTTGGCAGGAAGTTAACCTATTTAACAATTAGAGCTAGCATTTCATGTAGTCTGAAATTCTAAATGGTTCTCTGATTTGAGGGAGGTTAAACATCAAATAGGTTTCCTCTATTGGCCATAACATGTATAAAATGTGTTAAGGAGGAATTACAAAGTACTTTGATTTGAATGCTAGTAGAAACTGGCCAGGAAAAAGGTACATTTTTCTAAAAATTAATGGATCACTTGGGAATTACTGACTTGATTAGAAGTATCAAAGGATATTTGCATGTGAATGTGGGTTATGTTCTTTCCCACCTTGTAGCATATTTGATGAAAGTTGAGTTAACTGATAGCTAAAAATCTGTTTTAACAGCATGTAAAAAGTTATTTTATCTGTTAAAAGTCATTATACAATTTTGAATGTTATGTAGTTTCTTTTTAACAGTTTAGGTAATAAGGTCTGTTTTCATTCTGGTGCTTTTATTAATTTTGATAGTATGATGTTACTTACTACTGAAATGTAAGCTAGAGTGTACACTAGAATGTAAGCTCCATGAGAGCAGGTACCTTGTCTGTCTTCTCTGCTGTATCTATTCCCAACGCTTGATGACGGTGCCTGGCACATAGTAGGCACTCAATAAATACTTGTTGAATGAATGAATGAATGAGTACTGGTGGAATACTCCATTAGCTCTACTCTTCTTTTAGCTAAGAGAACATGAGCAAATTTGCGCATGACAGCTTCCAGGACAGGGGAAACTTGAACACTGAAGAATTGACCTCTTAAGCCTAATAATGTGGTGACAGGCTGCCCACATGCTTCTTGACTTCAGATGAAAATCTGCTTGAAGGCAAAACAAATAATATTTGAAAGAAAAATCAAATGCCATTTTTGTCTTCTAGGTCGTGGAGGGCCCCCAAGACCCAACAGAGGGATGCCGCAAATGAACACTCAGCAAGTGAATTAATCTGATTCACAGGATTATGTTTAATCGCCAAAAACACACTGGCCAGTGTACCATAATATGTTACCAGAAGAGTTATTATCTATTTGTTCTCCCTTTCAGGAAACTTATTGTAAAGGGACTGTTTTCATCCCATAAAGACAGGACTACAATTGTCAGCTTTCTATTACCTGGATATGGAAGGAAACTATTTTTACTCTGCATGTTCTGTCCTAAGCGTCATCTTGAGCCTTGCACATGATACTCAGATTCCTCACCCTTGCTTAGGAGTAAAACAATATACTTTACAGGGTGATAATAATCTCCATAGTTATTTGAAGTGGCTTGAAAAAGGCAAGATTGACTTTTATGACATTGGATAAAATCTACAAATCAGCCCTCGAGTTATTCAGTGATAACTGACAAACTAAAATATTTCCCTAGAAAGGAAGATGAAAGGAGTGGAGTGTGGTTTGGCAGAACAACTGCATTTCACAGCTTTTCCAGTTTAATTGGAGCACTGAACGTTCAGATGCATACCAAATTATGCATGGGTCCTAATCACACATATAAGGCTGGCTACCAGCTTTGACACAGCACTGTTCATCTGGCCAAACAACTGTGGTTAAAAACACATGTAAAATGCTTTTTAACAGCTGATACTGTATAAGACAAAGCCAAGATGCAAAATTAGGCTTTGATTGGCACTTTTTGAAAAATATGCAACAAATATGGGATGTAATCCGGATGGCCGCTTCTGTACTTAATGTGAAATATTTAGATACCTTTTTGAACACTTAACTGTTTCTTTGAGACAATGACTTTTGTAAGGATTGGTACTATCTATCATTCCTTATGACATGTACATTGTCTGTCACTAATCCTTGGATTTTGCTGTATTGTCACCTAAATTGGTACAGGTACTGATGAAAATCTCTAGTGGATAATCATAACACTCTTGGTCACATGTTTTTCCTTTAGCTTGAAAGCTTTTTTTAAAAAGGAAAAGATACCAAATGCCTGCTGCTACCACCCTTTTCAATTGCTATCTTTTGAAAGGCACCAGTATGTGTTTTAGATTGATTTCCCTGTTTCAGGGAAATCACAGACAGTAGTTTCAGTTCTGATGGTATAAGCAAAACAAATAAAACATGTTTATAAAAGCTGTATCTTGAAACACTGGTGTTCAACAGCTAGCAGCTTATGTGATTCACCCCATGCCACGTTAGTGTCACAAATTTTATGGTTATCTCCAGCAACATTTCTCTAGTACTTGCACTTATTATCTTTTGTCTAATTTAACCTTAACTGAATTCTCCATTTCTCCTGGAGACATTTATATTCAAAGTGATAATTCCTTCCCTTAGATGCATAGGGAGAGTCTCTAAATTTGATGGAAATGGACACTTGAGTAGTGACTTAGCCTTATGTACTCTGTTGGAATTTGTGCTAGCAGTTTGAGCACTAGTTCTGTGTGCCTATGAACTTAATGCTGCTTATTGTCTCATTCTGACTTCATGGAGAATTAATCCCACCTTTAAGCAAAGGCTACTAAGTTAATGGTATTTTCTGTGCAGAAATTAAATTTTATTTTCAGCATTTAGCCCAGGAATTCTTCCAGTAGGTGCTCAGCTATTTAAAAACAAAACTATTCTCAAACATTCATCATTAGACAACTGGAGTTTTTGCTGGTTTTGTAACCTACCAAAATGGATAGGCTGTTGAACATTCCACATTCAAAAGTTTTGTAGGGTGGTGGGAAATGGGGGATCTTCAATGTTTATTTTAAAATAAAATAAAATAAGTTCTTGACTTTTCTCATGTGTGGTTGTGGTACATCATATTGGAAGGGTTAACCTGTTACTTTGGCAAATGAGTATTTTTTTGCTAGCACCTCCCCTTGCGTGCTTTAAATGACATCTGCCTGGGATGTACCACAACCATATGTTATCTGTATCTTAGGGGAATGGATAAAATATTTGTGGTTTACTGGGTAATCCCTAGATGATGTATGCTTGCAGTCCTATATAAAACGAAATTTGCTATCTGTGTAGAAAATAATTTCATGACATTTACAATCAGGACTGAAGTAAGTTCTTTACACAGTGACCTCTGAATCAGTTTCAGAGAAGCGATGGGGGAGAAATGCCTTCTAGGTTTTGAACTTCTCTACATTAGTGCAGATGTGGTGAATGTGTAAAGGTGTTCATAGTTTGACTGTTTCTATGTATGTTTTTTCAAAGAATTGTTTCATTTTTTGAACTATAATTTTTCTTTCTTTGGTTATTTTACCATCACAGTTTAAATGTATATCTTTTATGTCTCTACTCAGACCATATTTTTAAAGGGGTGCCTCATTATGGGGCAGAGAACTTTTCAATAAGTCTCATTAAGATCTGAATCTTGGTTCTAAGCATTCTGTATAATATGTGATTGCTTGTCCTAGCTGCAGAAGGCCTTTTGTTTGGTCAAATGCATATTTTAGCAGAATTTCAAGGAAATGATTGTCACACATGTCACTGTAGCCTCTTGGTGTAGCAAGCTCACATATAAAATACTTTTGTATATGCACAATATAAATCATCTCGTGGATATGAAACTTCTTTCTTAAAACTTAAAAAGGTAGAATGTCATTGATTATCTTGATTAGGGCAGTTTTATTTCCAGATCCTAATAATTCCTAAAAAATATGGAAAAGTTTTTTTCAATCATTGTACCTTGATATTAAAACAAATATCCTTTAAGTATTTCTAATCAGTTAGCTTCTACAGTTCTTTTGTCTCCTTTTCTATGCAGCTCTTACGTGGGAGACTTTTCCACTTAAAGGAGACATAGAATGTGTGCTTATTCTCAGAAGGTTCATTAACTGAGGTGATCAGTTAACAACTAGTTGAGCAGTCAGCTTCCTAAGTGTTTTAGGACATTTGTTCATTATATTTTCAGTAATATAACTAGAGGAAATGGAATGCAGATAAGTGCCGAATTCAAACCCTTCATTTTATCTTTAAGCTCCTGAATCTGCATTCCACTAGGGTTCTTTTTAAGCATTCTAAATTTTAGTTGATTATAAGTTAGATTTCACAGAATCAGTATTGCCCTTGATCTTGTCCTTTTTATGGAGTTAACGGGGAGGAAAACCCCTCAGGAAAACGAAAGTAAATTGTTAAGGCTCATCTTCATACCTTTTTCCATTTTGAATCCTACAAAAATACTGCAAAAGACTAGTGAATGTTTAAAATTACACTAGATTAAATTATATGAAAGTCTGGTTTTCTCAGTCCTTGAACGAAGTCTGCTTAAGTTGTTAAAAACCATCCAGCAAAAGCTGTAAGTGAAGAAGTGCTACTGGTGTGAGGAGAGGAAAAGGTTATAAAAGAAATCTGATAGCCTCATCTTCTAAAACGCTTCTCAGCCTCTGCTACTAATATCCTACTTTTAACAAGCTGTTCTGAAGCCTAATCCAGTTACATAAGCGGTACGGCTGTTTTGAGTAGAGGCAGTGGAAGATCAGCAGTTAGTTCCTGATCATCTAGCAAAGGCATTTGTGTATTAATGCTTATTTGGAAATACCAATTGTAAGTACTGTGTTTAATAGGGAGACACTGTATTAAGCAACTGAACTAAGGCTTTATTCAGCAAATTAGGGTATCCTTTGCCTAGCATCGTGCCAAGCACTAGGCATTTAGTGGTGACAAAAATTACTGTGGTTTCTGCTTTCATTGAACTGTCTAATCAAAGACTGATGACACCAAAGTGTAGCAAATGCCATGATGGAGCAGTGTAGTTGATGGTAGATATTAAAGCCATGACTGAGTGTATACCCTAGTTAAAATGATCAGGGGAGACTTAACTGAAAGGGGTAATTGAGCTAGATTTGAAGGATGAGTGGTAGACTAATCAAAGAAAGGGAGAGAAGAACATATCTAAACATCTGATCACCAGTGACTGAGAAAGTTATCAGGATCAAGTGGAAAGACAAAGGACTAGCAGAGTTACAGGTTAGAGAAACAGGTAAAGGCTACTATGGACGGCGTAATAGTTGCATCGCATGTTTTGTCTCTTAAGAACAGTTGCAAACTATTGAAGGTTTTAAAGCTGTGTGTTGGGCCGGGTGTGGTGGCTTGTGCCTGTAATCCCAGCACTTTGGGAGGCCGAGGCGGGTAGATCACGAGGTCAGGAGTTTGAGACCAGCCTGGCCAATATGGTGAAATCCTGTCTCTACTAAAAATAAAAAACTAGCCAGGCGTTGTGACATGCGCCTGTAGTCTCAGCTGTTTGGGAGGCTGAGGCAGAAGAATCGCTTGAACCCGGGAAGTGAAGGTTGCAGTGAGCAGAGATGGCGCCACTGCACTCCAGCCTGGGCAACAGAGCGAGACTCCGTCTCAAAAAAAAAAAAAAACAAAAAAACAAACAAACAAAAAAACTGTATTGTTTGGGGTGGGGATGGTGGCTCACTTAATAAAGTTACCATTTAAAGAACATTCAATGCAATGAACAACATATATGGACCAAGAGATGGTAAGGAGGCTTGTTGGAGTGGCCCATGTGAGAAATGATGGATTCCAACTTAAGGTGCGGATGGGGTGGTGGTGGTGAATGGATTGTATAGATTCCCTATTTCACTGGTCATTACTCAGTATCCTTTGCTGATTTCTCCAGGTCTTGGATGTCAGACTTCATCTCTAGCTGTATTCTTCCCTGGGTGATCTGATCCAATCCCATCATTTTGAATATGATCAGCATTTTAGTCCTGAATATTTCTAGGTCCCAAACCTCTCAAAACTCATATTCAACATCTTGATATGAATTTCTCAATATTCCAAGTCAACTTGATTACCCAACACCAGTTGTTCATTCATCAAGTTGCTCAGAGCAAATGTTTTGGGTGCCATCTTCAATTTACTTTTATAACCTGTATCTAATCCTTAAGTGAGTCCACGTGGTTCTAACTTGAATATCCAGTTATTTAATACTACTAACCACTACCACGACTACCATCCTAGCACAGGTGACTACAATAGCTTGTAATTGTTCTCCTTTTTTCTACCTTTGCCTTCCTGTGACTTAGTTTTTGCATAACAGGAAGCCTTTTAAGAGGGCAAAGCAGATTTTCTCATTTCCCTGTCCCCCACAAACTCCAGTGGTTTCTCATCATGACTAGAATTAAATTCTAAATCTGGTACTTCACTTGCGCACTGCTTTGGCCACACTGACTGCTTTGCCAGGACTGCTTCCCCATCTTGGAACTTTTGTATGTACATCTTTGGCATGGGGAAGTTTTTCACTCAGATATTCTCAGGGCTCATTGTTTCTAAATTTCAGGTCCTTGTTCCATCCAGTGTCACCCCGTCAGAGGCCTTCAGTGTTCGCTTCTAAAATAGTACCCTTAGTCACTTTACTCACTGGATACTTTTGCTTAATAGCATTTAAAACTTAACCTAGAATTAACCACGAGGGGCAGGAACATTTTGGTCACTATCGCTTGTGAGCAGAATAGTGCATGGGCATATTGACATTTTGCTGAATGAACTAAAAAATAATTTCATGATGGATGTTGGATTAAATGGGTGGTGCTGCTGATGACATTAAAATTGGAAGTGTGTATCTGGGGAAGGGGTTTGGATTCAGACATTTGCGGTATCCAGGAGGAAACATCAAGCAGTTGATAATGTTTTTTGAAGTTCAGCGATCTGCCCCAAAGTCAAGAATGCAACACGATGTATAGGTTGTCCTTGTAGTCATGTTCTTGGAGTTCACTGGAAGCGCAGGGGGAGTAATTTCATTTGACGACCATATACAGGCCTAATGGGAGCCTGCAAAGTACAGCGGCCGCAGTCATGGGTAGATTACAGGATTTCCATCTGTAAGATCAGTACTGTGGGGGTGGAGGGCCAAGCGAGACCAATAAAATAGGTCTGTTGGCCGAGTTTCCTCAACTTAACGGGGATCGGTTAAATTGAGCACAAATCGTTGGATCCGTCGCGTCTCGCGTATCCAGGCTGACGCTGAAAACCCTGGACCTACGTGGGCAGGCCCTGGGGTGCGGACATCTATTTTGCACTTCTTAGCCGAGGTACCTTAGTTGGGATATGAAGAGTGAAGAGGCAAACCGCAGCCAACACCCCAGCTACCGCGAGCAGTGGGACTAAAATGCGCAACCGCAGTGGACATCTAGGCCTCAGCTCCGCCTCTGGTGGCTTATGTCATTACTCAGCGACAGCCTTGAGGAAGGTCCCTTCTCGCTCGCCATCTCTGCGACTTTAATGCGCTTGCGCACGTGCTGTCTACCAGTGCCTGAGAGGGACGGGTGCCGCGGAGCCAGGCTAATTCCGTGACCCGGCCACCAGGCATCCGCTAGGGGCAGTCAGCTGTGCCTTCTCTCTCGGAATTGTTCCGTGCTACCACGTGCTTCCCCTTCTCCACTGGCTGGGATCCGCCGGGCTCGGGGCGCAGGTAACCAACGCAGGAGGGCCGGGTATGGATGCCAAGATCGGTGTCTGTGTTCTTCCTGGGCCGAGAGGGGACCGGCCTCAGGATGAAGGCTCTGCATCCGGACGGATACCTGGCCTACGCCGACTGTCCTCCACCCCTCTTTTCGGGCGCTCCAAGATAACAGAATCACCTCTCCAATACGCAGCCGCTCTCGGCGCGTGCTTATCGAGCGTCCTCGGGGATTTGCGTGGCTCGATACCCACCCTCTAAGTGCCTGTAACTGGGGAGTCGGGGTGAATGGGTGGGTGATAACAGTTGCTTTCCGTGGAGCTTGCCTGCAGTGCCTGGCTGCAGCTCTGGGCATTATACTTAGGGTAATCTGATTCCAGATCCTTCCACGTTCTTAAATCCTTCACTGTGCACATTCCTTTATACTCTTTATTCAGCAGTCACATTCAGGACTTGGTTTTTTTTTGCCAATGCACCTAAAGTGGTGCCTGCCACATAGATGTTGTGTGTAGATAGACAAATGAATGAGTGAGCGAAAAATAATCATCTCCTTCAAGGCCTTCCCCATCCAGGCCTTCCATGACAGCTTCAGCCCATAGTAATCTCAGCCCTTCCTTCATCTGACCGGTCCCTCAGTATAGCTGGGTTTTTTTTTTTTTTTTAACATCTAATTTTACCTGTGTTCTTGTTCCTCATCTCATTCTCTTAAATATCTTCTTCAAGAAGAATGCAAGCTTGAAGTCAAGGCCCTTGTGGTACTACTTCTGGGGCTCCCACAGTAGCTAGATCAAAAGGCAGCCCCCATTAATTAGTCGTTGATTGATTTTTGCGGGATCTTTATGTGGCCGGAAACACAAGGTTTACAAGTTGAGAAGATTGGTGAACTGGGAAGAGCTTAGGCTTTGGAGTCAGGAAGACTTGAGTGTGAATTCAGTCTGTCGTTTTTCTGCCTCGGGATATTTGAATTCTTTATACTTTCTCCTTTACGTATAAATTGGGGTCCTTGACAGTGAGTTAGTGTTTTATAGTAAGACATATGTTAAAATCTGTTTGGATTGGAAGGTTAGAAGGGACAGTTAAGGTATGGTAAGTTTCAGTAAATGAGCTTTATGTTTATAATGCAGTAGGTACCGGAGTTTCTAAGTAGCATGTCACTTTTACATCTAAGTAGCATGTTACTTTTACAGTGATATTTCTGATGTTTTTTTGATTTATTTATTGTGATGATGCAGTATTTTACTGTAGGTAATCACAGAACTTTTTTTTTTTTTTTTTTTTTTTGAGATGGAGTCTCAGTCTGTCGCCTAGGCTGGAGTGCAATGGCACACCATCTCGGCTCACTGCAACTTCCGCCTCCCGGGTTCAAGTGATTCTCTTGCCTCAGCCTCTCCTGCAGCTCCACCACCACTCCCGGCTAAGTTTTGTATTTTTAGTAGAAACGGGGTTTCGCCATATTGGCCAGGCTGGTCTCGAATTCCTGACCTCAGGTGATCCACCAGCCTCGGCCTCCCAAAGTGCTGGGCTTACAGGCGTGAACCACCACGCCCAGCGAGAACTTTTGAGATCTGTCTGTACAAAGGCTTCAATATCCTTTTCCCTAAAATGAGGAAACAGTTGGACACATTACATCATGGAATTATTCATTGATAGTTATTGATTTCCCTGACTTTATTAATAACACGTGAATTTTTTAAGATTCCACAAAAACAAAAGAACAAAATAAAAGTCCCACCATCCAGAAGTAGCTACTTTATACTTTGGTATTTCCTTCCAGTCTTTTTTTTTCCCCTCTGTTATGTGTATGCATAAGAAATGTTATCATACTTTATTCTGTCATGATCCTGTCATAAGCATCTATATCCATATCCTTAATTATTAAAAATGCTTGGCCGAGCGTGGTGGTTCACGCCTATAATCCCAGCCCCTTGGGAGGCTGAGGCGGGCAGATTGCGAGGTCAAGAGACGAGACCATCCTGGCCAACATATGCGCCTGTAGTCCCAGCTACTTGGGAGGTTGAGGCAGGAGGATTGCTTGAACCCAGGAGGCAGAGGTTGCAGTGAGCCGAGATCATGCCATTGCACTCCAGCCTGGAGACAGAGTGAGACTCCGTCTCAAAAACAAAATGCTTTGGATATTTGGATATATCCTTATGTATTTTAGTCATTCTTCTACTTTTTTGAATATACAAGTTTCTGGCTTTTAAAAAATCTTTAATAGAGGTGAATTACAGGCTTCCCAGGCTGAGGGAAGGTTTTCTCACCTCCCAAGCCTAAGGTTTCCTGAGTTTAAAACTAGAGGCTGATGTCTTCCTGTGGAGCTCTTAGAGGGTTAAGTAAGACAATATTTATAGATATGCCTAGCACAGTCCCAGGCCCCACAAGAGGCAGCCAGCTAATGTTCCTTAGACAATCTAGTGCACATGGCCAGTTGTATTTCTTTCTCTTTTAGTAATAATTTTTCACCATGCATCGGAAAAAGGTGGATAACCGAATCCGGATTCTCATTGAGAATGGAGTAGCTGAGCGGCAAAGATCTCTTTTTGTTGTAGTTGGGGATCGAGGAAAAGATCAGGTATGGCCTGGTAAATGCTTCCTGAATTACTTTTTATCTTGTCCAAAGAATCAGCATGTTTAAGCACTCTGGTGTTTCAGGACATAATGGCATTAAGATCTCTTTGGCTGGTAAGATGCCTAGTGGGAACCTTTCTTTATTTCCTGGATGTGGTGAATTCTCTGTATTTAGATTGATTAGCAGACAAGCTAATACCTTTTGAAGCCTGGGGTGGGGGGTTGACCACAAGGTTAATTGTATGTGACCTGGCTTCTAGTCTAAACCTGGTCATTGCTCGCCTTGGGACCTTGGGCACTTCCCTTCCCTGGCCCTCAATTTAGTTTCCACATCCGTCAAATGAGGTCTTAAGCCTGGAAGTCTCTAAAGTCTCTTTTGTGCCTGAAATTCTGTGACTTTTTTGTTTGGCAGGTGGTAATACTTCATCACATGTTATCCAAAGCAACTGTGAAGGCTCGGCCTTCAGTGCTGTGGTGTTATAAGAAAGAGCTGGGGTTTAGCAGGTAAGCTGGGCTCTTCATGTGTTTTATCCAACTTACAATTCCTGCTCATTAGTTAAATGCCAGGAAATGATTCCTTCACATATTTTTTAAGAGTCTTTAGTGGACGTGCTGTCTCTGAGGACAAATGGAGCTGATATCCTTTCTTCATTCCTGAAAATAAGTTTCAAATCATTTTCATGCTTTTTAAGTCACCAATCCAATGCCTTGCCTTCTGCATATGGTTTTCCTTCCTGCTTTTCTAGGCTGATTAAGCCCATCTCATTGCAAGTTCCTTTAAACTGTCTTTCCTACCTCAAATTTATGCCACTTTTCACTCTCTTTTTCTCCCCTTCTTTCATGGAGGGGGAATATGCCTCATCCCATGTCCAAGGAAAACCCCTTTATGTACCTTGTGTCTCCTCCCTCACCTCTTTCAGGACCTGTATTGTCTTTCCTCTGCTGGCCAGCCCCATACCCTTTGGAAACTCTCTCCTTCCTGTAAACATGCTCAGATTTTTCTATTATCAAAAGCTGATTACTTACATACCCAGATTTCTCTCTCAGGTTAGCATTTCCCCCGATTTTTATTGCCATGTACCTTAAAACAGAAATCTTTTGCACTTAGTAGCCACTTTTGCAGTCTGGTTTCTGCTTCTATAATTGTGATCAAATTGTGCAGTTAGACATTCCCAGCAGCTTGATGCCTAATGCGTCAACTTTTCTCTCTCTTTCTCCTCCTTTTCAGAGCTCTGCCTCTTCTTCTACCAGTTCACTGCTGTATTTGACAGTTGGCTATTTGAAGCTGTGGTAGTCAAGACTTTTAGTCATAGATAACAGACTTTCAACACAAATACAATTTGGCACAAAGGGATTTCATTGAGGTATATGGGATATTTCCTGGAATCCAAGGGGATAAGATTTCAGCTCTGCTCACGGCTGATCTAGAGTCAGAGTACTAATGCTCCCAGCTCAATTTGTCATCTCGGCATATCTGCTCTATGCAGACCAACTTTCTCACTGCAGACCAGCTTTCTGTTTTCTGTTGTCCCCCTAGCAGAAACAACACTTGTGTTTTCCTTGTTTCAGGCCCAGCCATGTGGAAATCAGACTTTTTCCCAAAATTCTGGTGGAAAAATGCCCACCCCTGCCCAGAGGAGGGTGGGGTTGGTCATAGCATAATAGAAAGTTGGAAGTTCTACCTACAACTTTGTGTTTGGAGAAGTTTGGGATGGAGTGGGTAGTGCTGTTCCTTGGCAGATAACCACCATGGCATCACCTCAGAAATAGTCTCCTTTTTTGGCTTCAGTGTCTTTACTCAGACCACCTTCTGGAGCTCTTCTCTTTCTCTGGATCTTGTCTCCTAACTCTAAACCTAGCTGGCTTGTGCGATTCTGTCCTTGAGCCTCTTCTAATTTCCAAATGTGCTCATCTCCGATCTGACTCTGAAAGCCTGTCTCCAGCTCTGGCTGCTTTATGCTGTGACTAACCTCCCTCCATTTCTTTGCTCATGCTGTCTCCTCTGCTTGGAATGCCACTTCCACCTCCCTGATCACTTATTGAAATCCTGTTTCTCAGGGCCTGCCTCCTCCAAGAAACTTTTCCTGAGCCCCTCAGTCATACCTGGTGGTTCCTCTACCTTCCTCTGCACTTGTCCTTCTATAATGTTTGCCAATGGATGCTTTTGCTTTAGGGTAGAGTCACTTACATACTGTGACTTACGTTCATTTTTTTTTCTTTCTCTTTTTTTTTTTTTTTACTTTCAGGTGATAAGCTTATTCAGTTAGGAGCCCTCTCCTATTTATCTTTGTATTTTCATACTTTCAACTGATTTAGCATGTTTATCATAGGTACTCAGTATACATTGAGTTGGATGTGTTGTTAACAGGCTCTAAAATTATTTTAATTTAAATTAGTACCAGAGGCTAAACTTGCCCCTGTCCTGTGGTCTTAAAGTGAAGGGATTCTGCCTAGTGGAAACCAGACAATAATAAGAGCCTTACTGTTGAAATGTGAAAAGTGCAGAAAACCCAAAGATGAAAATAAAAAACATCTCACTGTCTAGGCATTGTCAGCATCTAGGTGTATATTACTGGGATGTAGTTTTGAACCATAATTGGTATTCTGTTGTATATACTCTCATATTTAGAGAGGTAGGCATTTTTAATACAGATTGAGAATAAGGCCTGTTGCCTATCCCAGAATTTTAAGTTTTTAGGGCTTCTGGTTTTCAATATTTTTCATCTGGCAAATATGAGATGGGTGTGGAATTAGGCAGTTCAAAGTCTTCTGGGCAGATTTGCCTTTTGAATTTAAACCACCTGGCTTCACTTCTAAAAATCTACTTTTGTACCTCTTATAGCTCTTCTGCCCCACCCCTGTCTTAGTCTGGCAGAGCACTGTGTTCAAGCTAATGCCTGTTTGTAAGTCATGGGCTTAAGGCCTGAGCCAGAAGGGACAGTGGAGACAAACTCACCCACTGCCTTGGTTCATAGATGAGGAAGTGGAGGCCCACAGGAGGAAAGGCCTTTGTTCTAGCTATTAAGTTAGAAAACTATGGTAAAATTTTGATCAGCTGTAATCCTCCATTCTAGAACATTCTAGTTCTCTCTTTTGGTAAAGGAAAGGTAAGTAGCAGCTGGATATGCAGGGTTTTTAAGACCAAAAAAATTCAGGAATTCCTTAGAGATGTCCAGATTCCATTCTGATCCCTGTGTCCTGTATCATTATTGTCTTATGTAAGACCTGCCCTGGAAGACATAATCCCACATTCTCGGGGAGGAAGTCCTCTAGGAAGGATGAATAAAGTAACGTGCCATCACCTTGTCTTTCCCAGGATAGGGAACAGCACAGTGTAGTTGAAGCATTGGCTTATGACTGAGATAATGAGGCCACTCAGGTTTGGTTTCAAGCTCTGGCTTTGGCCAAATGTGAGGGTTAGCTACGCTATTACCCATCTTTTAAAGCAAAGTATTTGCTCAAGGTCACAGGGCAAAATAGCAGAGTTCACACTTAGACTTATCACTTAACTCCAAGCCCTTAAGCACTCTAATGCCTCTCACGCCTCTCCACTGTCCTCCACCTGAAGTGGGCCTCACACTTTCAAGTTCCCTTCTAGCTCTGAAAGTCTAAGTGGGTGATCACTGAGCCTTTCCCCTGGTTCCAACTCTTTAGCCGCTCTGGTTAACTGGCTCTCATGGGATTGGGGGCGTGTGATTGCAGTCACCGGAAGAAAAGAATGCGACAGCTGCAGAAGAAAATAAAGAATGGAACATTGAACATAAAGCAGGATGACCCCTTTGAACTCTTCATAGCAGCCACAAACATTCGCTACTGCTACTACAACGAGACCCACAAGATCCTGGGCAATACCTTCGGCATGTGTGTGCTGCAGGTGGGTGGCTTCCTCTAGCCTGTGATTGAAGTCAGAGCCTTGAGGGTTGCTTGGGCTGCCTGGCTTTCCACTGGGAACAGATATACAGTAAGGAGAGGAGAGTCCCATGTTCCCTATCCCCAAGCATTATTAGTGGAAGTCCCAGCCACTTTCCAAAGTACGTTTGGTCACCTACCTCATATAAAAAGAGAATTTTCTACCTAAATCAGCACTTCTCTAGAGACACCAGAACTGAAGTGATGCATTATTATAACTGGTTCTAACTAGCTAAAGCTGATAAAGCAAATGCCAGAGACTTTGAGTGCCTCTAGGACCCCAGGTCCTTATTGGCATTCACCAAAGATTTTTTTTTCCAGTGAGCAATGGGACTTGTTTTCCAACCAGATACAGACCAATGCACTTAAATGTCCTGTCCAGAGTGCCTGAGTAGCATACCCACCATGAAGGCCCCTCTCCCGTTTTCTAGCCCTTAAAAATCCCTTACTTTACCTCTCAGAGGCTACTTGGTGAATTTCTGCACTGGTGTGTATTCTTTTGCCTGGCAAGTTAATAGACTTAAGTTTCACTTTGTGTGTGTGCATGCGCGTGTAAGCTCTGGTGGTCTTTGTTTTATTCTTTGTTTCTTTGATTCCTGTGCCACCTCCCTTCCCCATTCTCCCCAAAAAAACAAGACAAAATTAAGCACAAATCCCCACATTTTTGTGTTTATCATATACCCCTACGACTGTGCCCATTATTATGTCAAGTTACATACCTTGCAAAATATGGGTTGTCTCCTGTACTGCTGGCTTGCATCTCACGTTGGAAGCCAAAAAAGAGGGCATTATGCCTCATTTTCACCTTTACTCAGGGAAATGCCCTGGATTATCACTGATTGGTAGGGAGTGGTCTTCTACTTGCTGCCATGATCAATTGCCTGAATAATGACTCCTGTGAGCAGTAGCTCCCCCATGTGGTATAGTTTTGTCAAACAGATTTGAGCTATAAATGTCAGAAAATGTAAGATGTTTCTGAAATTCAAGTATGAATCAGTGAAGGTTGGAAAATTTGTTTCCAAATAGGATTTTATCAGAGACATTTTTGACATATAAAACTAACAATGTCTCTAATAAGAGACCCATTTTTGGCATATAAAACCAGGTATTTGTATATTCGAGAGTTTGGCCCTCTTCTGTGGTACCCCTGTGTGTGTATCCTGGGAAGTCAAGGTGGGAACAAGTATGGTCTTGGCTTTGTGCTCTGAAGTCTTCTTTTTGCCTTATCACCTGGCTTTTGGTTAAGAGTCCCTTGGGTTGGGCTGGGCGCGGTGGCTCATGCCTGTAATCCCAGCACTTTGGGAGGCTCAGGTGGGTGGTGAGCCAAGATTGCGCCACTGCACTCCAGCCTGGGCGACAGAGCAAGACTCCATCTCAAAAAAAAAAAAAAAAAAAAAAATGTCCCTTGGGGTTGCTATTCGCATGACCAGCCCTTTCTAACGCCCCCTTCTTCCAGGATTTTGAAGCCTTAACTCCAAACTTGCTGGCCAGGACTGTAGAAACAGTGGAAGGTGGTGGGCTAGTGGTCATCCTCCTACGGACCATGAACTCACTCAAGCAATTGTACACAATGACCATGGTAAGCATCTGTTTTTTAACTTAATTGTGAGGATTCAAGTAAATCTGTTTTTGCTGTGTTCTGCTTTCTTTAAAGAATTCCTGTTGGGCAGCTCCAGTGAGTAGTCAGCACAGCCTCTGGGCTAAGAGCTCTTTGATTTTAACTAATGAAAAAGACACTACAGTTAAATCTCAGGGTCCATGAGTGTGCCTAGGAATCTCTGAATTTCACCTTTGTTTTCAGGCACTTGCAAATTCTACACCAGTGAGATTCAGATATGATACAGCTTTTGTGTAGTTAAATTTTCTGGAATGATATTGTACAAGGAGCAATGCCAGTGCCTAAATTTGTGTATTGCAAAAAAAGGACCATGTGCAGACTCCTCACTGGCCCTTATCCTAATGGATGACTAAGGAACATTTGCTAGTTGTATTCCCAGTTTGGCAAGAATTTCTACTCCAGCAGAGATTGTGTTCTCCCAAAGCAAAAGACACTGACTGAGGACATGGTGAGGAATTAGGGATATGTCTCACCTGATGCAGAGCTGGTCTCCTCACTCTATCAGCGTTGCCAAGTCAGTGTTCAGAGGCAAGTTTTAAGTCATGCCCATGTCCAGCAGCTCAGTAATGGTGGTCGGATTGGACTTAGGGTTTCCTGAGCTGCATTTATCTGATGAAACGGACTTTCCTCAAATCTTAGGGGCTGTTTCCTGTCATTACTTCTCCCTTCATCACTTGCACTACAGCCCTTTTGGCCTCCTCAAATGTCCTCAGACATGCCCAGCACACATTCATGCAAGGGCCTTGGCACTTGCTGTTCCCACTGGAATGTGCTTCCTCTGGACCTCTCCCTGGCTCGCTTCCTCATTGCATTCAAGCCCCTGCTCAGATATCACCTCATCCATGTGGTCTTTCCTCGCACCCTGTTTACAGTAGGCAGCTCCGCCTGTCACTCCTTAACCGGCTTTATTTTTCTTCAAAGCACTTGACAATTACCTAAAGTTATTATTATTATTATTATCTGTCTGTCCTCCTGTACTAGTCTCTAAATTTCATTGGAGGGCCGAGCACAGTGGCTCACGCCTGTAATCTCAGCACTTTGGGAGCCTGAGGTGGGTGGATCACCTGAGGTCAGGAGTTTGAGACCAGCCTGGTCAACATGGTGAAACCTCGTCTCTACCAAAAATACAAAAAAAATTAACCAGGTGTGGTGGTGCACACCTGTAATTCCAGCTACTCGGGAGGCTGAGGCAGGAGAATTGCTTGAACTCAGGAGGCGGAGGTTGCAGTGAGCTGAGGTCACGCCACTGCACTCCAGCCTGGGCAACAGAGCAAGATTCCGTCTCAAAATAAATAAATAAATAAATAAATAAATAAATAAATAAATAAGATTGGAACAGAGAGTTAGTTTTCTTTGCTGTTGCATTTCCAGATCTTAGAAGAGTTCCTGGCATTTAGTAAGCATTCCTTAGATATTTGAGAGTGAATGAATGACTTTGTGCTCACATCAGTTTGTTCTTCCTCTCCCTCTTACATAGCTACCTACTTACCCTTCAGGCCTCAGCTTATCTCAGAGAGGCCCTCCCTCACTACCCTACATAAGTGACCCCCACTTACTATCCGTGCAGTCTATATTTCATATGTAGCATTTGCCAAAATTTGTATTTATCTACTAATTTTTCTTTGTCCGTCCATTATACTCCAAGCGCCATGAGAACAGAGGTCATGCTTTGTTCATTAGTGTATACACAGCATATCTGGCACACAGCATGCCAATTTTATGAAATAAATGAATATAACTTAGGATGCTAGAAAAAATGTGGAACAGTGAAAGATTTTAATAAGCAATGTTGCATTCAGTGTCTGATCCCAGTTTCAGCAAATACCGTTTGGCACAGCAGTGTGTGTAGGAGTGATTTTGTTTCCAGCAAGATTGCCCATGTCTCCTTGGATAGAGCTTTGTATTTGGACCCTGGTCCTCAGCACTGTTTGCATGCCTTTGTTAATGGATGTTGTCTTTCTTTGTTAGGATGTGCATTCCAGGTACAGAACTGAGGCCCATCAGGATGTGGTGGGAAGATTTAATGAAAGGTAGGTCCATAGTTCCTCCCAATTGTGGGGCAGCCACATTGGGTGGGATATTTTTATCTTGGACTCAACTGAAAACTTTGGTTTTATATTGGGGAAAGTAGTACAATATTCCAAAAATGATGAGATTCTTGACAGCAGCAGCAGTTGTGAGACTAACTGGAAGCAGTGAAACGTGGTGGAAAGTTGGAGCCAGGAAACCTCAATTTTGTTTTGCTACTGGCCTTGACAGCTCAGTTAAACCAGGTTACTCTCTCTGGCTCTTAGCTTACTCATCTTTTAAAGGAGTGATTTTTCTGGATCACTGTTTCCCAGAAGATATTTCATAGAGCACTAGTCTTTCCAAACTTTTTATTATGAATATGACATACTGGCATAGTAAAAATGATTAAGAGAAATATGGGAGGGGGGGGTGAGATGTAATTAGAGGCAGAAAAAGGTGACAAAATGTTTCTTCTGAGCAAAGGAACACCCATAATTTCAAATATGGTGTACAATTTGTTATCTGAAATTAAATTTGTATTTATTTATTTTTATTTTATTTATTTATTTTTTTGAGATGGAGTCTTGCTCTGTCGCCCAGGCTGGAGTGTAGTGGCGCGGTCTTGGCTCACTGCAACCTTTGCCTCCCGGGTTGAGTGATTCTCCTGTATCAGCCTCCCGAGTAGCTGGGATTACAGGTGCCCACCACCACACTCGGCTAATTTTTTATATTATTATTATTATTTTTTTGAGACAGAGTCTCGCTCTGTTGCCCAGGCTGGAGTACAGTGACACGATCTTGGCTCACTACAGCCTCCACCTCCCGCGTTCAAGCAATTCTTGTGCCTCAACATTCCAAGTAGCCGGGATTGCAGGAGCCCACCACCATTCCTGGCTAATTTTTGTATTTTTAGTAGAGACAAGGTTTCACCGTGTTGGCCAGGCTGGTCCTGAACTCCTGACCTCAAGTGATTTCCCAAAGTGCTAGGATTACATGTATGAGCCACCGCGCCTGGCCATTTTTTGTATTTTTAGTAGAGTTGGGGTTTGCTGTGTTGGCCAGGCTGGTGTCGAACTCCTGACCTCAAGTGATCTGCTCACTTTGGCCTCCCGAAGTGCTGGGATTACAGGCGTGAGCCGCCGTGCCCGGCCATAGAACACTAGTCTTTTCAGAGGGAACATATGAGGAGGGTTTAGCCATATATGTCTGGTAAACACCTATACCGTTTTTTCCTTTATGAAGATTTACCCCAGCCTGTTGTAATCTCTGAAAAGTCTTGCAGCAGCAGGGACCTGTTTAGCTGATTTTTTCCCAAATTTATTTTACCACAGAGTTTTTTTGGGGGGCATGGGAACACCGGTTAGCACCCTGTGAAACGCCTTAGGAAATTTTGACCTAAATCAGTGGTTCTCATCTGGAGCCATTTGGCCCCCTGGGGACATTTGGCAATGTCTGGAAATGTTTTGATTGTAATGACTTTGGGAGGGTGGTGGTGGGTGCTGTGGGCATCTGGTGGGTAGAAGCCAGGGATGCTGCTGAACAACCGGTGGTGCACAGGACAGCTCCACACCAAAGAATTATCTGGTCCAAAATGTCAGTAGTGCTGAGGTGTAGAAATTCGAGCCTTGATGAACCCTGGGGGCCTTTCTCATTTTAACCATCTGTGATGCACTAACTCAGTAGAATGAGCAGGTCAGGAGGAGCAGCTGTGTGCTACTGAATACAACAGAAGCCTATGAAATCCTTTTCTTGCAGTGGGAGGATGTTTGAATTTTATAGTCAAACACATTTTATTTTTTTCCTGCATGCAAGAATGTTTGTATTGTATTTCTTTGGGGAGCTTTCCTTTCCCCTTCTTCCTTTTGTTTCTTTTTCCTAGTGACAAAAGATGAATTCATTTGTGTTTTTTCCCTGTGTGACTGGTGATCATATGGGGGTTGGGTTTGGAATTCCCCATTTAAGGATGGCCTGAAACACCTCAGTGCTAAAGAGCAAGCCTGGGAGGATGAGGGGAGGGCCATGTGGTATAGGGAATAGTGGCGGTCATGCACAACAGGAGGGCTTCTAATTGATCTCCTGGGATGAGTCCTTGGTTTTCTCATTTGCTGTATAAAGTATGTTCAGGTGCCTTGTGGAGGAGGTGCTGAATCATCTCACACTGCTCTCCAACTGGGTTTTAGCTTTTTCTGGCTTTCTTAGAGACACTTGGGGCCAATTAATTTTTTTGAAGAAAAGTTATACTCTGTATAGACATTGCATGCCCTCCCTAAAACTTCATTGCAGCGGTTTTGTATCTCAGGTTTATTCTGTCTCTGGCCTCTTGTAAGAAGTGTCTCGTCATTGATGACCAGCTCAACATCCTGCCCATCTCCTCCCACGTTGCCACCATGGAGGCCCTGCCTCCCCAGACTCCGGTGAGTCTGTGCTGGGGTCCAGGAATCTGGGGGAGGTTATGTTTTCTGTGTTGTTCCTCCTGTGGCAGTGACAGACCTTCCCCTTCTCTCTCTGGTAGGATGAGAGTCTGGGTCCTTCTGATCTGGAGCTGAGGGAGTTGAAGGAGAGCTTGCAGGACACCCAGCCTGTGGGTGTGTTGGTGGACTGCTGTAAGACTCTAGACCAGGTGAGTGTGGTGCTCGGAACTTCCAACACGAAGGTAGTAAAACATAGCATATGGAGCGTAACAGAAGCCAAGGTATGTTGACTCAAGACCCAGACCCTCCCTGGAGAAGGGGACTTTTCCCCTTGCTCATACTCGTGTGTGCTCAGCAACAGCAGGGCTATTTCATGTTGTGTGGGTTCCCAAAAGAAGTCTGGGGATTACCTCCCCCCAGTCAACAGATGGAGCAGATGAATTATTATTATTATTATTATTTATTTTTTTTTTAAAAGACAGAGTCTCACTCTGTCACCCAAGCTGGAGTGCAGTGGCATGATCACGGCTCACTGAAACTTCGAACCCCTGGCCTCAAGCAGTCCTTCTGCCTCAGCCTCCTAAGGTGCTGAGATTACAGGCATGATCCACTACATCTGGACAGATTACATTGAAAGAGGAATCCTCTCACCACTTTTTCCAAGAGAGGGCAACATACCTGTGTTCTTCGATTTCAGTTAAGTTTTGATGATATAAAGGTTTTTGCCTACAGCTTATTCAGAAGTGAGAGGAGAACTTGAGGCCCCTAGTCTGGTATTTACCCTGGTTCCAGTGTGAGGCCTGATGAGGGCCCTCTGGGGTAATATGTACCTGGTCTTTGAGTGCAAATAGCAGGCTGGGTGAGAGCTTACAGGTTGCATTTCTGTGCTCATCGAGGTGGTCTGCACTGGTAAACTTGGCTTCCCTGGTGGTTCCTGGGCCATGATGGGAACTGACTGGGCACAGCCCAGAGGTCTTTGAACTGTCAGGTGTGTTCAGGGTTCTAGGTCAGCCTGAGCCAAATGAGCAGCATGGGTCGCTGCCCTTGAGAGGGAAGATAGCTGCAGTGACACCTCCCGCTTAGGGCTGAGTCCCAGCAGGCTGGCTTCCCTTTTCATTCTGGAAATATGATCAGCAGCTACATAGCTCTCTATGCGGCTCCAGCTGCAGGCCCTAGGCTTTTTTGATTCACTTCCTGGTACCCTCTTTATCACAAAAGAGAAGGAGTGAGTGATAGGATAAAGCAGGAGAAACTGATTCTAGTTAAGTAGTATTACAAGAAAACAAATGGCCTATGACAAAAAAACCCAAAAAGTTAATAGAAAAAGAGTACTAAAAAAATAAGAAGTGGTGTTTCCACTTGGCAGTTTCACTCTGCAGAAACAACTGCTATTAACAGTTTATTATGTATCCTGCTGCCTCTTTTTTCATGCACATAAATGAATTAAATGCAAAGGGGTCATACTACAGAGTGTAAGTGGTCCCCTGTTAAGACATTTGGATTGATTCCAGCATTTCCACTGTTAGAAACAGTGCTCTTAGGGGATTCTTACAGATAAGTCTGTGGGCACTATATTTAGGGTATGTTTCCAGAAGAGAAATTGCTGGATCAGAGGTTGTGTGCATTCAAATGGGTGTTGTGCCAGTTGATGGAACTATCCAGTGTGTGGAAATGCCTTTTTCCCTACACCCTTGCAACAGTGATTCCTAGTAAACTTGTAAGTCTTTACTAATCTGATATGAGAACATAGGACCATTGTTTTAATTTGTGTTGCCGCTTTAATTAGGAGAGAGGAGGGTACCTTCTTCATACAATTATTGGTCATCTGTTGTTTTGTTGTTGTTGCTGTTGGTTTTTTGTTTTGTTTTTTTTTTTGTTTTGTTTTTTTTTTTTGGTGAGCCAGTCTGCTTATTTCCTCTGCCCACTTTTTAGTTGGATTTTGGCCTTTTTTGTATTGGTTCTTCATTTTAGGATGCATTTTAGTCTAGATTTGGTAACATTCTGTTATGTCATTGTATTTTTCAGAGTTTATAACTTCCATAATATAAAACAAAATGGTAAAATATAGCCTTCAGGCAAGGCCAAGTTAAGTAGGACCTGGATTCCCTTTGAGTGTTTTCATCTGGAGAAACTCTGGCTTCCTGAAGCCTCTCCCCTTCCATCTACCTTGGCCTATGTCTCTTCAGTGTCTTCTTAGCATCATTGCCTAGGCAAGCATGACAACTTCTCAGGACCATCTGGCCTTCTTCCCACCCTCAAACACCTATTCCCATCACAGATCCAGCTGAGGAGCAAAGTTTGGCCCCTAAGTAGTTAGTGGCTCCTGTCCTTCAGTGTCACTGGCATCTTGCTTTTACTTCTAGGCTCTCCTGTAGGCACTGGGGCCCAGCAGTAGACAAGAGGGATGCACCTGCTTCATGGAGCTTATCTCCTAGTGAGATGAGACAGTCAGTAAATAAAAGACATGAGCAGATCATATGGTGAAGCAGAAGATGCTACATACAATGGGAAGAAAGAAAAAGTTGCAGAGAGGGATAGGGCATGCCAGATGAGGGTGGGGTGCTGTGGTTCTACATACAGGGGCAGGGGTGGCCTCATGTAGGAGGTGATTTTGGAGCCAAGCCATGAAGGAGGCGAGGTGAGGAAACAAGCCCTGTGGCTCTTGGGGAGCCAGTGCTTCAGGCAGAGGAAGCAGCACGTGCATGGGCCTGGGGGAGGGGTGTCCCTCCGGTGTCCTAGGCCTGGCAGGGAGGCTGAGGGGCTGAAGAAGGGTGAGTAGGGGTGGAGGAGATTTTTGGAGGATCTTTCAGGCCACTGGAAGGGCTTTGGCACTTACTCTATGACAGATGGAAGCAGGGGAGGCTTTTATGCCCATAGTCTCCTTTCAGCACAGCTGCCAGAGGCATCCCCAGGCTTCTTTTTAAGAGGATCGTCTGACTGCTGTGTTGAATACAGACTGGTGGAGTGAGGGTGGCAGCAGGAAGACTGATCAGGAGGCTGCTGTCATGATGGAAGAAGGATAGGGTGGTGGCTTTGAGCAGAGCAGTAGAGGAGGATAGTGGTGTAAGTAAGGAATGGTAGGATTTTATATATGTTTTGGAGGTAACAGGATTCATTGACGAATCAAGTTATCAGGGAAGAATTGAAGAGGCTTTGGCCCAAGCAGTTGAACAGTTAACTGAGATGGGGAAGACTAGGTGGAGGAGGTTTGGGGCAACTTTAGGCGTTCAGTTTCAAGTTTGAGATCTGTAGTGTACAAATGGGAATGTACAGGAAGCAGTTGCATGTGTATAAAAGTCCGGTGTGGGCCGGCCAGGTGTGGTGGCTCACGCCTGTAATCCCAGCAGTTTGGAAGGCTGAGGTGAACGGATCATGAGGTCAGGAGATCGAGATCATCCTGGCCAACATGGTGAAACCCCGTCTCTACTGAAAATACAAAAATTAGCTGGGCATGGTGGTGTGCGCCTGTAATCCTAGCTACTTGGGAGGCTGAGGCAGGAGAATCACTTGAACCCAGGAGGTGGAGGTTGAAGTGAGCCGAGATCATGCCACTGCACTCCAGCCCCTGGCGACAGAGCGAGACTCTGTCTCAAAAAAAAAAAAAAGGTCTGGTGTGGGCCAGATGCCATGGCTCATTCCTGTAATCCCAGCACTTTGGGAGGCCGAGGCGGGCAGATCGCCTGAGGTTAGGAGTTCGAGACCAGCCTGGCCAACATGGCGAAACCCTGTCTCTACTAAAAATACAAAAACTAGCTGGGTGTGGTGGCAAGCGCCTGTAATCTCAGTTACTCAGGAGGCTGAGGCAGGAAAATCACTTGAACTTGGGAGGCGGAGGTTGCAGTGAGCCGAGATTGCACCATTGCACTCCAGCCTGGGCAACAAGGGTGAAACTCCATCTCAGAAGGAAAAAAAAATCTGATGTGCAGGGAAATGGTCCAGACTGAAGCTGTAAATTTGAGCTATCAGCATCTATTAAAAATTGGTACCAAAGGCCTTGAGACTGAAATGAGATGACCCAAGGGAGTGAGAAGTCCAGGTGCTGAGCAGTGCTTTCTGGCCTGCAAGAACAGCCGCCCTCTTATTTAGCCTGGCGTCAACCTCACTTCTCCACAGTGATGGTGATGAATGGTGGAAACTTGGGTCTTTCTTGGAGTTCACCTAATATGTTTCTCTTTCCACAGGCCAAAGCTGTCTTGAAATTTATCGAGGGCATCTCTGAAAAGACCCTGAGGAGTACTGTTGCACTCACAGCTGCCCGAGGACGGGGAAAATCTGCAGCCCTGGGATTGGCGATTGCTGGGGCGGTGGCATTTGGGTAAGGGGATTCAGTCCCCCATCTTTAGGAACTCTGGGCTCTGTGGGGGTAGTGTGCAGGGTTGGGGTCAGAGGACTGGTATCTCATGTTCCTAGTTCTGAGTTCTGAGTGGGTTCAGTGTGTGATTTCTCTAGGTCTTGATTTCCTGCCAGGAAACAGCAGCACTGTTTCCCCAACCCACCCTAAAGGTGCATGTTTACTCGTGTGTACACACAGACACATATATACCAGGGCCTTTGTAATCACTATTTACAGTTGAACAAACATGCAGAGGCAAAGAAATGGGAGTAAGAAACTTTACAACTCTCAGGGCATGAGAATGTGTATGACCAGCCTTGCTGACTGAGAAAAGTACAAGTTTGACATTTTAATGATTTTGATTAAAAGAAGCTTTCTTTGGCTTCTGAGGAGCTGGTTTTAGGTGTGATGTTAGTTTCTGTTCTTTTCTACTGGGTTTGGAAGATACATGGCAACTGCCAATAGAGTATGTTCTTCCAACTTCTCAGCCATAATAATGAACCTAGAACTTACTGTGTTTGCCTTTGTGCATTATCTTCCTTGGTGCTCTTTAGAGCTCTGTGGGCATTTTATAGAGGAATCAACCCAGATTTGGGGAGTTCCAGTGATTTACCCAAGATCCCCCAGCAAGTCAGTGCTGGTAGAGCTGGGGCTTGAGCTTAGCTCCTAACTCCTTGTCCTTTGTTCTTCCTGCTGCTCTAGCTGTAACAGTCAGCCTCTTAGCCATTAGCATCTGCTGTTAGCATCCTTTATACTCAGCAAGGCAAAGATAACTTGGAGGTTAGCTTTGGCCTTGGCCTGAGCACCGATTGAGCTCCCCAGCTTCACCATTTGAAAGCCTCAGCACAGCTAGTGATGAGCATGAAACTACTTCTTGTAGCAGTGCACTGGATTGGGAAGCAGTCTGTCTGTTCTGCACACCGAGGGCGTTGTCTCCACAGTGCTTCTAAGCAGTTTGCTTTCACAGATGTTGGTAGCTAAATGTCTGGAGTTGCTTTACTTTCCTTCCCAAAAGGTGTCCTGACTTTTTCCCTTGCTGTTACCTCTGGTTATCACCTTTGGGACAGGAGCAAACAAAAATATTTTCTTTTTTAAGTTGTTTCTTTAAAATGTTCCTAATTTCTTAAAAATCCTTCTTTTATTTTGTTCTGTAGGTACTCCAATATCTTTGTTACCTCCCCAAGCCCTGATAACCTCCATACTCTGTTTGAATTTGTATTTAAAGGATTTGATGCTCTACAATATCAGGTAGGAAATTTGGATTAAGAATTTTTATTTTGGACCTGGTGTGGTGGCTCACGCCTGTAATCCCAGCACTTTGGGAGGCCAACGCGGGCAGATCACCTGAGGTCAGGAGTTGGAGACCAGCCTGACCAACATAGAGAAACCCCGTCTCTACTAAAAATACAAAATTAGCCAGGTGTGGTGGCACATGCCTGTAATCTCAGCTACTTGGGAGGCTGAGGCAGGAGAATCGCTTGAACCTGGGAGGCAGAGGTTGCAGTGAGCTGAGATCATGCCATTGCACTCCAGCCTGGGCTTGAAACTCCATCTCAAAAAAAAAAGGATTTTTATTTTGATACAATGCTGGGTTTAAATCCAAGTGAAGTCTTTAGAATGCTTGCTTACTTTCATAATATTTAGTTTTTAAAACTTGTTTCTAAAGTTTGTCGTTGGTTTGACTCCCCACCAGGAACATCTGGATTATGAGATTATCCAGTCTCTAAATCCTGAATTTAACAAAGCAGTAATCAGAGTGAATGTATTTCGAGAACACAGGCAGACTATTCAGGTGAGGCTTGCTCTCAGACCCTGATGTGCAGGGCCAGTGTCTTGCTGTATTTAACGGCTCTAAGATGTTTCCTGTTATAGACATGTATGTCTTGTGTAATTGCATGTCTTTTAGACAATGGTGGTGTTGTATGCTAAACCTGTTCCAGATTTTCAGACTCTTCTAAAGAAAAACATTCAGCAAACTAACAAATATATGTAGTTAGATTGAAAAGTTGTGTTTTTGTCCTTTGAATATGGAATAAGTGGGGTGGAAAGTATGCTGATTAACTAAAAGAGAATCTTTCTTCTGACATCAGTTCTAACTTTGCTTAGTTATTGCAGTTTTTGAAATGTTGCATCTGTAACTAGAACAATAACCTTACAGCTTAAATGAAAAAAAGAACTTTGCAAAATGTGCTCTGAATCTTTGTGGTTTAGCCAGTGGCCTATTTTCTTTTTTAAACAGTGTTTTCCCAAAAGTTCTAAAAATCTCTAGCACTCTGTAAGCCTGAATGGTCTGCACTTGTCCAAAGGCTGCAGTTTTGCTAAATCTCTAAGAGAGGCATGAGGTGACGGGCTTACAGACGGACTGAGACTAATGGGCTCTTACTGGAGGAGGTTCATTGATTATTTTTGGAATTGGGCTGGGAAGTGAGACAGGTGAATTTGGCAGTTTATACCCTAGCACTTTATGCCTGTCAAAGCATATGTATATGCATGTCAAGAAGTTACACCTTTTTATCAGAGGTCAGATTATAAACAATGTTAAGTGTTTCACCTTAATTTTTTCTTACTAGTCTCTTTCTAGAATCTCTTCATTCTGTATATTTCTTCTCACTTTTGCTTGATTCCCCCAGCTGGGAGGAGGAAAGGCTGCTGTTGGTGAGGGTCAGGCTGCAGGCAATGAGAACACGGAGACCTGTTAAAACTCAAGAAAAATACACAAACCAAAGAAGGAAAACATTTCCCTGAAATACCTTGCCTCGGGCCTTGCTCCTTCTTGAATTTGTAATCAAATACTCTCTCATATTACCAGAGTTCTTTTGTCTCCAGTGTAAGCACAGAGGAGGTGACCTTACTTTATGAGACTCCATTTGTGTTCCTTTCAGGCCTCTCTTTGGGCTCAAGATTGAGAAAAAGAAGAATACTAGATAAAAGTTGGCTTCACCTCCCCTGGGGGGCTGCTTTCTGCTGCTTTTATGAGATGCTTGTTTAGTTTTTCCCTTGAAGAATCCAAGATCTGGGGCCCTATTGAGGACGTACATTCTGTTGCTAGAAATGAGCGGGGTTGGCCGGGCATGTGGTGGCTCATGGCTCTAATCCCAGCGCTTTGAGAGGCTCAGGTGGGCGAATCACTTGAGGTGAGGAGTTGGAGACCATCCTGGCCAACATGGTGAAATCCCATCTCTACTAAAATTTAAAAAAGTTAGCCAGGCATGGTGGCATGCGCCTGCAATCCCAGCTACTTGGGAGGCTGAGGCAGGAGAATTGGTTGAACCTGAGAATTGGTTGAACCCTGGAGGCAGAGGTTGCAATGAGCCGAGATCACACTACTGCACTCCAGCCTGGGCGACAGAGTGAGGCTTCGTCTAAAAAAATGAAAAAAGAAATGGGTGGGGTTGCCGCCTCCCTGGCCCATCAACTTATAGCAAAGCAGAACATCTTATTTGTAATGAAATAGTTCAAATGTATAGGAGTGTGCAGAGACCAGTATAACATTCAGGCACCCAACACTCAGGTTTAAGTATTGTTGACATTTTGATGTTTGCTGTGTTTGTTTCATATTTTAAATGTCATTTAGATTTTTGTTTTAAAGAACTAAAACATCACAAATACAGTTGAAGTCCCTCAACCCCTTTCCATCCTATTTCCTTCTGTCCCTCCCCATGGGTGACTTAGTTCTGATACTGGTGTGTGTCCTTTCAGTTCATGTGTTTCTATGTTTACTACGTAATTATCTGTCCATAAGTGGTAACATACTGTACTTGTCCTCCTTCAGCTTTCCTTTTTTAACATTTGTTTTCAAGATCTATGCAGATTAAAGCTTGTAGATCTGGTTGATTCATCTTTAGGTATTATGTGAGTAAATTATGTTTACATGTATGTTTCTCAAAGTGGAGTTGTTGGGTTTTAGGATTGTGTAGTTTTCCAGCTTTCTTAAAATTTGCCAAATTCTCCTTCAAAGGGTTTATACCAATTTACTCCCATGCCAGCATTCATTTGAGTTTTAATTTCTCTAAGACCTCACTAACTCTGGATGTTTTAACAGCTATTTAAGTTTTGTAAATGGTATCTCCCTGCTGTCTTTAGCATTTCACTGATTATTGGTGAGGTTGAGTATCTTTGTTTATGTTAATTGGTTATTCAGGTTTCCTATAAGATACCTCTTCATTGCTTTTCAAACCACTTTAAAATTAGCAGGAAGCCCTGAAGAAACTGAAGAGGTTGTTTGTATGCATAAAGATATGTAAGGGTGCATGTATTAAGAAAATAACAAGTTCTAGAAATGTCCATCAGTGCAGGGAGACTTGGCCCTTATAATCATGCCATCAGAGCAGGGAGCACAGTGCCCGGCATGAGAAATCCGACATCCTCTTCTTTAGCCACCACTGGGGTCGAGCTATGCCTCGAGCTCATCGGCTTCCCTTATCTGAGGCTGGGGGAAAACGTGAGGAGACAAAGGAGAGAAAGGAAAGGGAACCACCATCTATCTCTCAGCACTGTGAGTCAGGCACTGGGCAGGGCATCTTTATATACCTGCTTTATTTTTCCCTCAAGCAGCCATAAGATAGGTATTTCCTTCATTTTGCAGGAGGAGGAGTCTGAGGCACTGTGGGATTAAGTGGCTTGTCCAAGGTCATATGATCAGTGGCCGAACTCTCTGAACCCAGGTGTCTGACTCCAAGCCCATCCCATTTTTGCCCTGCCAGGAAAAAGTAGAAAGGAGGAATGAGAGGAGAGAAGGAAACAGGGAGAGAGAGGAAAGAGAACATCCTTTATGATGAGTCACCAGTAATCACAGCTGTGACATGAGTTCGCTATGCTAATAATCTAAATTTTCCTTCCCCATAGTATATACATCCTGCAGATGCTGTGAAGCTGGGCCAGGCTGAACTAGTTGTGATTGATGAAGCTGCCGCCATCCCCCTCCCCTTGGTGAAGAGCCTACTTGGCCCCTACCTTGTTTTCATGGCATCCACCATCAACGGGTAAGGTACTGTGGGCAGGAGTCCTTACTCCTGTGGCAGGCTCTTGCAGATTCAGGGGCATGTAGCGGATGTGGCCTGGGCCTGGACAGCTAAGTGTGATACTCAGAGTCTCTGAGTGTTTGGGGCTGCTTCATTCTCTACTGGGCTTCTGCAAATGGAAACTGGTCTCTTAATGAACTGTTACATGTCTCTGGCCCGACATGAAATGGGCAGCGTAAGACTGAAGAATTTTAGTCTGATGTGCTGAGTGTCTGCTTCTGTCTGTAGGTGTGATAAAATGTTGAAAAATACATGGATGGTGATACCAATATCTTATATCTTAGAAAATACAGTATTAAAGTACTATAATTATCATAAGAAAGCAAGTTCATAATGATGTGTTTTTTTAAATTTGAAATATTTGATTTTTTAATTTGAAATATTTAGTGTTGGCTATTGAAAAATTAGAACAGGTAAGCAAAAGAAAAATCACCTGTAGCCAGGTGCGGTGGCTCACACCTGTAGTCCAGCACACTGGGAGGCCGAGGCAGGTGGATCACAAGGTCAGGAGTTCGAGACCAGCCTGACCAACATGGCGAAACCCCATCTCTACTAAAAATACAAAAATTAGCCGGGTGTGGTGGCGCGTGCCTGTAATCCCAGCTACTCAGGAGGCTGAGGCAGGAGAATTTCTTAAACCCGGGAGGTGGAGGCTGCAGTGAGCCGAGATTGCACCACTGCACTCCAGCCTGGGCGACAGAGCGAGACTATCTCAAAAAAAAAAAAAAAGAAAAAAGAAAAATCACCTGTAATTCAACCATCTGGAGATAGATTTTGTTAGAATTTTGATGTACATTTTCTCTGCATTTATTTTACTTTTTTCATTTGAGCAAGGAAAACATTTTTAATTTGCTTTTTGAATATAACAATATACTGTGAAATTTTTTGAGGTTGGTAAATATGTATCTCCAATATTGGGAAGATTTCTGTATAGAAATCACATCTTGAAGAGGTTATTCTGTATGCAGATTTATTGTGACTGCTTTGCTTACACTGAAAATACTGAAATAAAATGGATTTTTACTTTTCAAACAGCTTTGTTGAGATATAACTCACATACTATACTATCTATCCATTTAAAATGTGTAATGTAATGGTTTTTAGTATGTTCACAGAGTTGTGCAACCATGCTCACCACAACCAATTTTAGAACATTCTTATCACCCCATAAAGAAAGCCTGTGCATCCTCCTCCAGTTCCTCCACACCCCCCAACCCTAGGGAGTCACTAATCTACTTTCTGTACCCGTAGATTTGCCTATTTTGGACATTTCATATAAATGGAATTATAAAATATGTGGTCTTCCATGACGGACTTGTAGCACGTATCAGTATTTCATTCCTTTTTATGGTTGAATAGTATTCTCTCGTATAGATATACCACATTTTATTTTTCCATTTATCTGTTGGTAGACATTTGGGTTGTTTCTCCCTCTTGGATATTATTAATAATCTTGCTTTGAACATTAGTGTGCAAATTTTTGCGTGGACATGTTTTTCAGTTCTCTTAGGGATACACCTAGAAGTGAAACTATTGGGCTAACTCTATGTTTGACCATGCGAGGAGCTGCCAGACTCTTCCAAAGCAGTTGCACATTCTACGTTCCCACTAGCAGTATGAGGGTTCTGACTTTTCTGCATCCTCTCACACACTTGTTATGTATCTTTGTGATTATAACCATTCTAATAGGTGTGAAGTGACCTCTCGTTATAATTCTCATTTGCATTTCCTGGTGACTGATGATATTAGCATCTTTACATGTGCGTATTGGCCACTCATGTATGTTTTTGGAGAAATGTCTATTCATATCCTCTGTTCATCTCTCTAATTGGGTTGTCTTTTTTATTAATGATTTGTAAGGGTTCTTTATATATTCTTGATACCAGGTCCCTTATCAGATATGATTTACAAAAATTTTCTCACATTCTATGGGTTTTTTCACTTTCTTCTTCTTTTTTTTTTTTTTTTTTGAGACAGACTCTGACTCTGTCACCAAGGCTGGAGTGCAGTGGTGTAATCTTGGCTCACTGCAACCTTCACCTCCCAGGTTCAAGCGATTCTCCTGCCTCAGCCTCTTGAGTAGCTGGGATTACAGGTGTGTACCACCATGCCTGGCTAACTTTTGTATTTTTAGTAGAGACGGGGTTTCACCATGTTTGTCAGGCTGGTCTCAAACTCCTGACCTCAGATGATCTACCCGCCTCGGCCTCCCAAAGTGCTGGGATTATAGGCATGAGCCACCATGCCCGGCCACTTTCTTTATAGTAATGTCTTTTAACGACAAAAGTTTTGAAGTTTTGTTGCTTGTGCTTACTCTTTTTTCTTAAATAAATAAATAGGATACTTTTGGGAGAGCTTTGTTATGTGGTGTGGAGAGTGGGCATAAAACACTCATCTAGCTTTTATCATTATTTGAGTAAGAGGAAGTATTTTATAATCTTTGAATATAATAATGAGTACTATGAAATGATGTAATGAAAAGTGCTGTGTGTACCCTGTGGTGACATATGCCTGTGACTAAAGACAAGGAGAAGAAAATTTAACAATGAAAGCTGCTTATCAGATTATAGGTGATTTAATTTTTTCCCGACATTTTTTAGCTATTTTATGTCACCTTTTAAGTGGGCATAGCAATGAAAAGAATTACTGAGGTGGTGGATTTGTTTTATTTTCCAAACTGGAAATGTTCTCAGTTCATTTCCTTATGCACTGTACTTCCAAAAGCAGCTCCGTTAGTTGACCATTTAACTTTGTTCCAGCTTCACTAAAACTGCCTAAAGCCTTATGCTAAAGGCTTTACTTACATCCTTTTTTCAGTCCTTATTTTTTAAGTTCACATCACAGTCCTGTGAGGTGTATAGAATAATCCCCCCTTGAAGATGAGGCGAAAAGAGATTGAGCTCCTTGCCCAAAGATACTAAGTAGATGAGCCAGGACGTGAGCCCAGGCCTGGGTGGCCCCAAGCTGAGCCACCTTGCCACCCTGCCTCCTTTGGACAGGTGCCTGCTATGCTGGAAGTTCAGAGATGAGCAAGGCTGTCCTGGGGGAAGCAGGGGTCTGTTGTTCCAGCAGGTGGAGGAAAGCAGTTCTCTGTCCCCGCCTAGACAGTGGATTTGGGACCTCGTGCCTGATTCCTTTTGCCTTTGTTTCTAGCTATGAGGGCACAGGCCGGTCACTGTCCCTCAAGCTAATTCAGCAGCTCCGTCAACAGAGCGCCCAGAGCCAGGTCAGCACCACCGCTGAGAATAAGACCACGACGACAGCCAGATTGGCATCAGGTACCCCAGAACCTGACCCGGGTCCCGCGGTTCACAGCAAGGCCCTTCAGTCTTACCGATCCTCGCTTCACCTGTGACATCATGGGAAGCACCAAACCTTCCCACCATCAGGCTGAGAGGTTGAGTCCCCAAGAGGAGAAGTAGCTTTTCTCGGAGGAACAGCAGTCCAGTGACCAGATGGGAGCCAGACTAGGGCCTTCTGATGGCGGGGCCCTTGTGTATCCTTGTCTCAGGGCATGGTTGCATTGAGATCCCTTTGGGGTTGGTATCATGGCAAGTTGAATATCCACCAAAAACAAGTTTAAACCACCCAGTTTAAATTCTTACCACACGTCTCTGGCCACCATGGGACAACTATAAAGTGAAACATTTTTCCTTGCTTTTTTAGATAATACGTATTTAATCATTGTTTCTTCTTTTGTGTGTGTGATTGTGGGGAACAGCGCGGACACTGCATGAGGTTTCCCTCCAGGAGTCAATCCGATACGCCCCTGGGGATGCAGTCGAGAAGTGGCTGAATGACTTGCTGTGCCTGGATTGCCTCAACATCACTCGGATAGTCTCAGGCTGCCCCTTGCCTGAAGCTTGTGAACTGTATCCTCCTCTGGGTTTCACTGGCCCTGTGAAAAGGAGAGGGGCGGTGAAAGAATTCAAAGGATTTGGGTCCTTTGTTTCATAGGATGCTGCTCTAGAGAAAGGGGGAAAGTTGAACATTTTCAATTTCCTTTTTCTCTTCTTCGTTTTTTTTTCTTTTTTTTTTTTTTTTTTGAGACGGAGTCTCGCTCTGTCACCAGGCTAGAGTGCAGTGGCGCGATCTCGGCTCACTGCAGCCTCTGCCTCCCGGGTTCAAGTGATTCTCCTGCCTCAGCCTCTCGAGTAGCTGGGATTACAGGTGCCCGCCACCACGCCCGGCTAATTTTTGTATTTTTAGTAGAGACAGGGTTTCACCATGTTGGTCAGGCTGGTCTTGAACTCCTGACCTTGTGATCCGCCTGCCTCAGCCTCCCAAAGTGCTGGGATTACCGGTGTGAGCCAACGCCTCCGGCCCTCTTCTTCCTTCTTTTATGTGTTTCTGCTTAGGACACTGAGCTCCTGTTCCCAGCTAGGGAAATTTGTTCTGCCTCCAGAGAGTAGTATGACCTGTCTTCGGCTATTTGTTTTGTTTTGGTTTCTTGACTCCAGACCCAGGTACTATGTTAATAGAGATACCCTCTTTTGCTACCACAAGGCCTCTGAAGTTTTCCTCCAACGGCTTATGGCCCTCTACGTGGCTTCGCACTACAAGGTAACTGCAGTTAGCCCTTGTGTGAATGGCAGCAGGGAGCTTCAGCATTTGGCAGTCCCCTTTTACTTGATTTACATCTTTTATTACCCAATGGCTTAGGTGACTGTTCCATTGGGACATTGATGAGGTCCACTGATCTTGCTGTGTGTAGGTATAGAGCATGGAGCTCCATTCAGTAGCTGGACAAGGTGGAAAGCTGTGTCCATTTTTAAAGGAGTGCTTTCATTTCTTGCCTGCCTACTAAACTGATAGGATGAGGTGACATTGCACTTGTGGCCCGGTGGTGCAGTTTGACCTGAGACCAGCTTTGTAGCTCTGGGCTATTTTTATGGAACAGTGAATTTGAGGGTTTAGAATGTCTGAGATTCTTAAAAACAAAAGGGTTGGTTAAAAAGGATACTTTTCGAATGTCTAGGTAGTATTTTTATGAACAGCCTTTAACGGAAGGCTTGAAGAGTTGGTGTTAGAAGTGGTGATAGTTTTTCCTGAAATAGCAGCCTCTTATCGGTAAAAAGTTCACTTCCTAGCTGTGAAATAAGTAGTGCTAAATAAATTCTCTTCTGCTGTCCAGCCTCAGTGCTCGGGGTGAGAGGACAGTAGGCATTTGAGGCTAAGTTCCACTTAAACTGTTAGGAAGAGTCTCAGGCTTGCCAAAATACTAGAGAGGTGCTTTGCTGGACTTCTGCTCCTCACTTGGCTTTGGAGAAGGCAATACTGCAGTCATCCTGTGGTTCTGAATCGAACCTTTTGCGTAAAGGGCAAGAGCAAGAGTGCTTCTCACTGACCGTGTTTGGCTTTCACAGAACTCTCCCAATGATCTCCAGATGCTCTCCGATGCACCTGCTCACCATCTCTTCTGCCTTCTGCCTCCTGTGCCCCCCACCCAGAATGCCCTTCCAGAAGTGCTTGCTGTTATCCAGGTATAGGAGCAGAGGCGTCCTTGTGGCAGTGATTTGGGGAACCACTGAGGCATCAGGAATTAGTGGCTCAATAACTGCATTGTGGGAGTTTTGAAACTGTGGAGTCCTGGTCTGGAACCAAGGGGCTGGGTCTGCTGAGACAGGTGACTAGGGTGCACTGGAAGAGGTCAGTGCCACTAGACACCCAAAGCTCCACTGTTGATGGACGGGGAAAAGCCAGAACTGACCTCTCTCTTATTTTGACTCAGCTTCTTCCACAAACAGACTTGTTTGTTTTCTCCCTTTATTACAAAAGCAATACATGGTGCAGAGGCTACAGATTGGGGAACAAATTTTTAATGCCTAGCATGGATGTATTTATGCATTTCTGTATCACTTTTCATATACATGGGAACATAGTATTTAGTAATCTGCTTTTATTTTTAGGCAGTGTATAAAACACTCATAATCTACATAAGTTTTAAAGCTGTGTAGTATTTTATTATATACATGTACCATTATTTGTTCAACCATTCACCCGTTAGACATTTTAGTTGTTTTGAACTTGTGCTGTTCTGTACAGAGCCTTATGAGCATCCTGTGGCTTGATGGCATTCACACACGCACAGCATGCATAGAGACTCTCTTCTAATGTGGCTTTTACTTTTTGGGTCAGGAGGCTGTCAGTTTTCTGCCCTGTAACATGGGGCATGGTAATTAAGCTCCTGTTAGGAATGGATGTGTCAGGCCGGGCGCCGTGGCTCACGCCTGTAATCCCAGCACTTTGGGAGTCCGAGGCGGGCGGATCACAAGGTCAGAAGATCAAGACCATCCTGGCTAACACGGTGAAACCCCGTCTCTACTAAAAAAAAAAAAAAAAAAAATACAAAAAATTAGCCGGGCGTGGTGGTAGGCACCTGTAGTCCCAGCTACTCGGGAGGCTGAGGCAGGAGAATGGTGTGAACCCAGGAGGCAGAACTTGCAGTGAGCTGAGATAGCGCCACTGCACTTCAGCCTGGGCGACAGAGCAAGACTCCATCTCCAAAAAAAAAAAAAAAGGGGCAGGGGGAATGGATGTGTCAGTGTCAGGGTTAAACCTGAACATGGGGGTGGAAACAACTGGCCTAGTTCGAGAAACAAGCTATATTCTGTGAGTGGGCTCTGTATCAGAGCTGGCCTTTCTGCCTGCACTGTCCTGCTTCCCCCACAGGTGTGCCTTGAAGGGGAGATTTCTCGCCAGTCCATCTTGAACAGTCTGTCTCGAGGCAAGAAGGCTTCAGGGGACCTGATTCCATGGACAGTGTCAGAACAGGTGACGGGCTTTCCCTGGTGTGTCTGAGGGAAGCTGGCGGTGTCCAAAGATGTCTGTGTTGCTAAGTTACTGGTTTGTGTCTCCCACACAGTTCCAAGATCCAGACTTTGGTGGTCTTTCTGGTGGAAGGGTCGTTCGCATTGCCGTTCACCCAGATTATCAAGGGGTAATGTGTCCTCAGGCTTCCCTGAAGCCGTGTTGCTGGCGGTGCTTTAGGGTGGGGGTACTTGGTGGCTGGAATAAGAAGCTGGTCAAGCAGAAGCAAGTGAAGTGTAGGCACTTCCCTGCTCTGGAGAATTGAGCCAGGGTTCGGGGTGGGCAGGGGACAGGATGAGGGCATATGCTCACTCTTCCTTTGTGAGAACAAGGACTTGTGAACCAGACCTGCATACCGAAATTACCTTCTTAGAACACCTCACTGAGTAATTGGCTGTAGAAACTTCCTTTTCAGGTAATGGTACAGAAACTGCCTCTCATTTGGGCTTGCCCATCTGGAGACCAGAAAGCACAGCCATCCTTACCCTCAAGTGGCTGTTCTTGATGGGCTAGACCAGTGTTAAGAACTCAGGTCACACTACTTTCAGTCTTAAGCGTCTCTGCTTTGACCTCACTCAGGGTTTTCATTGGTTCTCTTGCCCCGTGCGGTTTGACAGGGAAGGTTCTCTAGAAGCAATGCAGGGGAGTCAACGTGTCTTAGACTGAGAGCAGCTCTCTTCCCTCTGCCTCTTCCCCTTCATGTTTGCTCCTAGATGGGCTATGGCAGCCGTGCTCTGCAGCTGCTGCAGATGTACTATGAAGGCAGGTTTCCTTGTCTGGAGGAAAAGGTCCTTGAGACACCACAGGAAATTCACACCGTAAGCAGCGAGGTAAGCATCTTTCGACAAACCTCCTGTGTCCTGGTTCTTGGGAGGATAATTCTCTGGGTTTTTAGGGGCATCAACAAAAACCAGTCCAGAGCTTTGGGCCCCTCTCTCATTTTCTTCTGCTGCTTTCTCCAACCGAACACTTGAGATCCTCAGATCAGTATCATTGGGATCATCTGGCAGCTTGTTAAAAATGTAAATTCTTGAGCCCCACTCCAGACCTACTGAATCAGAAACTCTGGGGTAGACCCCGTAATCTGTAGTTTAACAGGATTCTCAGGTGATTCTGATGCTCATTCAAGTTTGAGAATCACTGCTCTATAATCTCTTTCATCCTACACCCAGACTAAGGGAAGTTCTGTCATTCCTTGATAAGAATGACTAGTAACTGTGACAGCCTTTCACGTGCATTCATTGATTTTCACAGTATGTATATTTGGGAGCTAGACAAGGGGCTTTTATTTAAGTTGAAGCAGCTGGGCAACATGGCGAAACTCCGTCTCTATAAAAAATACAAAAATTAGCCGAGCATGGTGGTGCACGCCTGTAGTCCCAGCTACTTGGGACGCTGAGGTGGGAAGATTGCTTGGACCCCAGAGGTTGAGGCTGCAGTGAGCTGTGATCTCACCACTGGACTCCAGCCTGGGTGACAGAGCCAGACCCTGTCTCAAGCAATGAAAAAAAAAAGTTCAAGCTCAGAGGTTTGTCACTTCCTAAGGCTGTGAGGTGATAGAACCTGGACTTCATGCTGGATCACAGGAGGCTGCCTGTCCCTTTGTAAATCTGTTGGGCATTTTTTTTTTTTTTTTTTTTTGAGATGGAGTCTTGCTCTGTCTCCTGGGCTGGAGTGCAATGGCATGATCTCAGCTCACTGCAACCTCTGTCTCCCAGGTTCAAGCAATTTTCTTGCCTCAGCTTCCTGAGTAGCTGGGACTACAAGCACGTACCACCATGCCTAGCTAATTTTTGTATTTCCAGTAGAGATGGAGTTTTGCCATGTTGGCTAGGCTGGTCCCAAACTCCTGACCTCAGGTGATCCACCCGCCTCAGTCTCCCAAAGTGCTGGGATTACAGGCATGAGCCACCACTCCCGGCCTCTGTCAGTCATTTCTAAACTCTGTGGCTGTCTTCCTGCATTCTAGAGGTCTGGATCAGTGTGGTTCCATGCATGTTGAGGTGTTTTGTGTACTTGGGAATGATTGCTTGACTCCGATGTTCTCATAGTTTGAAAACCACAGCAACAAACCAAGAAACCTCTCCCAGTTTTTGTTGTGCTAAGTCTGGAGTGCGCTGTGGCAGGGGTGCTTGACGATGTCTCTCTCCCTCTGCTGAGTGGACTGTGTTCTCTCCTTGGCATCTTCCCAGGCTGTCAGCTTGTTGGAAGAGGTCATCACTCCCCGGAAGGACCTACCTCCTTTACTCCTCAAATTGAATGAGAGGCCTGCCGAGCGCCTGGATTACCTGGGTGTTTCCTATGGCTTGACCCCCAGGCTCCTCAAGTAAGTGCCTGCCCTCCTTCCGCGGCATCACTCCTTGGCATTGAGAAAGAAGAGTTCTGTGGGCTGTGTGTCTCTGTTGGTAGCTGGTGTCTGTGCTAGCCTGCTATTCGTGGCGTGCTCTTCCTGGCTCTTGCCCTTCTGTGTCTGTCAGCCACTCCCCAGAGGCCACACACAGTGACCTACTGTCTTTGTATCTTTGCAGGTTCTGGAAACGAGCTGGATTTGTTCCTGTTTATCTGAGACAGACCCCGGTGAGTGAGGCATCTAGCAGAGGAGAAGTTTAGGTTTGCCATTATGGTAGGTGACAGGCCTGTCCTTGCAAAGAGCCCTAGTGCCTCCCTGCTGCATTGCTCTGAGCAGGTGGCTGTGCCTCTGAAGAGGTTTATTCTGATGGACACGGAAACAGCCATCCTCAGTGACAGGCCACATCATCACACATTTCTTCCCCGACTACACGGTGCATGCCTTGTGCTTAGTCATAAAATGGCAGAGGTACACGTGGATTTGTTCATCAGATTCTGAGAAAGGAGAGTGGACAGGAGGATCAAGGGTAATTCCTAGAGTTTTGGCTTGAGAAACTGGGTGTTGGAGGTGCTGTCGGAGATGGGACTGACTGCAGGAGGAGCAGATTTGGAGGGAAGAGTGGGAGTTCTTTTTTGATGTTAATGTGAGATGCCTATTGGACATCCAAGTGGAAATGTGGACTAGGCATTTATTTGACTACAGGAATTTAGAGGTAGGGAAGTTTGGGGCTAGAGATGGAGCTTTGGGAGCCGTCAGCATATTAATAATAGAATGCACTGCAGGAGGGCACAGAGCTCTTGTCTGTTGTGTTCATTGCTGTATTCCTCGCACTTAGAGTAGCAATTGCTGTGTAGTTTGTGTTCAGTAAATACTTTTGTTAAGTGAATGAAAAATATCTGGAGCCAATGAAAGGACGTGAGAGTGACTCCTTGGACCCTAACGTTTAGAGGAATGAAGAGGAGGACACAGCACATGCAAGACTGAGAAGGAACAGCCCTGATGCACAAAAGAAAGTCGGGTGTGGTGTCACATGTCGAGGTGAAAAAGTGGGAATGGGAGTCAGCCCTGTTGAGAGGATGAGGAGGATGAGGACAGCTGGCCATTGGATTCGTCAGCAGTGGTGAGCTGCATTGAAGCAGCTGCAGTGGAGTGGAGGCTTTGGCCTGGCCAGAGGGAAGAGGAGGTGAAGAACTAGAAGGGGAACAGGCGACTCTTTCAGGAAGCTAAAGGGAGCAGAGAAACAGGGTCGCTGGAGGGAGATGGGAGCTAAAGAGGGATTGTCTGATGGGAGATTCTAGAGAATGTTTTTTGCTGCTGGGTTCGATCCTGCAAGTAGTGGTATAGGTGAGGGGGGCTGACTGCCAGAGTGCAGGCCTTGAGGAAGTGGTGGGTGGGACTCGAGACTCAGGAAGAGAGGTGACCACCTACTTCATCCTTTGGAACAGGGAAGGCAGAGAGCGTGGGAATGGAAGGCATCAGTTGGCTGGCTGATTTGGGGTTGGGAGGATGAAGACACTGTCTTCTGAGTGCTTCTGTCTTCCCAGATGAGGGGAGTCCATCGGCTGAGAGGGAAGTGTTGGAGGTTTGATTTTGGAGAGGGCAAAGCCAGTATCAGAGGCTAGTGTCCAGTGTCCGTCTGAGGGTTTAAAGTGGGACTGGTGAGGACTGCTGGGTGTTGAGCTGCTTCTGTGCAGGCAGGGAGCCGCAGAGATGGGTTGGGTCTCTGTCTGTGCATTTGGTGGAGGCTGGGGATGTAAATTTGGCTGTCAGCTGCCAGGAGAACGCAAGCTAGTGAGCTGCGGTGTGGTCTGCGGTGTGTCCGTGTGGTCTTGCACTGTGCACTGTTCATTTGTGACTTGATGGTGGTGTTTTTATGGTGTGGTGCTTTGTTGTTATGGAGTAAAAAATGTAAAAATAGTCACAATTTTAACACCTAAAGAAGCCTGCACTTGCAGACTGGCTGCCAGCACTGAGGTGTAGGTTTTGGCCCTGGAGTTTCTGCTGTGAGGCATCAAACCCATGTTGACTGGATTGTGTGGAGCTTAAGCCCTAGTGACTGAGTTCAGCGTCTACCCGAGAGGAGCAGATATTTCCCTCCTGCACGTCCCAAGCAAGAGGCAGGCCCGGAAGAGCCAGCAGCTCTGCTCTGTGTCTGTGACACTTTTGAGGAGATTGCAGGACAGTGATCTTTGCAGCCGTTGCGTGTGAACTGAGGTGATAGGAGGAAGGTGAAGGCGAGGGCTGTTTGAGAAGGGTGCCTACCCCCAGCCCGGGAAGAAGGAGAGGCCTGCGGAAGCACTAAGTCTTTCTTCTCTGAGTGTTTACCCTTCATCAATGATGGGTTGTTCAAAAAAGGGGGTTCCTGGTGCCAGTTAAACCTCTGTGTTGCCCAGAATGACCTGACCGGAGAGCACTCGTGCATCATGCTGAAGACGCTCACTGATGAGGATGAGGCTGACCAGGGAGGTTGGCTTGCAGCCTTCTGGAAAGGTGACTGAGGAGTGGGGGTTTTGGGGAGACAATGAGGTGATCGGGGGCTGCCGGGGATGCCTCCAGACCTCTAACTCTGCGTGATGGCACCCCACAGATTTCCGACGGCGGTTCCTGGCCTTGCTCTCCTACCAGTTCAGCACCTTCTCTCCTTCCCTGGCTCTGAACATCATTCAGAACAGGAACATGGGGAAGCCAGCCCAGCCTGGTGAGCCGGGCGGGGACAGGGAGGAGGGTTGGGAATGGCTTGGCTGTGTCGGAGGTGGGTGTGGTGTCCTAGGAAGGGTGTGGGCTGGAAATTGAGGGACTGGTTCTAGCCTGCAGTCACTTGCTGGCCACCACCCGCTTGCCAGGCCCCTGCTCTGTCCCAGGCTGTGCTGTCTTTCATTTTCATGGTAAGACTCTGGCTGTGCAATTTAATGTCAGAGGTGTCCATTTAGTTCATGTAGCTGGTTAGTTATGGAGGCCGATTTACATCTGTGCTCTAGGGGAGTGAGGTGCTCCATCTCTGAGGTTTAGTTTCCTCATTCATGAAATTGTAATAAGAATATGCTGCTAGCCTTCTGTAGCCAACAGCACACAGAAGTGCTTTGTGCATACAGATTCTGTTTGAATACTTAAAAAACAAAAAATGTGTAAGAGATTAGTTTTATTGCATATTTTACATATAAATATTTAGGTACAACATGCCTATATGTGTATATGTGTGTGTATATACTTTTTTTCCAATTATATTTTGATGGAGAAATCCATATATCTTGAGCTGGGCAGAGCTTACTTTCTGTGACACTGAATGCAATGACAAAGCAGGGAAAGAGTGTAGTTGTGTTCCCATAACCCTGGGCCACAGGGAGCTTTTCCTTGGTCCATGTGTTCAGTATGGGAACTGAGCAAGGGTCCTGTGGCAGCCGTCCCCTCCCGACACGTGGCCTGGAGCTGCCCCTTCTATGGCAGGAGCGGGTTTGGTGCCCCTCTGAGCCAGGGCTGTGTGGTATGGCTGCCAGGCCCTGTTAGATGCTCCTGTGTGTTAGGGTGCCACCTGGGGGCTGTGTGCTATCTCATGAGGGCGCCGGGTGACCTAACCTGTCTGGCTCTCTATCCCGTGGACAGCCCTGAGCCGGGAGGAGCTGGAAGCACTCTTCCTCCCCTATGACCTGAAGCGGCTGGAGATGTATTCACGGAACATGGTGGACTATCACCTCATCATGGACATGATCCCGGCCATCTCTCGCATCTATTTCCTGAACCAGCTGGGGGACCTGGCCCTGTCTGCGGCTCAGTCGGTATGCTATCTGTTGCTCGCGTGGAGGAGAAGCGAGGATTGTGGAGCTGTTCATTTGCTCGGTGTTGGGTTGGGCACTTGGACATAATTGTGTGCCTTTAATTCCTCATAGATCTGATAGGTGGGTAGTGGTCTTCTCATTCTACAGGTTGGGAAACCTGGGCTCTGAAGTTGAGTAATGTGTCCAGCCATACAAAGTGAGAGAGCTGCAGCTTCTACCCCACTACGTTGCCTTGACACTTAACTCCACCTTAGCAGAAGTTCAGGAACATCCCAAACTTTTAATGTAGTTGTGAAGCAGGTATTTGTCAGGATAAAAGTTATTTTGGGGATTTCAGGAAGACAGCATTTCTTGGTGGTCTCAGTAACAGGATGAAACAGAAGATGCCAATATACACAGTGCTAGTCTACCTTTGTACCAATAGCTTTGGTCAAGAGAGTACTCTGGTTCTTGCCGCCATTTTTATGGGCAAGGGCCTGTCCTAGAGGCCCCCCAGCAGATTTTCCATCCTTTAGGCTCTTCTCTTGGGGATTGGCCTGCAGCATAAGTCTGTGGACCAGCTGGAAAAGGAGATTGAGCTGCCCTCGGGCCAGTTGATGGGACTTTTCAACCGGATCATCCGCAAAGTTGTGAAGGTAACCTCGGCCTGAGGGCAGGGGCTTGATATCTCTCAAATAGTGCAACAAACCCACTCCCTGCTCCCGAGATGAACACATGTTAGCATTTAGCTGTGTTTGCTGCATCTCATCACACACACACACACACACACACACACACACACACACACACAAATACAGGACTTCAGCTCTAAAGAATCTGTGAAGTTCTGTGTCCTCTCCCAGAGGCATCCGTATTAGGAATTTGGTACATATCCAGTCTGTGTTCTTCAACTCTTCCTGCTAATATCCACATTCCTAAACTGTAGAGTGTTGCTTTGTGTCTTCAAAATGCACACCTTTCTATAAGACACCAAGTGTCTGGGTCACGGGTGACTGGGTCCCTGCTGTTCCTTCATCTTCTGCTTCTCTGTTGGTTGTCTTTTGTAGCTATTTAATGAAGTTCAGGAAAAGGCCATTGAGGAGCAGATGGTGGCAGTGAAGGATGTGGTCATGGAGCCCACGATGAAGACCCTCAGTGACGACCTGGTATGTCCCTGCTCACGGCCTCGGGAATCCCAGCATTTCCATCAGTTGCCTTAGGCTGTGAATGCAGACTGTTTTCCCCTTCCCCTTTAGAAAGAGTCCTCTGCACTAATTGAGCTAAGTGCTATTCCATAGGTTTAATTGGGCAAACGGACCCAGCATTGTCTGAGCACACACAGGCCTAGAGTTGTGCCTCCCACTGATTGTGTATGTATGTTGTGAATGTAGGATTCCAGCATCTGTTGGAAATGTTTTGTCTTTTTTGGTGACTTCTTAAATGCATATTTTATAATAGAGCTACCTTAAAATAATCAAAGCTGCCTACAAGGTTTTTGCAGGCAGACGGAATAGAAGAAAATGTTTTCTCATCATTGTACTATTCCACCCCAGCTTCACCTTTTCCTGTGTTTGGTTCAATCCTCGACTCTGACTTAGTCTCTCTATGGGTCCTTAACCACAGGATGAAGCAGCAAAGGAATTTCAGGAGAAACACAAGAAGGAAGTGGGGAAGCTGAAAAGCATGGACCTCTCTCAGTAAGGCTTGTGGGAAGCAGAGGCTTTGCTTTGGCTTCTGGGGCCCTAAGAATCTGCCTACACGTTTCTTCTAATCATATCCCACGTGCCCTGGGAAGTGTCTTTCATGGGATCAATTTTAGGGGTGCTAACAGTTCTATTTGACCTTCTAATTGCCTGTTTGTATAATTTTGGAAGAGTTGGGTTCCGGAGACTAGTGCCGCCACTTTGACTTTCACATCGCGCTCTCTGATCCCCAAGGCTCTAGGTCACACCTCGGGTCCTTCCAGGAATGGGGGTGCCGATTGGATGAGCAGGCACTTTAATGGTTACTTACTCTGTTTGGCTTTTATGTGTGACTTTGTTTGAAGAAAGGATTCTACTGCTAAAACCAACCAAACAAGCAAAACACCCCTTGCTCTAAAACCATCTGGGGATCCTAGTCCTTTTTGAGCTTCAACTGTAGTGATGCTGCCTCTCCCTCCACTGCCTGGATTGTTGTGAATAATAACTCCAGAATTCATGGCCTCTGAGCCTCTGTGACCTGTAGTCCTGTTTCTGGGTCATTAATAATGGTGGCTGCTGGGTATGTGAGGTGGAGGTGGCCAGGAGTCCTTGGACAGAGAATCGAGCTCTAGTTTCTGCCCTCAGCTTTGCAATATCAAAACCTTGATTTGCCAGCACTGCTAAATCTGAAAGAGGAGGGAGGGAGGGGAGAGGCGCACAGTTCAAGGGCTTGTGGACAAATGCTTGGAGGTGGGAGTGAGTGAGAAGATTGTGGGGGTGACAGGAAGCTTCTTTGGTGGATGTTAATGAGAGTCATGTGGGAGAAGCCAGGCAGGCTGCCTTCTGTGCAGGACTGTCCTCACTGACCCCTGCCAGCAGGCCTGGTGACCCTCGCTCCTGTGGAGCTTCTATCCATAGAGCTAAGCGCCACGTCTCTTGGCCCTCCTGCACACTTGTCCCCTCTGTCCTTTCTGCTGTTCGCATGCTGACACAGCTCAGCCTGGCTTTCATGACAGGAAGTGTCTGATAAGAATGTTGTCACTGTCGTTATTTTCTCTTAAGCAGTCCCCTCTGCTTTCTAGCAGGCTTTGATAGTTCCCTTCTTTTTTTTAGATACATAATCCGTGGGGACGATGAAGAATGGAATGAAGTTTTGAACAAAGCTGGGCCAAACGCCTCGGTCATCAGCCTGAAAAGGTGAGGGCCCAAGGTCTGACGTGCATCTGGCGGAAGAGGCATTCTGGCCTCTCTCCTTCTCTTTAACTTTGACTAGAAAATAGGAGGTTGGAGCAAAAGCTTTGACAGAAAAGTCATGGTTCTTCCCTTTGAGAGTCCCCTGGCCATTACCCTTGCAGTGCATGTCCCACAGACCAGGAGGGCCATGGATCTCTTCACTCTTTGTATTTGTCAGCCATGCCAGGGCACTGGGCCTGTCAGGGAGAAGGGCTTGAGGGAACAGTCCAGAAGCTGCCACTGGCTGAGACTTGCTTATGGGCTTTCATCATTCAGCCCTCAGGATGACAGCATAAGGGGGCTGTTTTATTACTGTCATTGCTTTAAGATGAAGTAACCAAGGCTCTCAGGGGTTAAGTTCCCAAGAAGCACACAGCTAGTGAGAGCCGGAGCCAGAATCAAGTCCCAGTTTCTCCACTGCAAGGCCATAGGTTTAACTGTTACGTTGTCCTTCCTTTGAGCCAGCAGTTCCCAAGGTTTTGGGTCTTTGAGTTCATTTATCTCTTAAAAACAATTAAGGCCCCCAAAGGACTTTTGTTGGTTGTATCTATGGAAATTTCCCATGTTAGAAATGAAAAACTGGCCAGGTGCAGTGGCTCACGCCTGTAATTTCAGCACTTTGGGAGGCCGAGGCAGGAGGCTCGCTTGAGCCCAGGTGTTCAAGACCAACCTGCACAACATAGCAGACCCTGTCTCTGTGAAAAAATTTTAAAAAGAAAATAAATGAAAACTGAGAAATTTAAAAAATATTCATTTGTTCGCAGTAATAATGGACACAGTCGTTTTGAAAAATACTCTTTTTCATAAAAATTTTGGTGAGAAGAGTGGCATTGTTTTACGTTTACATTTTTGCAAATCTCTTCAATATCTGGCTTAACAGAAGGCAGCCGGATACTCATGTCTGTGTCTTCACTGACACTCTTGTGCTGTCATATCTTATACTCTCTGGAAAACTGAATATTTGTGAGAGAATGAAAATGAAAAAAGGCAAATAACTATTTTCATACTAATCCAAATACATTTTGACCTTGTGGACACCTGAAAGGGTCTTAGGGACCCCAGCAGTCCCTAGACCACTCTTTGAAAATCTTCACTCCAAGCTTCTTATCTGCAGAGTGGTGCATTTGTAAATAACTTAGGCTGGAACCTTCATCAGTTTTCCCTGGGAGTACAAGGAGGCCTCCCCTGCCCAGAGCCACTGGAATTGAGGCTTTCACAGCTGATTTGGGGGTTGATGGGGAGGGTGAGATTTTGGCAATCCCCTATTTATTGGTTTCCTTAAAAGCTTATATTTTGGAAACATTTGGAAAGAGGAAACCTTGTGTCTCTAGGAACTATAGATCCCAGAAATCAGGTACTGTCTTCCAGAGTCTCCGTTAGTCACAGTGGCATCTTGAAGGATCCAGCATCAATGCCGGTCTCATTTCCCAGATGCTTTGTGGTGCAGCACAGAAGCCCACTGTCGGTGTGACCTGTCTCTGTTTCATACAGTATGGCAAATGTAGCACAGGGCCCGTGATGGCTTTGGCCTTGAGCACAGTGGCTTTGACTGGAACAAAAGGCCGGGGAGCGTGCTTGCTGTGGAGACGGCCTCAGCTCCTCACTCTGCAGAGCTTGGCCTTTCCTGCCATTTGTTTGGCCATTGCTGGTAGTGAGAAGCCTCTTGAGCCCAACCAGCCAGTGTTGTGTGGTTGTTCATGTGCTTGATGGCTCTGAGTAAATGTGAAAGCTTGAACTTTGTGAGCTAAAAATACTGGTAGCTATCATTAAATCCTCTGAGGCCTTTCTTTTTCTTCCTTTGAGAGGTACTTCATTCATATGATGTTAATGGTCTCTGGACTGAACTCTTCACTGTCTCCTTATAGGGAAGTATTTGTTCCCAGAGCAAAATTAAACCTGTAAGTTTCTTAATGGCAAGTGGCCATTTGCTGAGTGATTCCTGTGCCAGGATATCAATGAAGAACCCAGGGGCTGGTCGCAGGGTGTCACCTGAGTTACTGTTGTTTGGGTTTTCTTCTTCTCATATAGGAAAAATAAAATAATAGTAGCACATCAGAAAGTATGGCAGGGTTTTCCTTGGAGTCTCATGCCTTGTATTAAGGACTGTCTTCAGGGTCATTGGGATGAATGTGTCTAGTTTCCAGAGTCACTGCAGTGGTGAGAGTGGTGGTGGGGAATCCTTGTGGTGGCTTAGATCTGTCTTGGGAGAGAGGAGCAGAGTGTACTGCACCCTGAGGAGAACCCAGATTTCAGGTGTTAAGATCGAGATTTGTTCTTCCACAGACTAAGCTGGGTCAGGGCAGGAACTGGTCTGTATGGTGTGTCCCCAGCCCCAGCACAATGCCTGCCCCCTAATAGGTTTGCAGAGAACATTAATGTCCAGTTGGGTGGCCTACATCAAGTTTCAGATGGTGGAAACCCTTTTTCACAAAGCAAAGCAAGCTTAAAGCAGTCTCAGATGTTCAGATCTGTACATATTTCATTCTTTCTATTTTTGATTTTTCTCTAGTGACAAGAAAAGGAAGTTAGAAGCCAAACAAGAACCCAAACAGAGCAAGAAGTTGAAGAACAAAGATACAAAGAACAAAAAAGATACGAAACTGAAGCGGAAGAAATAGTGAAGAGAAACTTGGGCATCTGTGTTTGATCATGGGAAGATACTCTCACTAACTGAACCCTCTGTGGCTGGACTGTTAAAAGCAACAAGAGGCCCCGGCACACCTGGAAGCTAGCCGCGAATTCGGCCTCTGGGCCTGTGTGTCTGTGAGCTCAACCTGGCTAAAGGCAGAGTCACTCCCAAATGGGTCTTCTTAGAACTTGATGGCTGGGCACTGCTATCTCTAGAATTGCCAGGAGTCTCTCTCTTCCTGCCCAGTCCAGGGCCCTCCTTTCCTATAAGTTCATATTTTGCTTTGAGCCAGCTTTTTAGGCTCATTCCCACACATGTGGAAGCCACGTTGCCTCTCGTCCCCCTGAGGCCCTTAAGTACATCGCTTTCTGGTGGTGCCCAGGAGGCTGCTGCTGGGCCGCTGGGTCTCTCTTTGTGGACTTGTGCCTGGAGCAGGAGGAACTCCAGTCCGTCCTGGCATCTGTGGCAGCCCGCGGTTAGGTGCGCCAGGGTTTGCTGATGTTGTCTTGTGCTGTTCCACTCTTGGCTCCAGCAGACCCACTGTCCCAGAAAAGCCTGAGCCTGTAGTTTATGTAGAATGCCACATCTGCGTCCTCAAGACCTGTTGTCTCATCCGTTTGGGAACAGATGTTGGGAAAGGCCACTTTGCTCGCAGGGGTGAGGGGAAGGATAGAGAATCTATTTTTAATAAATAACATTCTAGAAAGACCAGCTGCCTGTGAGTGTTCTGAAATCCTCACACGTGGAAGTTTCTTCTGGTGGGTCTTGGCTGCCTGGTGGAATTTGGAAGGTGTTGGTATCAAGGTCAAAGGTGAGCAGTGTGTCTAGGGCTTCCCAGCCCAGGAGTCTGTGGGAGAAGTGGCAGGTGGCTATGGTCACCTCGAGGGGCTTGGTGTGGTGGCTAGAAGCCAGCTAGAACTGCCTCATTTCCTTCCCAGCTCCTTCCAGGTCACTTGGTCCCTTCCATTTGTTGGGAACAGAGATAACCTGGTGGCTTTACACATACTTTGGTATGTTTGTTTAATGGTATCCAGGCTAATGAGTCTGCAGCCCCGATATGTTGTCTAGGTTCCGAGAAGGACAGGGAAGGAAACGGTAACTTCTCAGCCTAAGGGTATTTCATATGCAGCTCCTAGGACTCGTCCTCACAGGGAGAAGCGCAGGTTCTGTGTGCAACCCTAGGGCTGCTGAGCCTTGTCACCGAGGCTGTCAGGACATGAGCCTAGGGGCCTTTCGTTTCTTGGAACTGAAGTTTCCTGGCCACAGACCTCTGTTAGGTCTGTAGGAAATTTTGCTGGAGGCAGGGAGGGGCCATGAAAATAATTTTTATTTATTTTCTCAGGTAGGTGCCTGAGCCTGCCTTTCAAAGAGGGTTTTCTTAGAGCGTGGCCATAAGCAGAGTCACATGCTCAAATGGTCAGAGCTGGATGGGACTGTGCAAGTTGTCCAGGCATATCATCCTACAGGTAAGGAAGCTTTTGTTTAGTGTCTCTACCCCCAAAGTCTCCCCGGCTGGCTTTGCTCTGGGGTGCAAGGTGAGAGGGCTCTGGAGGTAGACTGCTCTGCCCTGACCCTCACCGTGGCCTTGGGCAGGTTACTTCATCCTACCTGCCCTTCAGGTCCACTTCTGCAAACTGTGAGTGGTGGGAATGGCACCTCCGTCATGGGGCTGTGGTGAGAAGCGGGTGGGGTAGAATGGGAAGCGTTCAGAACAGTGCCTGGCACATAGCAAGTGCCTCTCTGCGTTCTGGGCACTCAACAGATCTAACTAGGGGAGCCGCTCAAGTTCAGTTACATGCCAGCTCTAAGAATACTCAATAAGGACTAGCCGTGGTGTTCTTTTAAAAACAGACAGGGTCTTGCTCTGTTGCCCAAGCTGGAGTGCGGTGGCTCGATCATAGCTCATTGCAGCTTTGAACTCTTGGGCTGAAGCCATTCTCCCACCTCAGCCTTCCAAGCAGCTGGGAAGGTGCTCACCACCACACCTGCCTAATTTTTAAAATTATGTACAGATGGAGTCTCAATATGTTGCCCGGGTTGGTCTGGAACTCTGGCCTCAAGCGATCCGCCTGGGCCTCCCAGAGTATTGGGATTAGAGGCATGAGCCACCACACTTGGCCAGGACTGGCCGTGTTCTAAAACCACAACCTAAGCTAGAAAAGGAGTCTCACTTGGGCAGCGAAGAGCATGCATTTTGCAGTCAGACTTGTCTAGCTCTGTGTAATATCTCTGTATCCTTGGACAAGGCCTCTTTATTTGCAAAGTGTGTGTTCCTAAACACACGCTTGGGTCTTTGCATTTTGTGGTCCTGATCTTGGGTTCTCCTTCAAACCTGAAAAGGCATGCCTCCCCCACACCTCACCATCTGGCCCCCAGACAGAGTGACATCTGTAAAGCTTGGCTGTCTTAGGAAGTGTCACTTGCGAAATGAATTCAGATAGGCCAGCCATGAATGCTGTCACCAGAAGGGGAAGAGGCTGAAGAAGCCTGAACAAAGAAGGTTACTAAATGGTCACCCCCCCATACCCCCTCACCAGGCGGGGCTAATGCCGGCCTGCTTCAGTGCTTCCACTGCTCATCTGGCCCGGCAGTCCCGGAGGACTCCGGATGACCAGGAGACGGGACACAAAGGGGGCCGCTGAGGCTGGGAGGTGGGGGAGGGGCAGAAATAAGTGACCGTCACCTTGGAAAAATGTAGACTCATTATCTGAGGCCTGTTACAACACCCGCAGCCATTCTGTAGGCCTGGAGGAGGGGGTGGGGTTGGAAGCCCCTTGGGCTTGAATAGATAATTTCAGGGGATTGCCCCTGAGGGGGCATGCCCTTGATTCTACAAACAATTGGTTCCAGTTAAACATCATCTGGATCCTGCAAAGGGGACTTGAAAGGCAGCGGTGAAAGGGAGAGGCCGGGGCTTCCTGCTTGGGCTGGTTCTGTTGAGGAGAAAGCTCTAGCCACCTCGCATCTGGCGCAACTGGCACGGGGACTAATGTGGAAAAGGACAGCTGGCCTTCCAGGCCGAGAGCAGAAAGGAAAGGAAAGCTTCAGGAGAAGATTTGAATGCGGGAAAGAAACCAGACAGCCTCAAAAAGGACAATCTCAGTGTTAGCCCTGTCGGTGCAGGAGCAGACTGGTACCTGCCACCTCTGGAGAGGTGTTTTCTTTGGAGACGGCTAAGGCGCCAGCTTATGCTTGCCTGTGGACCCACTGGAGCGGAGTGAAATCCCTGTATATGCAACCCATGCTCTCAGCACCTGGGTCCTCAAGGGCTCCAGTAAGAAGGTAACTCCCCTAAGCCTGCCTGTGGCTGCTCATAGCAGGCGGAGCAGGGCAGGCCGTGAGCAGTGGCCCCGAATTAGGAGGTCCAGCTGCCTGGGTAAGTGATCATTTCCGTTTGAGTCCTAGCCCCTTGGAAGCATGTCTGATTTTTTTTTGTAATTATTTTAATTTTAAATGTTTATTCAAAAATGTATTCCTGCTACCCGCAGGCTCCAAGGGGCCTGCTCCCTCCCTCCTACCTCCACTTTCTCTCAACCCCCCACTCACCCTCAAGAGAGAAAATGGCAGATCCCTCATCTGGAGCCAGAATGCAACTAGATCTTGCTTTCTAGGCTGGGTACTGACCAAGTCATGTCCTGCAGGAACTTGTGGGGACGCTGGACACAGACCCGTGAAGGGCAGCCACTTTGAATGGCAAGTGCTGGGGACGGACAGCCCGCTCCACCACCGTCTTGGGCCACTGCACAAGAAGATGGTGTGGGGGAGTGCGCCCCCTCCCAGTGGCCTCTAGAGGGCACCATGGGTCTGTGCGACCACAGGGCCCCAGGCTGGGCCTCGAGCTGCCCTGCGCAGCTCCTGCTGGAATTGGGCTTTGCCAGGGACTGGGATCTTTATGTCATTCCCCTAACGCCTGAGTCATGGCCGGTCACTGACCCACAGCCACTTTGGTTCAGGTTCTCAGTGACTTTAGGAATTTCTATACCTGCTTCAGGCAGGCAGGCGACTTTTTTTTGAGAGAGAGAGTCTTGCTTTGTTGTCCAGGCTCAGGTGCAGGGGTGATCATAGCTCACTGCAGCCTCAAACTCCTGGGCTCTGTGATCCTCCCACCTCAGCCTCCCGAGCAGCTGGGAATACAGATGTGCACCACTATGCCCAGCTAACTGGCAGGGAATGTTTTAAAAACTTGTATTTGTGCCTGAACTTTGCACCTAAAACTACAGCCATAGCCCCAGTACACTCTTGGGCCTGAGTGTACTCACCGTCTCCCTCCATTACCTCTGCTAGTGGCCTTGTGGTGGCACAGCCAGCTTAGCTTAGCTGGGCCTGGAGGCAGCAGTCACCCAGGGATAGGTCCCTCAAATCAGGCCAGGTCGGGCCTGGGTGGAGGAGGCCCTGCCGCCACTTTGGTGGGCTATGCCATTTGGGGATGTGCCTCTGAAGACAGCCCCCAAAACAGCTCCCACATAAAGGGCCGTGGAGGGATGGCAGTGGAGGTCAGGAAAGCCTGAGGGTGCATATTCCTCAGTCGTTTGTGTCTGTCCAGCTCAGTGGCACACACGTGCTTAATTAAATGTGAGCATGGGCGGGTGAGGAATGGATCCACGCTTCGTTTCTGGAGAGAGGCGAGTGCTGGGTGGTCACAGCCATGGCTTTGGTAGGGTCTTGGCTCTGAGAGGCGGGAGACCTGAGTAACAGAGTTAGCTCTGGGATCTCTTCCTGGTCCTAAGGGGCGCCTCCCCAGTTCTGAACTCTGAGTAACCCTCTACCAGGAGCAGTGAGGCCAAGGTCATTGTTAATGAGTGTTTATTGTTAATAAAACCATAGTACATTTACAGTAAGTGACAACATTATTGTACAGTTAAAGTATCATACAATATTACAGCAATAAAATAATGCCTATTTCTTTGTACATCCAGCCAAGCAGCTAGTCAAAATATTTTCCAGAATTGCAAGCCCCTGGGGGCTTTTCAGGGTGACCTGAGTGACACCTTCTGAAATGCCTGGGGCTTTTGGTGAATAAATAGTTTCTAAGGTGTGGCCAGACAGCTGAAGAAGTTGCATCCAGACAGGCTGTGCCTGATGCTGCCCCAGTGTCTGGTCCATAAATACGACAGGTGTCAGGGGAGCCCAGGGCCTGCAGAATTCGAGGGCAAGGCCATGAGGGGACACAGCAGAAAGGCCTCTTCTCCCGGCCCTTACCTTCCATCAGTGCCCTGTCCTTTATCTCCAAGAGCCACAGTCCCCAGTGGGACGTGTTTGCCCAGCTCTCAATCCTACATTAAAGGAGCCGAGAGACTTGACCAGGGGGGATCTGCTTCATCGCCCCACAAAGGCAACCTACTCTAGGCCTGAGGTTCCAGAATCCACCCATTTACTTTGGCCCCTAAAACCAGCAGCAAAACAAGAGCTGAGGCCATTCCTACACAGTACCCCATCCCCTACCCCTTGCCCCTCCATGCCAGACTTAGCTCAGAAACCATCAGCTGGGGAACTGCCCTCTGCTGCTAACTGAGCAAGCTGGTAGTCCTGATGGGAGGGACTCTGGAAGCCCAGGCACCAAAGACAATGGGGGGACTCCAGGTGGCAGCAGTCGTGGTGGCAGGGGGGGTCCTCAGGCCACTGGATGCCCACATCAAGCCTGTCAAACCTTTGAAGAACAAGTTCAGGGATTTGGGCAGCCTTTGCTATGTGACATTTAGGAAGAAAAATACCAGCTTTTGAATTACTATAGACGACCAGGGGCCTAGGCAGTGTGCATTCTATACATTCATAAGGATTCCCGTACCCCCAGGAGCCCCAGTTGGGATGGTCTGAGTTTACTGAGGCCCTAGGGGTGAGTAGAGCTTGGAGGGCCTGGGCGGAGGTGGATCAGGATCAGCTGCTGACCTGCAGGAGGGGAGAGCGACACCCAGGGGGAGCGCATGGCTGCCCTCGAGTTGCAAACTGAGATGGGGAGGAGGGCCACCAGTTAGCTACATCTCCCCTTTGCCCATCACTGACTGAACAAACAGCTCTAGGGCAGAGGAGATGAGGGTGAGCTGCCCAGTGACAGGGGGGACATCTGGGGAAGGAGGAGGAAACAGCTCCATGAACCTGGCTCCAAGAGGGCCTACAACCATACCCCGACATGGTGGGCCCTGGCACCTCCACAGGCCCTGGCCTCGGCAGCCTCCGCCCCCTGCCTCACACCCGGGAGGTGATATAGACAGAGTGCACGCGCTCTGCCAGGGTGTTCTGCAGGTCCTGCAGTGGATCCAGGCCCTGCACCTTGCTACTGCGGCCGTAGATGAGCTGCCGGAAGGCATCCTGCTCCAGCAGGGCCTTCATATGCTTGAGGAAGAAGCCCTCACAGAACAGGGCCAGTTCTGGGGCATTGTGGATCTGTAGGGCAGAGAGAGGAGGGGTGAAGCCCATGGCCTTAGTACAGCACCACTCACCCTCACCCCTAAATACTACCTACCCATGGCCACAGCCCTGCTTAAGCCCCACTCTGGCCAGGGGAGGCGTTCCCTGTCCCTGCATCCTGAGGCCACCTCTGCTATATCTGAGCTGTTCAGCCCCCGTCATTTTCCTGCCTGTGTCATACTGTCATGCTGCCCTGTTAAGTGGCAGTCATCCCTGTTGGGTTGGAAGTTCCCTTCCTAAGGGTGGGAACGGGGACTGTCCACCACTGGGTGTCCAGGGCTCAGTACCAGGCCCGGCATGTGACTGTGCACATGGTAAATGCTGGATAAAGATGTTCACTCAACAGATATCAAGGGGCCGCTCTGGGTTTTCAGTTCTGAGGTCAGGATCTGCAGTGCTGCTGATGTCCTAGTTTGGGGGAGACAGAATCTGAGGAACCAAAGACAAGGTAACTGCAGAAGACTGTGAAGGAGGTAAAGCCAGCGTGACAGGATGGCTTGTGAAAGGCCAGGGGACGTCTGGGGACACCAGCTGATGAAGATGAAGGGCGGGAAAGAGCTTTACAAGAAAAGGGAAGTGTCACAAAAGTCCTGGGGTCTGGGCACGCTGAGAAGGAAGCATGGCGGAGTGAGGGGAGATTGGGCAGGACCTTGGAGGCCTTGGAAGGCATGATAAGGGCTGGCTATTATTTAGCCTGCAGCAGGTGGAAAACCTTTGGTGGGATTAAGTATGGGAGTAACACAGTCTTTGTACTTTTTTGGGGGGCAGGGGATGTGTTGAGACAAAGTCTTGCTCTCTTGCCCAAGCTGGAGTGCAGTGGCATGATCACAGCTCACTACAGTCTCAACCTCCTGGGCTCAAGTGATCCTCCTGCCTCAGCCTCCTGCGCAACTGGGACCACAGATGCATGCCACCACACTCAGCTTGTTTGTAGAGGCAGGGTCTTGCCATGTTTCACAGGCTGGTCTAAACTCCTGGTCCTCCTGCCTCATCCTCCCAAAGTACTGGGATTACAGGTGTGAGCCACTGTGCCTGGCCATGGTTTTTGAACTTTTGAAATAACCTTGTGGATTGCAGGGCTAAAGCCAGGAAGTAGGGAGGCTGGGCCGATGCCATTGTCCAAGAGAGTGATGGTGGTGGATTAGGGCAAGGCGAGGGCAGTGGAGATGAAGGGAAATGGAGAAACCGCTGGTGTGTTTCAGAGGTGGGTGGCTTGCATATGGGAGGGTTTTTGCAAATCAAATATGATTCCTAAGTTTTGAGTCTGAGCAGCTGAGCAGTGACCATGGTGCTTGTTAAGATGGGATAGCTGGGGAGGCACAGACAGGTAGGGGAGAAAAGTAAATACCTATGGCTTTGATTTGACTCAGAGGCTCAGCAACTTGCCCAGCTACCACAGCCCAGGTGGCAGAGCTGGAATGTGAACTAGGATGCAGCTGGCTCAAAAGCTCACCTCCCAAGCTACCACATGGCCAGTGGGCAGCAGTGACCCCAGGCTACAGAGGAAGTTGCTAACCCTCCCTCAGCCTCTACACTGCCCTCAGAAGCAGCCTGGTCACCTGCATCTCCTAGCTCATCCCCAGTGCAGCCACACGGCCGAGGCCCCCGTGGAGCAGAGCATGTGGTGGGAGGTGGCCAGCAGGCATCCTTGGCCCTCACCTTGGCATATTTGTAGGTGTTCACGGCACTCTCCACGCTGAGGGTCTGGGAGCACAGGATCTCGCAGTGCCTCTGCAGGGCATCCAGCTGGAACAGGCTGGCAGCTGACAGCAGCTGATAGGGAGGCAGAGCAGGTCTTGGGGACCCATGGCCAGACCAGTGGCCGGGACAGCATGGAACAGAAAGCTCCTGAGTGCCGTGTGCCCTGCTGCCTCCACCCTCAGGCCCCACTACCTTCTGATACTCCTGGGCCTAACCATCCCCGCTGGGGCACACACTGAGGCTGGGCTCAGTGGTGTGCACAGTTCCTGTTTCTGGGAACTGCTCTTCCTGTCAGATGGAGAGGAAGAGCCACCTTCCCTCTGAAGGGGGTGAATGGGAGACTGAGCCGCTGGGGACCCTGGCCCAGGCCCCCTCCCCCTCTCCCGAGTCTCACCTCCAGGATGTCAGTGGTGGGGATCTCCATGGATTCTGTTCCTCCGTAGTACAGATACTGCATCATCATCTGTGGTGGGAAGAGGCCCATGTGAATGCCACGTGAACCTGAGGCATGAAAGTCCTTGCTGGCCCCACAGGGTACTGCTCCAGCTGCCGCCTCCAGGGGCCTGTCCCTCTGCAGGTCCCCAGCTCTGTCTCTCCCTCCCTCTCCTGCTCAGGCTGAGACTTGCGTTTTCCCGGGAACGCCACCTCTAGAAGCCAACTCCAAGACCCTCTCTCCTGAGTCCCTGCCCGGATGACAGGCTCCCTCCTTGGAATGTTTTCCCTACAATCCTCATGAGAACACCGTGAGCCCAAGAGGGAAGTTCCTATTCACAGCTGGGGAAACTGAGACCCAGGGAAGGAAGATGACTTGGCTCAAGTCCTTCAGCTCCCCTGATGCCTGCAGCAGGGCTCTCGCATCATGCCTGGCCCCGTGTGGCTCATTGCTGGTGTGATCTAAATTCTACACAGGGAGTAGCAGTGTGGGGGGTCTCTGAAGGGATGTTGGAAGACGCTGCCTCCTGCCTTCCCCTGTCTGCACAAGGACTCCAATGTGGAGGTGAGTGTCCCATCTGGGCTCTGTCTCAGGTGTGCTCCCTCAAAAAGAAAGCGCAGAGCCCAGGCCCGGAGGCCCGGAGCTCCCCTCGACAGGCTGAGCCCCGCCTTGGGTTCCCAGATGAGGTGGTCCAGGACCGGGAACGATTTAGTTCTGCTGAGGTTTCAGTTACAAACTCTGCTATCATGCTGGAGCCCAGTGAGGTTCCCAGTTGGAAAAAGAAAAACAATTCTTTCTGGCTGGCTGAAGAAACGGCCCCAGCAAGGAGCTGGCAAGTGTGTAAGTAAACACGGCTCCAGCCGGCACAGTCGGGCTCTGTCAAGACTGGCCCTGAGGCTGCAGAGGCACCAGAGGGTCTAGGAGAAGGCCCAACTGTGGGGAGAGAAGTGGGGAGACAGGCCTGCCAGCCTTGTTCAGGCATCAGGAGATGTTGGCCAAGGCCCACCCTGGAGATGTCAGCCTCTCCCCACCTCTAGAGGTCTGGGAAGCTCCCATGGCCTTCTGCAGCCCCTGCTGGAGCCTGGGTGGTGAGCTCATGATTGCACAGTAAGTGTCCGTCTGCTCCCTCCAGATAGTGTGTGCCTTGGGCAGGCCATGCCCGGGTCCTTCTGCCTTCCCCATGCAGGGCACTGAGTGAGTGCTCAGTAAGGTGTGGCACCAGCAGGAGCAGTGCCTGGAATGCCCCTCATACAGGGCTGGGGTTAGAGCACCAGGCAGGCAGGACTGATCTTCCTGTTGGGATTCTTTGCTAAGGGATGGCCTCAGGGCAGCCCCTAGGGCCAGGCCTACCAGCCACCTTAGGCTGCAGCTCCCTTCCTGGCCTGGAAGGCTACCTCCTGCTGCATTTTAGGATTTGGTTTTGGCAAGGCCCAGTCTTGGCATCCGTGGCACATGGATCTCCCTGAGGCCACTTGAATGCATATGAGGCCACAGAAGTCAGATCAGAATGGCTCACCTGGAGCCTTGCTATGGGAGCTGGGCAGCCAGCAGGCAGAGGTGGGTGAATTTTGCACAGCCTGGCAGTCCCTAGCAGGATACAGGTCATGTGCCTCCTGGAGCCAGGCAGCCTGTGGGGCTAGAGGCTGCTTGAGGAAAGACCCCAGACAGGACCACCTGTAGAAGGGCAGCAGGGTTTCCTTCTGTCCTGAGTGGGCCACTTGGAAGCTGATACTGCAGAAACCATGTTGGAAGGGCAGGGTTGGGGCCCTCTGGGCTATACGCTCAGTAACTTTTTTTTTTTTTTTTTGAGACGGAGTTTCGCTCTTGTTGCCCAGGCTGGAGTGCAATGGCGCAATCTCGGCTCACCGCAACCTCCACCTCCCGGGTTCGAGCGATCCTCCTGCCTCAGCCTCCCGAATAGCTGGGATTACGCAGCATGCACCACCACGCCCAGCTAATTTTGTATTTTTAGTAGAGATACGGTTTCTACATGTTGGTCAGGCTGGTCTCAAACTCCCAACCTCAGGTGATCCGCCCACCTCGGCCTCCGAAAGTGCTGGGATTACAGGCGTGAGCCACCGTGCCCGGCTGTCAGTAACTGTTTACATTGATTACATGTTGAAATAATATTTTGGCTATACTGTAAGTTCAAAAATATTAAAATCAATTTCACCTGCTCTTTATTTTTTATGTGACTAGTAGCAAATTTTTAATTACAATGTATGCCTCACACTGTATCTGACAGTACTGCCTAGATGTCCTTGGGCCTCTGTTTCCTCCTCCAGAAAACAAAATAATGATCCACACACCCCACCCCACCCCGCCTGCATGAGAGCCAATGCGATATTTAGGGGCTGCTGGAAAACTTGCAGGCTTTGTTAGGGAGCCCTGACCCCAGATTGATGGCTTCAGGCTGACCCCTCCAGGGAAGCCTGGAAAGCCGGAGCTGAGGTCTGGAAGCCCCATCTGAAATGATGCCCTGGATATGGCAAAGTTCTGTACCCAGGAGACCCACGGGGCAAGGCCAGTACGCTGGGCCTAGTTAGAACAATCGGCCAGAACTTGGCAAGAGGCCCAGGGGAAGGCATGTGTATGCTGTGGACCTGAAGCCTGTCCCCTATTTGCCCTCCCAGCAACCCCGGGAGGTGCCAAGGGGCTGCTGAGCCTGTTCTGTGACAGATGCCCTCCCTTGGCCTGGCAGGTGAGCACAGGCAAATGAGCCTGCACACATCCCCTTACAGGCAGTGGTCACCCATGGCCACACGTGCACTCCCCAGTCTCCAGCGATCCCTGTAGCCCCTCTAGGACCTGCCTCCTGCCTGATCTGAGTGTGACTCCACCTCCTGCTCCCACTCACCTGGACATGTTCCTAAAGCTGCCCATTCTCCAGTGAGTTGGATTAAGGGGTGAGAAAAGAGGGAAGGGGAGACGCCACCTGGCTTATGCCAGAACCCTGGGCCTCCCCTCCTCCCACATCTGTCAGTTACCAAGTTCCAAGTCCCATCCACTCTTCCCTGGTCCATTTCCCTCCATCCCCCCCAGCCACTGCCAATCCAGGTCACCACTGTCACTCAGTTGGATTCCTCAGCAGCCCCTAACTGGTCCCCTGGAGGCGGCCATGCCCCCTTCCATCCCTTCTTACCGCTGCAAATGCAAACTTGGCTGTTTGGCACATCCTGGGTTTGAATTCTGGCTCGATCACTTCCCAGCCATGTGACCTTGAGAAAGTTACTCAATCTCTCCATGCCTCTGACTCCTCGACCAAGAGGGGATAATAACATACCTACCTCCCTGGAACTGTGCTGTGAGGCTTCAATGGAAACCAAGCAAAGCGCTTAGAACCCTGCCTGCCTAAGTGTTAGTGATGGTGAGCTCATCCTACTACTTAAAACCTTTTAGAGGCTGGGCGCGGTGGTTCACGCCTGTAATGCCAGCACTTTGGGAGGCCGAGGTGGGCGGATCACAAGGTCAGAAGATCGAGACCATCCTGGCTAACATGGTAAACCCCGTCTCTATTAAAAATACAAAAAATTAGCTGGGCGTGGTGGCGGGCGCCTGTAGTCCCAGCTACTCGGGAGGCTGAGGCAGGAGAATGGCGTGAACCCGGGAGGTGGAGCTTGCAGTGAGCCGAGATTGTGCCACTGCACTCCAGCCTGGGCGAGAGTGCAAGACTCCGTCTCAATGAAAAAAACAAACAAAACAAAAATTATATATATATATATATAATTTTTAAAAAATACATACAATTTTTATATATAATATATATAATTTTATATATTATAATTTTTAAAAATATATATATATAAAAAAACTTTTAGAGCTTCCAGCTGTCCTCAGGTTAAAGTTCAAGTCTTCCATGCTATGGTTCCCTGGGGCAGCTTCAGACTAATTTCTGGACATTCTTCTGAATTGCCCAGACTAGACCAGAGGGCAATTTCTGCACATGTCATGGACTCTGGCTTCAGGGGCTTTGCGTGTGATATTCCCTGTACCTGGAGCTCTGGAGTAACTGACCAGTTGCTCCAGCCCTTGAGACATTAGCCTATCACTCCCCCAGGAAGCATGCCTCATCGCCCCATGTTTGGTGTAGATGTACCTTCCTGCGGCCCCCAGAACCCCCTGGGCTTCCCTTGCCACAGCGATCACACTCTTTCATAATCCTGTCTCCTTGAGGGCAGTGTCTCTGTCCTGTTTGCTGTGGTATTCACCCCAAAATGTCTAAATGCTACATAAGCATGGGGATAAGTGACTAGAGGGGGCATGAGAAAGAAAAAGCCATTTTAGGCCAGGTGCGGTGGCTCACGCCTGTAATCCCAGCACTTTGGGAGGCCGATGCAGGTGGATTACGAGGTCAGGAGTTCAAGACCAGCCTGACCAAGATGGTGAAACCCTGTCTTTACTAAAAATACAAAAATTAGCCGGGCACGGTGGCAGGCACCTGTAATCCCAGCTACTCATGAGGCTGAGGCAGGAGACTCACTTGAACCCGGGCAGCAGAGGTTGCAGTGAGCTGAGATCATGCCACTGCACTCCAGCCTGGACGACAGTGAGACTCCGTGTCAAAAAAAAAAAAAAAAAAGCCATTTTAGAGGTGGCCCCATGTGCTTCTGTGAGACTCCGGGGTTTGCAATCTCTCCTATTATATCACAAACCACTCCTGTGCAGGGCAAGGCCCTAGACCCACCCGCCAGCTGCCTCCTGGCCTCAGTCCCAGCCCATAAGGGTCAGCTCTTGCAGCCCTGAGCCCACCACACAGCCTGGAGACCTGCAGTTGCTACTTTCTAGAAAGCTCCTCTCAGTGGGGTTCAGCTGAGATCCCAGCCAGGTCTCTTCCTCTGGACCTTGTCTGCCCTGACTAGAGTTTCTAGTACGTAACCTTGTATGTTCTGCAAAGCTTAGAGCCCGAAAGACCTGACTTTGATCTACAGTCAGGGTGTGCGCCTCACGGCCACATGCTTGACCAACGTGGCCGGGGTTTGACGCTTGGGAGAAGTGACGCAGCCTCCACCAGCACTTCCTAAACTGCACTGAGCACATGGCCACCTGGGGAACTTGTGAAGATGCAGGAGGGCTGGGGTGGGGCCTGGGGCTCTGCATTTCCAACAAGCTCTCAGGAATGCCCATTGTCTGGGAGCCCACTCTGATAACAAGGACTCACACCCCAGCTGTGTGGCTTGTATCTGTCCTTGCACGTCTGTCTGCAGGCTGCCCAGACCACCTGTCCAGTGGTTAGAGCTCAGGACCCATGTGACAGGCTCTGAAGCTGCAGCCCCACAACGGATGGCTACCTCTGCACAGGGAAAGACCTGGATGCTCTATTCATTCAACAAAATACAGAAGGCACTGGGAATAGAGTGAACGATGACAACCAATGCACAGCTGCCCACAAAGGTGGGCTCCTGGGAGAGGGTCATCCCTCCGAGAAGAGGGCGGCACTAAGACCCACACACCTGAAAAATGTGGTACTTCATGTCGCTGATCTCGATGGTCTTGCTGCTATCCCCATCCTGTTCTGATTTATTGGTCATTAGTGTCTTGAACCTGGAGCAAAGGAGACAAAGCAAGGTGGGTTTTGAACCTTTTACTTCACCACTGTGTGGCAATGGCACCATCTGTCACCTGACCGGCGACCACAAGACTGAGCATTTTAAAAATTACTGCTGTGCTCCTAAAATAATTTTCAGCAAGTGCCATTTTACACCATCTTAGGAAGACATCTGGGCTGAGCCCAATTCTGTCCCCACCACCCACCATACAAGCGACCTGATGCCTGTGGCCAGAATGCTGACTCTTCATTCCAGAATATTTATGTTTTCTAATAATAAAAGCAATAACTCGGCCAGAAAGAACACCACCTCAGAGCCCCCCTTTCCTGCTGACCTGGGTCCACCCTGTCTCATCCCGCTGTGGGGCGAGTGGGGCTCTGCTGCGATGTGACCGCAGTCTGAGGGGCAGAGGCTGCAGGGTACAGCCCCAGCGAGTCACTCTCTGTCACCTGGAATCTGAAACAAGGTGCTTCTGTGCCCCTGGGCTGGGAGTTTGTTATCTGAGGCTGCCTACCTGTTAGAAGCTGTCACCAGCAGGACTTTATGTGCATAAAACAGCTTTCCTTCTACCAGGAAGGTCACATCTGACATCTCCTTATTGTTCAAAAAGTGTGGATCTGTGAAAAGGCGGGAGACAGAGGGATATGGCTGAGGAGTCCCCTGCTGGGGGTTGCTTGAGTGTGCTGTGAGGTGCGTGTCTGGGGTTGGGGGTGGGACACAGAGGTGAGGAACAGAGAAACTGAGGCTGGGGCCTTGGCACTTGGAAATGGAGAAAGATGACAGTGGGGAGGGGGCAGGAAAGGGAAGAGGGGAGGACGTGTGGTGATGCAGGGCGCAGGGGGTGCGCCTTCACCTAGCCTGGCCGGCAGGGTCTTCCGGATCTCTGGGATGCTGGGGATGGGGCTGCTGCCATAGCAGTGGGTGAAGATGGCAGCCAGTTGCTGGATGACGGAGTCGTTCTGTGGGGAGGGGAGAGAGGGCCTGTGAGCTGCCCGCTGTGGCTGGCTGTTCACAGATGCAGATACGTCAGGCTAATTTCAAAAGTCCAGGCCAGGATTAATGCAGCCGCTATCTTTTGTTCCTGCTGGATGTGGCTTGGCAAGAGATGCCTGTTCCTTCATTAGTGATTCCCCAAATGGCTTTTTTGGTCAGGTTCCAGCCCATGGCCCCTGCCCTCTACAGCCAGGCAGTGCAAGTCTAAGTCTGGGTGCTCTGTGTGTGTGTGTGTTGGGTGGGGGGGGTTCCTGGGTGCTGGGGGCGAGCGCGTGTGCATGTGTGTGTGTGTTGAGTGGGGGGGGCCGTGGGTGCTGGGGGCAGGCGTGTGTGTGTGTGTGTCTTGGGTGGGGGGGTCCCTGGGTGCTGAGGGCAGGCGTATGAGTGTGTGTGTGTGTGTGTTGGGTGAGGGGATCCCTGTGTCTGTCCACGTGTCTGCCTGTGTGTCCATCTGTGTGTCCTATGGTCTGAGTCTGGGCCGTGGGCTTGGGAACTGGCCACTGGCCACACTTACTTTGCTGGTCTTGAGGATGTCAAACATGAGCTGCAAGCCCTCGGTCACCAGCTCCTCATTGTACTCCTCCTCTTTGATGGAGCTGAAGTCCCGCAGGAGGCTCTGCACCACCGAGTACCGCGACTGCGAGAAGGAGGTCCTCAGAGACTCGATCCAGATGTGCAGCTTCCAGGGGACTCCTGGCCCAGGCAGGGAAGGGTGGGCAGTCACGCACCACAGCTAAGTGCTCCCGGCACAGACCACAGTCTTTTCCGGGCAGACTCTCCCAGAATGCCCCCGCTGTCTGCAGAGCACGCCGCCCACCCCCTCCCGCCTGTCCCCTTCCTGTGCATTGAGTGGCCCTCTCAGGATGGCCAGAGAATGAAAGCTTTAATTCATTCTAATAGGTCTTGCTGGCAGGTCAGAGTGGAGTTTCAGGTTCTAATGAGATGAGGTGGAGGAATGGCTTCGGCCCAAATGCAGGGAACTCAAGTTCTGAAAGTTGACAGCCCAGCCTGGGGATTTGGAAGTATGGGCCCAGCACCCATAGTAGCCTTGTTGCTTATTGGGCTCAAGAATTACTTGCTAGAGACGTCTCATTAGTTGTGGAGGGGTGGCCAGGAGGGCTTGGATGGCCAGAGAATATGCCAGGCACTCAAGGACACACAGGCCTCCTTGCCGGCACGGAAGCTCGAAACGAACCCGGTCCTATCACGAGGGGCTCTCCAGCACACAGAGCACTGGAAAGCCGCTGCACATCCCCGGGCACATAATGACTGTTTTACCAGTTCCCCAGCATGTGTCAATGGGGCTATAACTTAAAATTGCTGTGGGAAGTTCATGACATAAATTAGTCATGTCCCTGGTAATGAGAGAGACAGCTTCTTACCCCAACCTCACTGTGGATTAAAGAACTGATGGCATTCCCCAGCGACACATTGACAGCAGTGTGGCGTGTTAGTATCCCTGGGTTATTGACTGCCGGTGGGAGTGACATCTCTGTTGTACAGTGAAGAACACTGAGGCTGACTCACTGCTGTCTTGGCCCAGCCCTGGGGGTTTGTGGCCCCGTGATGACAGTGACAGTGCTATCATCCACCAAGTGCTCACGGTGGCCACTGTGCCTTGTACTTTAGGTGATGTCACCCCATTCTTAGATAAGGATCATTAGCACCAAACCCACAGAGGTGGGAATTGAGGCTTGGAGAGAGGACGTGGTATGCAGCTAACACAGGACCTGACCTAAGTCTGTCTGACTAGCCTCCCTGGAGGACACCAAAAGTCCACAGACTCGCAGACCCAAGGAGTGCAAGGTCAGCCGAGTGACAGGACTGCCGCCTCGCAGCGTGGAGTCCCGGGGCTTCAGAGGCTCCCAGTGCTCCACATCCCTGGGCTGTGACTGGGGAAGGGGCAGCGAAGCTCCAGCCAGGCAGGGTGGAGGGCCCGAGGGCAGAGGACTGGGCCATGACTCCAAGACGTGGCACTGTTGAGCACTATCTGAGGCCCAGGGCCCCTCCTGAACTGGCCGTGTAGCAGGGGGGTCCCAGCCTCCACCCAGTCTGTGCTCAGCTGCCCTGGGGCTTGCCTGTCCCTGCAGGCCCTGGCCCTCTCAGGCCTGCTGAAGAGCAGCAGGGAGTGACCGTGTGTGTCCATATGCACGCATGGACATGGGTGTGCATGCCCGCGAGGCCTCACCCAGTGTCCTCAGCTCCACGGTGATGTCCACGTAGCCGTGCTCGGCGCTGTAGTACATGGCCTCCTGTAGGGCCTTGGTGCGAGTCCGGCTCAGCCGCACGGGCCCCTCACTACCGCTGCCCTGGCTTGACGCATCGCTTTCCTCCACACCCTCGGCCAGGATCTCCTCCAGGGACAGCACATCCGCCTTAGCCTGCTGCGGCTGCGTCAGAAGCTTCCTTAGGACGTTCCTGTGGGCCCAGGGATGAAGGAAGGCGAGGGCTGAGGTCCCACAGGCAGTGCCCACCTGAGCTGTCCCCTAGTGCCCCCCTGCCCCGACGGGCTGCTCTGGGGTACCCGAGGGCTCGGAGGTTCATGGTCTTCCTCCTCCAGGCAGGCCAGGGGTCCCAGGGTCACCAATCCCCACATACCTCCGAGAGGCAGGGCAGGGTGCAGGGGAACCCACCCTTCTACCATCCCGGTATTGCGGAGAAGCCGTAGGCCTCAGGGCTGAGTGAGCTCTGCCATCCTGGCTGTGTGACCTTAGCCAGGTCACGCTACCTCTCTGAGCCCTGACTGCTTTGGCATCTGTATTACAGGGTGTCACTATATCACACTTTCCTGGGGCTCATGTGAGGCTGATGTAAAGGGTTTAAATGCAGAGCCTGAAACACAGCAGGTCTTTCCAAATAGCAGCTGACTATGCACGTGAAAGTGTCTAAAACACAGGAAGAGCCAGTAAGTACTCATTTGGTCCCTTCATGTTGACAAGGATGAACTGAAGATGGATGTCACGTAGAATTTATTCATATTTACGAATGAAGACAGAATTTTAGACCCCACGGAGGACGCTCTCCCGTGCTGCTGCTTTTGGCCTCGTGAGAGCCCACACGCATCACCGTCATAGGCGATGGATCCATCTTGCTCAAGTCCACTCCAGGTGGGGGTACAGACCCAGGACTTCTGGCTCCAAGACCTAGGCTCATTCTGTCGCCTCCTGTGGCCTGGGGCTCTGGGATGGATGCAGCCTGGGTGGGGCTGCAAGGTTCCTGGGGGCTGACCTGCTCCACGGCCACCCCGCAGACCCTCCTCATACCTGCCAAGCCCATGGCCTGGAGGTGCCCTTCCAAGGACCCAAGGTCCCTCCCAAGGGCTCCTCCTCACATGTGGACTTGCTAGCTCAGGCAGTTTACAGAGCACCTTGTTTGGGCCAGGCACTGGCATGTGAAGGTGAACTAGCCACGGTGCCTGTCCCAAGGGTCCTGTGCTCAGAGTGACAGGCAGATGAGCAGGCAGGCAGTCTCCACACAGGGTGAAGAGGCCTCCTTGGGGGATGCAGGCACTGGGTGGGGTGGAGCGGCCTAGAGATGGTGATGTGGAAGATGGCGCCTGGAGGGTGAGGGTGGCTGGGGTGGGTGAACGTGGGGGTGGGCTGGAGACAGCTGGAGAGAAAAGCATTCTGGGGAGGGGACCCCAGCCAGAACATGAGGCTGGTGGCAAGAATGGTGTCGGGGAACTGGAAGTAAGTGTCCTGCTTGCCAGCCCTGCTTTTCCAGCCCCGTTTCTGCCCTGTAATAACCCCTTGTCTGGTCTCCCTTTGCCCCTCCATGCTGCCCCTGACTTCAGCCTGCTGCTGTCCCGCCACATCCCTGGGCAGGCCTGGTCCCCACAAAGCAAGCTCTACCATCTGCACCTGGGGCAGGGTGCAATTTTGCACCAGGAGCCTCTGCACAGCTGAGCCATATGCTATATGGACGTCCAAGGCCACTTGGGCACTGGAGGACCACCAGCAGGCGTGGGAAGCAATGTGGTCCTGAGTGGGCTCTGGCAGCTGCAGAGTGGCGTCTCACTGGGAAATGGGATGGCCTGCCCTGGGTGTCGGGAGGCCCAGGCTCCAGTCCCAGGTCTGCCAGGAATCAGCTGTGGGGCCTCTCCCGTCTCCGGCCCCTGTGCGGGCTAAACTCCCCCGTGTTTCTGGTTTACTAGCACACAGGCCCCCTGTTTTGGGAAAGAAAGGTCTCCGGGCCTAGCTCTTCTGCTCCCATTGGGGAAGCTGAGGCTCCTGTGAGCTTATTTCAGTGTCCTCACGTCACACAGGGCGGGAATCCCGGGCAGGTACCTGTGGCCGTGGGCAGCTGAGTGGCTGAAGCAGTTCATGTCCTCGTGGAGGGAGGAGCCCATGCTGTGGGCCTCCAGCATGCTGAGGAGGGGGTCGGCACCTCGGCTCAGCAACAAACTGACCAGCTCATAGTTCCCTGAAAGAGAAGGTGGGCAGCACGGAGGACACTAAGACAGTGGCCGCCAGGGCAACTGAGGCGAAAGGGAAGGGAGAGCGGGATTCTCGCAGCTCTGAGTGCTGGAATAAATCAGTAAACCCCACGCTCATCTGCATTTGGTAGATGAAGTGGAGGGAGAGGAAGAAGGCTGGCCGTGCCCTGCCCCTGCGCCCCCTCCCTGGGTCTCCAGAGGGAAGGGCCTCCCTGCCCTGATGGGTCCTGCCAGATGCTGAGCCCAACAGAAACTGATGGGTGGGGCCGGGGGAAGCCCCCAGTGGCCCAGAGAAGGGGTTTTAAGGCCCCCGCATGGGGTCTGTGTGTGCTAAAGAGACCCCTGCACGTCCAGCTACATGCCTGGCCAGGCTGGGGGGCACTGCAGGGAAGGGTAGACAGAGCCTCTGGGTAGCAGGTGCCTACCTGCTGCAGAGGCCAGCTGCAGGGGCGTCTCCGCATAGCTGTCCTCACCGCCGTTCACTGCCGAGCCCTCCACATGGGCACCAGCATCCAGCAGCAACTGCCAGGGGCACAGAGGAGGAGGGTACTGCTCAGCATGGCAGGGAGCACCTGGGAAGGGCCAGGGTGCTTTGGGGGACAGGGCCTTTACTTCTCTCCAGGCATGTGACCAAGACACAGTTCACCCCAGCAGCTGAGGAACTGGAACTTTAGAACTCCAGGTTATCCTCAGGGCTCGAAGTTTCTAGAATCTTCAACTCCATTATTGTGGCCCAGGGCCAAGCCCCTAAGCTTTGAGGACCTCTGAGCTTTTTCCGTCTTTCAAATGCTTTCCCGTGAACTGACTGCAGCCACTTCTGAGAACGCATGTGGATGAGCAGCACAGAAAATGTTGCCCCCAATCTATGGTAAACCGTGGCTCTGGGTGGCAGCACGTGTTGGAGTCAGAAGGAGCAGGGTGTCAGTGCTGGCCACTGGCCAAAGAGTAACCCCGGGCAGGTACTTCAACTCCCAGAGCCTCAGTCTTCCTCATCCACAGAATGGGAAGAGGGGCCTGCTTCCCTTAGGCTTCTCGTCGGAGAGGTACAGCAAGTACCGCCGGACGGCAGGTGGTGGGGCTGGAGCAGGAAGTCCCAGTCTAGGACAGCAGAGGGCCTCTCCCCATGCTAGCAAGGGCGGGCTTTGACAGGGGACAGACGGGGCAGGGTTAACAGATACCAGGCAGTTCCAGATGAGCCGGTCCTGGCTCTGCCTTGGGGCAGGGGTGGGGTCTGCATTACTCCAGCTGGTGACTTTCAGCTCCCGTTCCACCTTCCCTGACCAGCTGCTCTGGAGCGAGCAACCTTCCAGCCCTCCCAGGCTCCTGAAGACCAAACCTTCCTCCAAGCATGCATGGCAGTCTAGGGGAGCCCAACCGCCCTTCGCCTGGAGACCAGGAGTGGAGTTCGGGCTGACCTCTCAGTCCCACGGACTGTGGCATGGGGGACAGACATCACTGGAGATACAGCAGTCAGAAATCAGTCACTCCCTGCACCAGTGCCAAGGCCGTGGAGGCGGAGACCTGCTCACTGGGGCAAAACTAGGCACGGATCCAGGCAAGCTCAGGGCACAGCCCCGCAGGCCCAGTCTGAACTGAGGTTGGGATTTTGCTCCGGTCCTTATAAGGCAAAGGCGGCAGGATGTGGTGGCCAGTGGGTAACGGCCACTCGCTGAGTCCTTGTGATAGGCTAGGGCTATGAATCAGCCAGACACAATCCCTGCCCTCAGAGGTCTTGCAACCTAGTGGGGAGCGAGGGTGTCACGCTAACTCCCTGGAAGGGGTGCCATGAAACCCTGTGCATGCCAGCGATCTGAGGACCTGGGAGTAAGTACACGTGGCTGGAGCCCCTGCTGGCATGGGGAGCTGCTCTGCCCTAGCTTCTGCTTCTAGAACCACCACTGTCCCCACGCCAGCACAGCTACCTGAGCTGAGGTGGGCAACCTGTGGCTTGGCTCGACAGGTAAGCCGTGCCAATCCGAAACCTCTCTCAGGAACTAAGGAGGGGACAGAATTGCACAGACCCCATGATATAGAGCTGGCCCTGTAGTAGAATTCACGAAGGAGGAGAAAAGGGAAGGGTCGGAAAGGCGGCTGGAGGCGAGAAAGCTGAGTGGGACTGGGACGGCCCCCAGTGTGCCCGACACGAGAGAGAGAGAGATGCCGGGAGGGCATGACAGGATCCTAGTGCTGCCTGGACCTGGGTCTTGTTTCCTAAAATTCCACTTGTCCTTGCACTAACCCCTTTCCTTGAGGCAACTCAGGTGGGCTGCTGCCCTATTGATCAGGTGAGCCGGCCTCAAGCTCACCTGAAGCTCCCAAGAGTGCCTTTGGGATCTCTGATTCATGGCACCTGCCCACTCAGCTGAGGCTGGGGCTGTGCTTGGGGCCCAGCTCACCTGGTAAGCTGGGGGGCATGGTGTTCACTTGGCAGGAGCTCACCTGGACCACAGAGATGTGTCCATGCAGCACAGCAAATGTCAGTGAGGTCCAGTGCCGGCTGTCGGGGTGGATGGAAGGGTGCCTGGGAGAGTTGCTTGGAACCTGGAAAATACCACAAATCATCTGTTTTCTGGGCACCCGAGCGAAGGGAGTACCCTGCAGGGATGGTGAACTGGAGTTAACAAGTGCTTTCTACATTCGATTGGTAATGTTTGCCTGGAGCACAAAGTGGACAAGGCTCAAAAAGGATAGGTGTTTAATTAGCAATGTCTGCCTTGGGCAAAAGAGGGCAGATGGGGAGTGCTTTATGCTTCAGAGGGAGGCAGAGCTAGAAGTATTTGGGGATGGAAGGAATGGCTGGATATGAGGCTGGTAAAAGGAGGAAGATATCATGAAAACAGAATCACAGCCCATCTCTCCACTCAACTCCCGCCTCAGTCCACTCCTTCTCAGACAGCCCAAATCTTGAGGAGACTTCCCTGTGCTAATGGTGGCCTCTGTGCATCTTGTCTTTCCAGTCTTTTGACACACATCTACTCAGTTGCCCAAAACATCACGCCCAGCGTGTTTGTTGGAGACCTCGGAGTGATCCCTGTTGGCCTAGGGCCTGGGTGCAGCTCTGTGGGGCTTCCTCACCTGGATGTCCAAGTTTGCCCCAGCATCAATCAACATCTGGACCATCGCTTCGTCCCCAGCAGCGCAGGCGTACATCAGCGGCGTCATACCCTGAGCAAATCAAATGCACGTGCTGAACTGTTTGCAAACAGAACACAACACCACGTACCCACAGGCCTCTGCCCCAGAAACCACAGATCAGGCCCCCCGCCACCCAAGCTGAGCATCCTGTGGTCCCCCAGGCTCTGTGCTTCCTGGGCTGCTGGGCACAGGGGATGGGGAAGGTGAGTGGAGGCATTGCCATGAGCACTGCAGGACACTGGAGCAGGGCCCAGCACAGGCCGTGCAGCCAGGCTCGGTGCCAAGGTCTCCTCTGCCATGGGGAGCTGTAAACTTTGTACATGTCATTTGCCCTCTCTGTGCCTCAGTTTTTTCATCTGTAAATGGGGAACCACAGCAGTATCTTATCTCCCTCAAAGGGTTGTTGTAGCATGTGGATTAATTTGTATAAAGTACTTAGTTCAGAATGAGCTTACCTTGATTAAGAGCTACCTAATTAAAATACCAACAACACTCTCACGGCTACTATGCCATACAGCCTCATAGCCGCCATCCCAGGCCCTGTGCGTGGAAATCACGCTGCTAGTGATGAGCATGCAGCATCTCCCTCCACCATCGTAATATTCCCATTCTCCCCATTTTACTTCTGAGGAGCAGAGAAAAGGAATTAACTGCCCAAAGTCACACAACCAGCGAGAGGTTGAACTCGGGGCAGGACCCAGGCCTCCATAAGCTGTGAAGCCCAAGCTTTGCGCCATCTCACGAGACGATAAAGGAGGCATTTGACTTCAACATCTTCTGCTACTGAGCAGTTCAGAGCATTCCTGCAAGCTGAGTCCTGCTGTCTCCCCAGGTTAGGTGGGCAGTTGGCGGGGCCGCCTCCCTGGCTGGGAATCCTCCTCTGTGGCCGGCAACAGCAAAGGCAGTGCAAACTGTTTATTCCACGGCTGGATCCCTGCAAGTGTTTGCCTGGTGTCCCGTGATGTTATTTATTAGGATATTTGTGTGTAGACAAGATCACCTTACCTCATAAATCCTTGCCTAGTGGCCAGAGATAAAGCAATGGCCTGAGATTAATCATGGGGTGAGAGGGCTGTTTACCCACAGATCATTCTATAAATACTAAGGTTTAGGGAACAAACAGGATTGAGCACTTAGACAAAGGCCAACACCACAGAATAAAAATCTGGCTTTGTTTCATCTCCCTTTGGACAGACTTGACTTACTTTTTTCTCCACACATCTGTACACAATTTGGAGTTTAAACCAAATGATGGACCCTGTGAGGAGACAGTGCTTTTTCCCTTGTCCCTGTCCCCACGCACTCCAGACATATAAAGAGGCCAAATAAAACCAAGCTGGCTCGCAGATTTCAGGCATCGTCATCATATCGACAGCAGTACGACTACGATAATCATTATATTGGCAATAAAAACCGGAATGAACATTTACTGAGTGCTGACTATGTGCTGGAGGCAGACTTCCCCCTAACCTTATGTGTCAGGTGCTACCATCCCCCATCTTAGAGGGGAGGAAACTGAAGCGCCTCAGGGAGGCAGAGTAACTTGTTCAAGATGCTACAGCTCTTACATGGCCACTAAATCCTAGGTCTGTCTGAAGCTAAAGTCCATGGGCTTCCACACTGTGCTGTTCAAGAAGGAAGACTCCACTGGGACAAAAGCTCCTACAAAGCCCGGGAACCTGTGTGGACGGAGAGGCCCCCACGAGATCCCACAGCAGCCTGTCACCTGCCACTGCCACTGCCACTGCCCTCCGGAAGCCCAGTGCTGGGCCTGTGGTCCTTCCCCAACCCCTGGCCCGGGTCCATGCCCTGACTGCCCCACCCCATGCTCCTTATGTCCCTTTCCCTGGAATCCCTTCCCGACTCCTCCCTGCTCCGTCTCCATCCTGCCCTCCCCCAGGCTCGGCTCAACCGCCTCCAGCAGGAAGCTTCCCCTTGCAGCCCGTCCCATCTGTCAGAGTCCACCCTGGCCTCACAGTCTGCCTGGAGTTTCATCACAGGCTGCATTGTGCCGTCACCTCATCCGAGAACACTGCCTTAACTCGCCACTGTCATCTAACTCCCCACGCTCTGTGTGCCCTTCCAAACCCCACAGTGCCCTTCCGCACACAGTAAGTGCTCTCAGTACAGTGTCAAATAAACACACAGGATATTCCATAGTGGTTGAGAGGCTGGGTCCGGCTGCTCAGATTCTCCATCCAGCTCTGCTCCTTACTAGTGGTGTGAACTTAGGTAAAGCAATCTCTCTGTCCCTCAGTTTCCTCATCTATACAATGGGGAAAATAATAGTGCAACATCACAGGGCTGCTGTCAAGAGGAAATGAGTTAAGCTACATGAAGCACTTAGAACAATGCCTCGAATGTAGTAAATGTTATATAAATGTTAGCTGTTCACAGCAAAAGTAAAAAACAAAACAGATGCGAAACTCAAGTTAAAGCCTATCTAAAACTACATCACCTCCCACATTTCCTACCCATTTTCACGCTTCATTTTAGTCCTTGGCACTTTAAATTAACATCCTCTACATTTTACATGTCTGTGTTTCTTCTTATCTGTCTCCCACACTAAAATGGTATCTCCATGAGGACAAGGGTTTCCATGCCCTGGCAAGTAGTTGGCACACAATAGGCCGTACTACAGGGTTAGCGATCGTGTCCCTAGCTGGAGATGAAACTCACTCTCCCAGACTCGTTCCTAGCCTTGCACCACCTGAAACAGTGGCCAGCTGTCCAGCCAGGGAAGCGGAAGCCACATGACAAAGTTTTTCCAAGGGGTACTAGAAGTCTCCAAGCTGACATTCCACATGACCAGGCAGGGCAGGAGTCAGGGAGGTAGCCTGCCTCTTCGAAGCACAGAGCTGAGCAAGTCTCAGGGTTAGGACAGAGGGCCGCCAATGCTGGGAGCTGAGAATTCCCAACTTTGGTCCTTGTGCCTGTCTTTGTGGAGCTCTCAGGACGTACCTGGTCATCCATGGTGTTAACCCCATCCGGCCCCAAGGCCTCGATGGCTTGGTTGATGAGGTCTGTCCTCCCACAGTTGAGCATGCGGAAACCCAGGTCCTGGTTGAATTTTTCAGTAGCTGCTCGGGCATCCAGCCTCCGGAAGGAACTGAAACAGTGTTCGGGTCTGCCCAGAAGAGACCCAAAGGTGCGTGTGACTGTATGCAGACAGCAGCTTTCAATGATGTGACACACGTGTGAGGTTTACGTGTAGAGTGAGGATGAGGATGGGTGGGGAGAAGTACCAGGGAGTTATGATCAGATCAGTAATTACTGTCCCCATCATGTTCTGTCATATGAAGAGCACACATTTCCGCTTTTCTATTAAGTACATTAAAAAACTGCTTGGGAGGCAGGTGCAGTGGCTCACACCTGTAATCCCAGCACTTTGGGAGGCCAAGGCAGATGAATCACTTGAGGTCAGGAGTTCAAGGCCAGCCTGGCCAACATGGTGAAACTCTGTCTCTACTCAAAATACAAAATTAGCCAGGCGTGGTAGCATGTGCCTGTATCCCAGCTAATCAGGAGTCTGAGGCAGGAGAATCAATTGAACCCAGGAGGCAGAGGTTGCAGTGAGCCAAGATTGTGCCACTGTACTCCAGCCTGGGCAACAGAGCAAGACTCCGTCTCAATCAATCAATCAATCAATAAGTAAATAAGTAAGTGTTCTGAGCCCTTGTTGCTTCAACTGGCAGAAAACAAAGACTCATGTAAAACAATCTGTTATGGGTCTGCCCCAAGCAGGAAGCAGCTCACACCCAGACTCGTGCCTCAGCACTTGGCTGTATACTGTTTGTGTTGAGCAGGCTGCACTCAGCCTATAAATGGTCACCACGGCCAGGTTCTAGTGTTTAGCTCTACATTCTCTCTCTTTAAGGCTTCCTGGTGAGGCTCAGAAGTACCAAAGAGATGGTAGAGAGTGGCATAGACTGCCATTTGCAATCAACGCAACCTACAAGGAAAGTCACAGATAACGCCTGTGTTACAGGGGGCACATCACAGATGTCCAGTTGGCAGCTTTGGTCTGGAGCCTTGGTTGGGCCAAAGTGTAGAAAGTTCATGTCCTAGAATGGGGTTTGGGCCTTCCATATGAAGACAGAGAAGGCCATAACCTGGGTTTGGGCAGAGGATTAAAAAAAAGATATAAGGCCAGGAGCAGTGGTTCACGCCTGTAATCCCAGCACTTTGGGAGGCCAAGGTGGGTGGATCACCTGGGGTCAGGAATTTGAGACCAGCCTGACCAACGTGGTGAAACCCAGTCTCTACTAAAAATACAAAATTACCCAGATGTGGTGGTGCATGCCTGTAATCCCAGTTACTTGGGAACCTGAGGCAGGAGAATCGCTTGAACCCAGGAGGCAGAGGTTGCAGTGAGCCGAGATCACGCCATAGCACTCCAGCCTGGGCAACAGAGTGAAACTGTGTCTCCAAAAAAAAAAAAAAAAAAAATATATATATATATATATGGAGAGAGAGAGAGAGAGAGAGAGATAGATAAAAGGCTCTCACGGGCCTAGGATGGCCAGGGAAGCTTCTCTAGAAAAGCTCCTCAGCAAATGAGTCTACTGTGAGAGGCACTTAGGGAAAGAAATTAGGAGCACAGGCTTGGAGGCTGTATGGACCTGGGTTCAAATGTGGGCATGGTAAAGTGCTAGCTGAGTATCTGTGGGCAAGCTACTGTTCCCCTCTGACCCTCAGCTTCTTCATCTGTAAGATGCGCATGATTGCCTCTTCTCTGTACTTGTCATGAGGACTAAGATAATGCACATAAAGAGGAAGGGCTCACAGCACCTGCACCCAGTAAGGGCTCCATGTGGTGTCAATTACAGGAACAGAGGAAAGAACGGGCCCACTTCTGCCCCTCAGTCCCCAAGTATCCCAAAGAGTTAGATGTGTGGGCTCTCCTGCCCCAGTCCCAATGTGTGCTTCGTCTGTGTAGCAGACCAGCAGCTGCAGGAGATGTTTCCAGACAGCAGCCAAGGTCTACAATAGATCTGTTCCCATACTCAGGCTTGGCCTTTGCAGAGGACACCCTTAGAGCAGCTCAAATGTGCTGTAGCCCCTGCCCTCTGACCCCCTGCCAGCCATCTGGGGAAGAAGTGAGCAGAGGGGAGCCGCTGGGGGCACGTCATGGATGCCGGGGCCCTCCCTCCTCCCTGGTTCATACTTGAGCTGCCGAGGTTCACAGTCCAGACCAGGCAGCAGCAGCCGGGCCGCCTGCCGGATGTCGCCGCTGTCCACGGTGAGGCTGCGGCGGTGCTCTGCGTAGGTGATGGCCACGCGCATCCACTCCATGAGGGGCGGCAGCAGCATGAAGGGCCTGTGGGGCAGCAGAGAGAGGGGTCAGGCCTGGGAGGGTGCTCCTTGTGGGGCAGCAGAGAGAGGGTCAATCCTAGGGTCAGGGGGTCCCTGCTGGGCAGCAGAGGGTCAGGCCTAGGGAGAGTGCTCCCTGAAGGGCAGCAGGGGACCCCTTAAGCACACACATGCCTACAAGTGGCAACCAAGGCTGATCACCCCTTGCAAGGGACCTGCTCCTTCTGCTCACAGAGACCCCGACTGTACCTGCAATGCACAGAAGGAATTTCCGTCATGGGCCATTAGCAGAACCTGAGGGCCCTCAGGTGGCCCAGGGAAGGAGCAGTTCCCCAGTGTGTGGAATTGGGGACCTTGCCCCCTCCAAAGAGTTCAGTCAGGGTCCCCAGGTGTTCTTCTCTGCAGAGGGGAGAGGCTGCACAGCTAAGAGTCTCACAGACCCAGGTCCAAACCCAGGGCTGCCACCAGCAGGGTCAGGTCACCATCCCCTCCGACAAGCACACTTGAGTCTGTTTCTCCATCTGTAGCACATGTGTGATACCTCCTTATCGAGGCTATCATGAGGCCAAATGGGATGACGCCTATTACGCTGTTGTGCAACATTAATGACCACTCCTTCCTCATCTGACACCTAGGCCGAGGTGGGCTGACACCATTTCGTGTGCCAGGCGAGGGCTGCCCCCAGTTTGGTGCTCAGGAAAGAGTAGTGGCCTCGGCCGGGCTCGGTGGCTCACGCCTGTAATCTCAGCACTTTGGGCGGCCAAGGTGGGCGGATCACGAGGTCAGGAGATCGAGATCATCCTGGCTAACACAGTGAAATCCTGTCTCTGTTAAAAAATACAAAAAATTAGCCGGACGTGGTGGCGGGCGCCTGTAGTCCCAGCTACTCTGGAGGCTGAGGCAGGAGAAGGGCGTGAACCCGGGAGGCGGAGCTTGCAGTGAGCTGAGATCGCGCCACTGCACTCCAGCCTGGGCGACAGAGCGAGACTCCGTCTCAAAAAAAAAAAAAAAAAAAAAAGAAAGAAAGAAAAAGAGTAGGGGCCTCAAGTCCCATAGGGAGGAATGGTCCTAGCGGGTCCAAGTATCACTAAGAGCCCACAAAAACAGGGAGAGGCAGCGGCAGGCTTAGAGCTGCAAACTCCCGGGGCGCCGCGCATGAGGCACGCTCTGTGCCACCAGGGGACGCCATGTGCACAGCCTGTGCTGGGCCCTGACTGCGGCTCAGGCCGCGCCCGCCCCGGCCCTCGGCCAGCGGCTCAGATTCAGCCAGGGGCGCGGGGACGCGTTTCTGTCCTCTGCCAGCTCTGGCAAGGCTCCGTGTTGAAGCCCTCTCAGGAGACCACTTGGCCGTCCAACAGACCTCCCCGCCGCCGAGGGGCCCGGATGGCAGCCTGTGGCTTCATGACTTCGTGGGACACCCACCTGCTCTGCCCAGAATGGACGGAGCTCTTTCCCTGCTCCGTCACAGGAACAAGGCAGTCCTGGAGCCCTGTCCCTCACTCATGCTGTTCTCTCTGATGACAGCCCAAAAGTCAGCCTCCCGGCTCCTGCCTGTTCCCAGCCCCTCCCGATGCCACTCTTGTCCTTCCTTTCAAACTAAGCCAGGGAGCGGGCAGGCAGCCAGGGGCAGGTGGCCAGGCCTCCAGCCACCCCAACTCCCTCGGGGCTCTTGGAGCGTCCGGCCTGTGCGGTCACTGCGGTCTCTCCCCTTGACATGCAGCTAAGTGCTCCCGCCAGGAAAAAGATGTCCATTCTCTCTCCTCTGCTAGGAAGTAAGCCACCTCCAGGGAGTCAGCCTGGGCTGCCCTCGGAACCCCTATCTCAGGTCTCCAAAAGTTTGGGTCATCTCCAGAGTTCTAAAAGTTTCTTCTCCCCATTGAGGGCAAAGAATGCTTTTATTTTAAAAACTGGCAAACAAATATAAATGCTCCTTGACTTACCATGGGGTTACATCCCAATAAACCCATAGTAAGTTGAGAATATCCTAAGCGAAAATGCATTCAATACACCTCACCTACTGAACAGCCTACCTTAAACATGCTCAGAACACCTACATTAGCCTACAGTTAGGCAAGATTATATAACCCAAAGCCTGTTTTATAATAGTGTTGAACATCAATGTAACTTACTCAATACTGTATGAAAGTAAAACACAGAATGGTTGTGTGGGTACTCGAAGTAGTTTCTACTAAATCATATCGCTTTCACACCATAGTAAAGCTGAAAAATTGTAAGTTGCACCATCATAAGTTAGGGATTTTCTGTAATCAGAAGTGATCTTAAAGGTCTTTCCTTTGGGAAGGTATTCTGATGTTCTGGTTCTGTCATTTCCAAAACTATTTCTGGGTTTGAGCCACTTAACTGATCCACTAAGCGTACCAATCTGTATGAAGTAAAGGGCCACAGGCCAGTAAAGCCTCACTATCTCTGGCCCTCAAGGACTCCCAGAACCTCACCTAACCCTATCTCCTGCCATGGCTCACCCCCGTTACCAGGACATACCACCAGCATTCATGGACCTCAGGCCCACCCTGCCTGCTCCCATCTATGCATGAGAACGAACAGCTCTCACCCCTGCTTGTCTAGATCCTATTTATCCTTCAAGACTCCATTCCAATGCCACCTGCTTCGGAGGCCTTCCCAGATTCTCTTTCCCCCCCACAAAAAAGGGGGGCTGGGTGCAGTGGCTCACACTTGTAATCCCAGCACTTTGGTAGGCTAAGGCAGGTGGATCACAAGGTCAGGAGTTCGAGACCAGTCTGCCCAATATGGTGAAACCCCGTCTCTACTAAAAATACAAAAGTTAGCCAGGCGTGGTGGTACTCACCTGTAGTTCCGGCTACTCAGGAGGCTGAGGCATAAGTATCGCTTAAACCTGGGAGGCAGAGATCGCAATGAGCCGAGATCATGCCACTGCACTCCAGCCAGGGTGACAGAGCGAGACTCCGTCTCAAAAAAAAAAAAAAAAAAAAGAGAAATATCTCCTGCTGTGAGATCACTGAGAACTCTCCTTTACAGCAATAGCCATGAATGCATGTTATCTTCCTAACCAGACTGTTCCTTAAGCATAGGAACAATGACTTCCTCATCTCTGTATTCTCTGAAATATGCCCAGCCTGGGGCCTGACATGGCAGGTCCTCAATAAATGTTCACTGAAGCCAGGCCTGCTGGCACACGCCTGTAGTCCCAGCTACTTGGGAGGCTGAGGCAGGAAGACAGGTTGAGCCCAAGAGCTGGAGGCTACAGTAAGCTATGATCGCACCATTCCACTGCAGCCTGGGAGACAAAGAGAGACCCTGTCTCAAGAAAACAAACAAACAAACAAACAAACAAACAAAATTATTAGTAGAAAGTTTTGCTGAGTGACGAAAAGTATGGATGAACATCAGTAACTTACTATAGTGTACCCAGGTTTTCAGTTATGGACCAAGTCATGTTTCTGCCCAGAAAAGAATGGTGTATAATTTTCAAGAGCCTAGTGTTGACTCATTAGAGTAGGAAGCTGAGATTCTATGGGGGGAGCTTGTGTAGTCTAGGAAGAAACAACAATCTATTCATGAATTATCCCTCCAAGAGTTCCCTTAAACATAAATGCCCAATTTCCCCCAAATATTTTTAGATTTCACAATTCTTACATTACAGGGCTGGAAGGCAAGCTTAGAGACATGCTTCTATATATCAGTCCTTCTGATTGCAGGAAAAGCCTTTATTTCAACCATCAGTATTGGAGACTGAAGTGTAAACAAAAAGATAATCCATGGATTTGCCAGCCATTCTTCCCTATTGTGGCCAACAGCCAAGACAAAGCACCACGTGTGGCTACTAAAACTCTAAGAGGCATCTCCTAGCTGCACTAGGGGAAATCCAAGAGGGAATGCGGGAAATTATGAAGTCTAATCAGGTGGCATCTTGGTTCATCCCCCTGCCTCATGCTCCTTAGAACTCAGCACTTGAGAAAATGCAGTATTGATAGTCCTGGAGGGTATACACTGGGGATTGGCTCATTCAGCCCTCACTTTACCATCTTGGCTGGTGAGGTGGAAAATTAAAAACTGCATTTCCCAGACTCCTTTGCAGCTGGGATTCTGGAAATTAGGTTTTATCATTAAGATATGCTGCATGAGATTTGGTAAGTGAATGGGAGGCAGAGGCCACCTTTGTGTTCCCTTTGTCTGTTTTTGCTAGCAAACCAGGTCATGAAAACTGAGGGGTTTTTTTTTCCTACAGAACATTCCAGTCCAGTTTCCACCTATCTGAGGCTTCAGAGGCAGTGGTAGTGATGGTGAAATGATAAAAGCAGTAGCAAAGCCTTTTTTTTTTTTTTTTTTTTTTTTTTTAACCTCCTACCTCAGCCTCCCAAATTGCTGGCACCACAGACATGCACCACTATGCCTGGCTAATTTTTTGTATTTTTAGCAGAGACGGGGTTTCACCATGTTGCCCAGGCCGGTCTCGATTCCTAAGCTCAAGCGATCTGCCAACCTCGGCCCCCAAAATGCTGGGATTACAGGCATGAGGCACCGTGCCTGGCTGCAACGCCTTCTTGATTCCAGCTTTACTCCTGAACTGCAGCTCCAGAGGTGTTGTTCAAACTCACAGTTCCAGGCGCTGTCTCAGGGAGCAGCTCCCCTAATGGGCGAGTTCATCATTCCTGGATGCTCAGCCTACACCCTGCTCCATGAGCTCCTCCAATGATTCTGTGAACCCCCAACTCCCTGCATTAAATCATCTCCTGCTTACAATACCCAGAATGCTGCTTCCTGAATTGAAAACTGATTAATACTTTCAATATACAGAAAACTGATTAATACTTTCAATATACAGAAATCTAGATTAGCCCTCTGCCTCTTTCAATATACAGAAATCTAGATTAGCCCTCTGCCTCTGGGGAGGTGGCTGGTGCCTACATGTACAAACAAGGCCCCCAAACTGACCCCTTCAGGACTTTCTCCTTGGCCCACCCACCTCCCCTGCCTGGGATCTGTGGGAAGGTAAAAAGAGAAGTAATTCATGGACTTTCTCAGGAACATGCCTTCCATGGGCTGTGGGTTCCAGGCTACTGTTTCCTTCCTGGTAATTCCATGGAGTCTGCTGGGAAGGCTGAGAAGAGCTGGACCTGCATGTCTGGCCATTCTGGAAAACCCCTTTAAAAACTCCCATCTGCAACAGTGTGGCTGTGTGAGAACTCCAGGGTGAGAGGGCCTGAAGGAGCAAGGCTGAGAATGACTGATGTGTGCACTATCCTCAAGATCCCAAAGAAGTTCTCATTCTCCACTTGTTGCGTTTCCCGTAGGCTGAGCTTGGCCGTTCCGTGCCCGAATGCAGATATCTGCAGGGCCAGAGCCAGGAGACCGGGTCGGGGCTGAAAAATCTCCCTTTGTTCAGCCTTTCTGCCTGCTAAATTTTTCCTTAGCTGGATCTGATACCTCAGAATAGTGGTTCTCAATTTTTTCCCTGGTCTCAGGACCCTATATATACTCTTAAAAATTGGTCGGGCATGGCAGCTGACACTTGTAATCCCAGCACTTTGGAAGGCTGAGGTGGGCGGATTACTGGAAGTCAGGAGTTTGAGACCAGCCTGACCAACTTGGCAAAACCCCATCTCTACTAAAAATACAAAAATTAGCAGGGTGTGGTGGCACACACCTGTAGTCCCAGCTACTCAGGAGGCTGAGGCAGGAGAATTGCTTGAGCCCAGAAGATTGAGGTTGCAGTGAGCCAAGATCACACCACATCACTGCACTCCAGCCTGGGCGACAGAGTGAAACTCCATCTCAAAATAATAATAATAATAATAATAATAATGAGGACCTCAAAGAGCTTTTGTTCATGTGTGTTATTCTACGGATGTTGGCTGTATCAGAAATTAAAACTGAGAAAACGTTAAACACATGAACACACAAGCTTATGTCCCATTTGCCGTCAGAGTGATGACATCATGATATCACACAGCTTCTAGAAAAGTCTCCTGGATACTTGTGAGAAAACAAGAATGAAAAGGCAAATAACTTCTTGTTATGAAAATAGTTTTGGCCCTGTGGACTCCTGGCAAGAGTCCCTGGGACCTCAGGGGTCCCTGGACCACACTTTGAGGACTGTTGCTGTGGAAGACCACAGCTGATGGCTAGGACAAAGCTGGTAGGGGCTGGCAGGCGGCACTGGCACGGAGCTGGCATTTTGCCTCTGGTGGCACACGGTCTGGTGAATCCTAGAGTGATGTATGGCTTGCATGCATGCTCCTGGCAAAGGGATCCGAAGGTCCTAGACCCCTTCCCTGTGGCATCCTCACTGGAAGAAAGTTCTAGTTTCTTTTATACAACTGAACTTGCTCTATAACCTTGGGCAGATCATCATCCTCTGTGGGCCATATTTTGTATTAAAGAGGAAATTGCCAAAGTTCGTGGTTTTTAACTCCTTTCATTGTGAGAGCCCTTTTGCTTTTATTTCACAGACTCCATATGATAGTAGCTGTACCTACTGCATGGTGACCAAGAGCATGGACACCCGAGGGAGATGGCCTGGGTTGGAATCCAGTGTATTCCCAATGAGTTCAGCTATGTGGGTCCATGCAAGTTACTTCACTTCTCCCGGTCTCAGTTGTTCCATCAGCAAAATGGGTATAAATAATAGGACCACCTCACAAAACAGCTAGAAGCATGCATGTAAAATACTTAGCATCATATTTGGAACATGGTAACTTCTCCATAAATGTTAACTATTATTACTAGTTTAGTGTCTGTTGACAGAGAAAATATATAATAGCAAAAAGGGCTATAGGAATCTGGTTCTATAAATGCCTCAGCTCCGGCTTTCTGAAAGTCCAGCCAACTCTTTGCCCTCCCCCCACAGCAAGTATAAACATGTAAAGCCTGCAAAAGTCTGCCAGCAGGCTGCCCACCACCCACTCCATCCCAGCTCATAAAACAGAGAAAACAAATGCAACCACTATGTCGAGTGTGAGCTGGAAACTGTTTCTGGCAGTGCAGCCTCTTGGCCTTGGCAGTGAAAAAACTCACACAAGGGAGGGGCAACAGCAAGGAACACAGACCCAGAGGCCTTGGGTCATGAACGTGTGTGGTGGTGAGGGTGGGTGAGCAGAGAATTACTTCAAGGGATCAGCAACCCCTGATCTGTCCTCAAATGCTGCAAACAGCCCAAAGGCCTAACCTAAATACCGTCATACATACGTGCAGACAAATCCCAGAGATGGACAAAGCCACTTAAAAAGGTCAGTGGCTTTCTGGTAGCATTTGTCTTTGTGTACATAAAGGGGAGCACATGAAATAGACCAATGGAAATGGGTCTTTTTATATGAGAAGCATGGGAACTCCCTGACCACCTCCTCTCATTGCTAGAGGAGGAAAAGGAAACCCAGAGAGGCTAAGCGCCTTGCTCAAGTTTACACGGCCAATTCAGCTGCAATAGGGATGCTAGACCCAGGTGCCATAACAGCCTCTCTCATCTGCCTTTAAGTTAATCATACAGGTGAGCCTGATTGTTCAATCCAAGGGTCTCCTAAGGCCCCTCAATGGAACCAGGAATGAGAAAGCTATTTTTCCCCCTTTAAAAAATGAAAGAGTATAAGCTTCTTAAGGCCTTGGTTTGTTTTGTTTTGTTTTGATACGCAGTCTTGCTCTGTCACCCAGGCCGGAGTGAGGTGGCACGATCTCGGCTCACTGCAACATCCGCCTCCCAGGTGCAAGCGATTCTCCTGCCTCAGCCTCCTGAGTAGCTGGGACTATAGGCACGCACCACCATGCCCAGCAAATTTTTGTATTTTTAGTAGAGACAGGGTTTCACCATGTTGGCCACGATTGTCTCAATCTCTTGACCTCCTGATCTGCCCGCCTTGGCCTCCCAAAGTGCTGGGATTATGGGCGTGAGCCACCACGTCCAGCCAAGGCCTTGGTTTTAAGAGGCCCCTGTAGCCCGGAAAAAAGAAAAGAAAAAAAAAAAACAAAAAACAACAACCCCGTTGCACTCAGAAAGCATATGATTTATTGGGATTACAGTCCTATAAGTGGTGTCTTAACAACATGGAACAGGAAACCCCTCCAGTTTCCAGCTCAAAGCAGGCTCTGTTCTTCCCCGGGGTAGGCAGGGGCCCCAGAGTGAGTCAGGTTGGCAGATGGGGCACAGGCCTGTAACCAGAGGCCACATGACCCGGGCCCCAAGCACAAGCCTCAGGTCTCTGTTCCCATCCTGGCAGGCCGAGCATATGAGGCCAGCAGGTTTGCCCTTCTCCATCCACCCAGGAGGAGCTGAATACAAAGACTCAGGCAGACCCTGGACACACCCACAAGCTAAGAAGGGCCTCGAGACCAGGCCCAAGCTTAGCTCTGGGAAGACAGGGTGGTCTGGGGTGCAGGCCCGGCTCCCAGGGCTGGGAGGTACACTGTGACACAGGCTTGCTCCCAAGAGAGCTCCCCATCACCCGCTAAGCTGTGGCCTGCCCCACCTGCAAGCACCCTGGGAGTCCAGGAAAGGACAGGCCAGAGATGACGATCAAGGGAGAGGGTGGCCCCAGTGGTTCCCACCTTCAGCCCTAAATTCTTCCACTAACTTTACCCCACCTTCAGTGGGAGTCAGAGCCAAGCACTGGGGTTGAATGGGGTCACATCCCCCTGGACTCACCCTTTCTCATGGATCATGCCATGAAACACATTGCTCCCATGCCCCTCCCTGTCTTGTCTGGGCTGGGGGTGCCAAGTGGCACCGTCAGGAACTTGCAAAGATGCCAAGCTTTTCCTAAGCAAGTGACGGCTCCATGAACAGACTTCTTTGGGAAGGTCAGGGCTGGCTCTGCAGGGCCAGCAATGAGGCCCTCACCATAGCTTCCCTGAGATTTCCACACAGCCACCACGGCCTAATACCAAGCCAAAACATCCGTGTAGGATAAAAAACCAACATTATCCCGCTAAGTCAGATTTTACTCTGCACAAAAGAAGCATTTCTAGTCCGGCTCACATCTTGTACTCATTATTTTTCTAGAATTGCTGGGTAAACCAGAATGGTTTGGCGTGGCTTGGAGGCAGAGTTGGGCATGGTTCCCTCTTCGGACCCCCAGCCTTATCTCCTCCAGCAACCAGGCTGCCTCTGAACCACAGCTGAGCCCACAGCAGAATCTCCACTTGTGCCCAGGTGACTTCTGCTTGAGGTGGGGCACGGGGCTCTCTGGGGGGGAAAATTCACTTTTCCTATTAAAACTCATCTGGTACAGATTAGAGGCACTAGATGAAGCTTGCCCAGATACACGTAGGGAGAGAAATTTAGAGCCAACAAAGTCATGACTAGCTCTGGGTGATTTCCCTTGTCTCTCCCCAGGGGTCGCCCTTCAGGTATCCATAGGAGCCTGAGAGTTTGTGTTAGCAGTGAGATGGGAGGTCCACCATGTGACAATCAGGGCCTCCAGGAGTAACAGAAAAATGCAAACAGCTAACATTTCCGGCACGTTTACTAAGCAGCTGCCACAGTGCCCCGGACATCTAGTGGCTCATCTGCTTCTTAGAGCCGCCTGATGTAGCAGGTACTATTATTATTTCCATTTTATACATGGGGAAACTGAGGGCCAGAGAGGTGAGGTCACTCGCCCTATGTCATGCACCTGCCAAGGAGCAGAGCTGGGATATGAACCTAGGCAGTATCCCTGAGTCTAAGCTTCTGAAGACGACATTCCGCAGCCACTCAGATTCTTCACCTGGGGCTGGCCCATCTCCTTCATCTTAGGGATGATGAGTATTAGGCACAGTAACCACAATTTGTGATGCAAACTGGATGATTTTTTTTTCCTTTGAGTCAGGGTCTTGCCCTGTCGCCCAGGCTGGAGGTGTAGTGGCACAATCACATCTCACTGTAGCCTCAACCTCCTCTGCTTGTGTGATTCTCCTGCCTCATCCTCCCAAGTAGCTGGGACTACAGGTGTGTGCCGCCAGACTCGGCTAATTTTTGTGTTCTTTGTAAGGCAAGGTTTCACCATGTTGCCCAGGCTGGTCTTGAACCCCTGGGCTCAAGCCAACTGCCTACCTTGGCATCCCAAAGTGCTGGGATGGCAGGCGTGAGCCACCGTGCCCAGCTGGATGATTTTTGAGAGGGAAAAAGGGAGCTACCGCCAGCACTGGGACTACCGGGTGTAAACTAGAACTGGGCTGGGCACACCAGAACATATGGTCACCGTACTGCCCTCGGCTAGAGAGACTGCCCACGGTGGCCTGCTGCCGGGCTCATGCTGTCTGCAGGCAGGGGGAGGTGCTCCTGCTCACCCCCTCAGAAGCAGGCCTCCCTCTGCCCTCCAGCACTCAGCCCTACCTTAGTGCCTGCACAGCACTCGTCCAATTTGCAATGACTTGGTTGGTATGGTTTTGTACGGTCTCTCCTCTGGACTATATCTTCTCTGAAGGCAGAGGCATTTTTGCTCACTGATGTTTCCCCATCTCTCCACACAGAAGCCGGTGTTAGAAACTCCATTTTTGAATTTATAAACACAAGGCACGTTTCTCACTCCTGGAGGCAAAGTCCTCCAGCTGCTAACATGGTTTCAGGGGCTGCTCTTACTCCAGGACGTTTTTTTGTTTTTGTTTTAAAAACAAAAACAAAAACAAAAAACTAACAAACAAAAAACAAAAAAACAGGGGGAGTTTCCGTCTGTCGCCCAGGCTGGAGTGCAGTGGTGCGATCAAGGGTCACTGCAACCTCAACCTGCTTGCTGGGCTTAAGCGATCCTCCCACCTCAGCCACCAGGCCTGGCTAATTTTTAAAAAGTGTTTTTTTTTTTTTGTAGAGACAGGTCTATGTTGCGCAGGCGTGAGCCGCTGCGCCCGGCCTCCAGGACTGTTCATTAAGGGCTCCAGAGCACTCTCACCAAAGGGGGAGCTGCTTCGTCTTTCATTCCTAGAAGCTTGAGTTGGCTTGGGTATTGGCAAAGAGTTCTTTTCAGAAAAAAAAGGAAATAATTCCCCAGTAAAAAGACAGCTATTTCACAGGAGAGTGTTCCAAATGCAACAACTTCCTAGGGGAAGCACGGCAGCCCGGGGCCAAGGCGGCTTCTAGGAAGGCAGCTTCTGGGAAGGCAGCTAGGATGTAGGGATGGAGCTGTCACCAGGAATAGGAAAAGGTGGCTGTGGTTCTGCAGATGTTACCGTGTCTGAGCCTCAGTGGAGGGTACACAGCCATCTGTCCTTGGGAATCAGGCCTGGTTCCAGGGCGGCATCGCGTGTGGGTGAGATGGTACAGATTCCAGTGGAGACTGCGCACGGGCCTCCACCCCTCCTCGCTTTCCCACATGGCAGGGAGGGCTCCTAGCCCTGCAAGGGCCAGGACATCTGCCTCATTTCTCAGGCCGGAACTCCCCAGCATGGCTGCCCCAGCACAAGGGCAGGCAGCTGGTCCAGCAGGCCTGGGCCTCAGTGCTTCCCACACCCTTGGGTGGCAGGTGTGAAAGCCAGCATCTCTCCACCTCGTTGGGAAGCAGCTCCCAGGCCTACTGGCCATGCCCCACCCACGGGGCTCACTGCAGCCATGTGCCAGGGACCTGCTTTCTTCTCCCATGAGCGGTGTTTGTAGTGGCTCACTAGGGACCACGAGCTCTTTCACCACCTGGAAACCAGACAGGCGGGGACCTCCAACCTGCTCAAACATACCTCCCTCCCGAGGGCACCTGCCACCACCCATCGGCCTCTGCCAAGAAGACAGACGTGGGAGGACCCTGAGGTTTATCCTATCTGCTGAGCTTTGGGCCAGGGTTGGGGGACTTTTGTTTAGGCTCTTGGGATAGGTAATCCTGTTTGGATTCAGCTAACTGTAATCACACAGCACTCACCTTCCCCAACTCTCATAAGGCAGAAAGATGACCCATTCAGACTGTCAGCTGAAGAGTTTCTAGAAACTTCTAGGAAGAAGCAGTGGCATGAGGGCTCTTGAAGCCTGATATGAGAGTGAAATTCTTGACTGGCAAGCAGTGTTTTGACCTGAGCTGTTGATGGGATGGGGGTTATGGAGGGGTGGTACACTCCAGTCCAGCCAGAGAGAGAGGAAGAGACAGTGAAAGCTCGGAGGACAGGGTCTGACCCTGCTTTGTGCATCCACATCACAAGGGCAGCTGCAGGGAAGACTGGCATTGGCTTCTGAGCAGCAAAGCCACCTTGCTGAGATGTGCTGAGGGCCTACTGTGTGCCAGGTGGGTGTGAGGTTGCGTATGTTACCTCTGAAACAGCCACCCTGCAAGGGAGATATACTTATTAGTCTGCATTTTACAAATGCAGAAACAGCCTTTGAGAGGGTAGGTCACATGTCCAAGGTGACATAGCTAGACAATGGTGATCAGTCTGGTTCTGAAATACCCCAACCATTCTGAATGGTCACTGGAGGCTGGAGTGGGGTTGGGGGGAGAGGTGGGTCAACAGGTACAAAGTTATAGTTAGATTGGAAAAATAAGTCCTAGTATTCCCTTACACAGTATGATGACTATAGTTAATAACAATGTATTATATGTTTCAAGACAGCTAGAAAAGAGGATCTTGAAAGTCACCACCATAAAGCACTGATGAAGGTTTGAGGCAATGGACATGCTAAGGATCCTGATTTGATCATTATAGAATGTATACATGTATTTAACCATCACACTGTACCCCATAAACATATACAGTTATTATGTGTCAATTTTAAACAACAACAAAACCCCCCAAACCGCCCTGGGGGTCTTTCAGGATACCAAACTGCAGGCATGAAATGCTCTGAGCCCTGGTGGGTGGAAAGCTGAAAGGAGGCGTGATGGAGAAAGGTTCACCTTGGGGCCCACGGCACTGCTCTGCCCAACCTTCAGCTTTTGCTCTCTCAGCCTCATCAGGCCCTGAACTCGGCCAGGAACAGAAGGCTGGGCTCCAGTGCCTCAGGGGGTGCACCCCAGGTACCTTAAGAGCCCTTTCCCCCCAAATCCACAAATATTAAAGCAGTGAAAGTGGGGAGGGGCAAGTCACAGACAGCTGTCAGGGAGGCTGGTTTTGCAAGAGGATAGAAATCCGAAGAGCTGCCTGGCAGGCAAGTGAGAGCACGCCAGGAACCAGCCCGGCTTGGCTCCAGATACCACCCAGCTCCTGTCCTCCCCCCATCCTGAGGGTCTGAATGCTCTCCAGCTTCGCCTCGGAAGCAGGCTTCTTTAAGAAAGCAAAATCAATTCCCTTTAGAGTTGGGAATTCCCTGCATTGAGAATCCTGGCAAGACTGCAGACAAAGGGGATTGTTGCTGCCCGTGTTACAAAAACACTCCAAATGAATGAAGCTCCCTGGGCCCGGCAGTTCCCAGTCTTCTTTTCTGCGAGGACCAGTGGGTCCAACAATGGGACAGGAAGTCCCATGCAACAGCCAGCCCTGGGGGGTGCTTGTCAGAGGCCGGGCCAGGATCCTGTCCTGTCTCTATCCCTGTTATGTGGCACTGACACTTCCTGCCCCGAATCCCTGGCTCGCTCCTTCTCGGATGCTGGGCAGACGCCCACCCCCAGGCTGGCCTCCCAGAGCCAGCCAATGCAAGCCTGCCGAGAAAGAGGCCCCAAGTAGCTGAGAGCAAGCTGCCCACACCACTCTGGGAAAAGGAGGTGCTGACCGAGATCCCCGGCTCCGGGGTCTCACCCTCTCCTCTCCTGGGAGGGGAAGGGATTTATCACTCTGAGCAATGTGAATTCCTTGCATTATTATTGATACAACAGACCTCCATTCCTGAGCTGAGATCTGTCTCTTACCAGCTGTGATGGTGGGCATGCCTCGGACCTCCTCAAGGCCTCAGTCTGCTCACTATAAATGGGAATGTAATAGTTTCCTCCGAGAGCTGCTGTAAGGGCCTGTTAGAGAGCTGTGTACTAAACAAGCTCTGTAAACTGTAAAACTTTGTCTAGATGCTTCCAGCCCATGTAAAGATAGATCAGGTCTCTTCTAAGTTTAACCTTCAGCAACCACAGTCCATTGCACATAGGCACTATGGCTAACCCAGCAGGCGTGGGGCCAGGGACATCACCAGCTTTAAAGAGTGACTGATAGTTGGCTTCGTCTTTGATCCCATAGCTAAATGGAATCCAGTTTGTAGAGTTCTTTGAAATCTTTGAGCAGGTTGTGATAAGGCTAAATTTTGTAGATGTCCCTGTCCAAAATGGGCCTCATTTAACAAGCCCTCTGTGATGTGGTCTTCTTGTCTACCTTATCTTCTTTGCCTTTTTTTTTTTTTTTTTTTTGGTGAGATGGGGTGTTGCTCTGTCGCCCAGGCTGAGTGCAGTTGGTGAGATCATAGCTCACAGCAGTCTTGAACTCTTGGGCTCAAGAGATTCTCCCACTCAGCCTCCTGAGTAGCTAGGACTACAGGCATGCACCCCCATGCCCAGCTAATTTTCATTTTTATAGAGATGGGGTCTCACTATTTTGCCCAGGCTTGTCTTGAACTCCTAAAGTGATCCTCCCACCTCGGCCTCCCAAGGTGCTAGGATTACAGGTGTGAGCCTCTCACCTTTCGCACTCACCTGGCTCCCAGCTACTGTGAGGGCTGAGTTAAGATGGACTGAAGAGCAGGGACTGACGGAGGGAGGGAGGGAGGGAGGGATGAGAAGGAGAGAAGACATGCATGTTGAGAAGATATGATTTTTGCTGTTACAAATGTTTTTGGCTTGCTTGTTCATTGAACACAACATGGTCTTTTTGGCCTTCACGCAGGCTTATGGTAACAGTGATTATTCTGTTAATAGCAGCTGCCATGCACAAACACCTTATTCTCTGCCACATCCTTAACATGTAGCTACCTTCTTCGCCCCTCACCAAAAATTCTGGAAATATTTCAAGTCACTTTCTATTTCAAGCAAGGGAAACTGAGACTTGGCAAATCACGTAACTTGCCCAAAGTCACACAGCTAGTAAATGGCAGAGCCGGGACCCCATATCATGGCCTTTTTAACTCCAAAGAACCCAACCGTTAGGTTCTACCACCTACTTCATTAACTTAACAAAATATTTAACTCTACATGCCGGGGACTGTGCTGAGGACACAGCAGGAACAGGGCAGAGCGAGGGCACTTACATTCCGGAAGGGTGGGGAGGGAACAGACATGAGCAAGGTGACTTCAGATAGAGGAAGGTGCTCTGAAGGAAACAAAAAGAGGGTACAGTGAGGGAGGTTCCTGGCAGTGGAAAGGAAGCTCCCTGTGTGCACCGTAGACTGTGAACAAGTCCCTTCAGAGGCTAGTGGATGCGCCAGCCTGGGGAATACACGGAAACAAGTACTTAATTCACCCAATAGCTATTCTTATTTCATTTACTTCCATTTTGGGTAAACAGATGGAAATTTAATGCACAAAAAGGGGGAGAGGAAAGGAGAGAAAAGAGCTTAACATTGCAAATCTTCTTGAAATGGTATTTAAGGAACTCAGAAGTCAGTAGCATAAAGCCACCACTGCCATCATCTCTATTATTTGATAAGAAAACACTTTCGCAAGCTGAGCAAAAGATTAACGAGCCTACTTCTTCAGACTGAACACACAGCCTATCTGTGGGCATGTCCTCTTTATGTAAAGTGCTGTCTGAGGGAAACATTCTCCCTGCTGCATCTGGAATGGAACAAAGAGGTGCCTCGATGTGGCACCTCACTCGTACCAGGGCATTTCCCCACCTTAGGAAGCAGGCACAGTTCAGATCTCTACCTTATGCAGGAGGAAATGGAGACTCTGAGAGGTAAAGTGATTTGCTTGGATCATAGAGCCAGAAGAAAAGAGCTGGGGTTTGATCCTCATCCCACAGCGGCTCAGAGGATGCACTTCTTTTTCCACTGGGAAAACAATGACCTACAGCTTGACCTTGAAGCATTTGCCTAGATAAACAATCAGCGATGACTTAAGAAACCAACTGCTGGTCTGAGTGCAGTGGTTTCTACAATTAATCGATCACAACCAGTTACAGATTTCCTTGTTCCTTCGCCACTCCCACTGTTTCACTTGACTAGCCAAAAGAAAAGAAAAGAAAAGAAGAGAAAAGAAAAGAAATATATATATAATAAAAAATGCTGGGCACTGTGGCTCACAACTGTAACACCAGCACTTTGGGAGCCTGACGCGGGCAGATCCCTTGACTCCAGGAATCCAAGACCAGTCTGGGTGACACGGCGAACCCCGTTTCTACAAAAAAAAAAAAATTAGCCAGGCATGGCGGAGTGGGCCTACAGTCCCAGCTACTCAGGAGGCAGAGGTGGGAGGATTGCCTGAGCCCAGGAGGTCGACGTTGCAGTGAGCCGTGATCACGCCACTGCATCCCACCCTGGGTGACAGAGTGAGATCTGTCTCAACAACAACAACCACTCAACTAATTTTTATGTTTTTAAAGTGTAGGTCCATTTCTGTTATAAAATTCATGCTCTGAAACAACAAAAGTCCTTCTGTGACTCTTGCTGCCCATGCCATTCACCTCTCCCAAGCTTCTGTGGCTGTCATTTAAGGCCCAGTTAAAAATCCCAGGTCTGCTCCGACATGTCCCCCACCTACTCCAGCCTTCTCAGAATCCTCTTAAATGTGATGTTGCTGCTGCTGCTGCTGCTTCTTACTGTGTACCAGGCACTATGCTAAGTGCCTTACGTATATTAACTCACTTGATCCTCACAACACCCCTATGAAGTTGGCGCTATTAATCCCCTATTAAGAAGGGCTGGGCGCAGTGGCTCATCCCTGTAATCCCAGCACTTTGGGAGGCCTAGGAAGGTGGATCACTTGAGGACAGGAGTTCGAGACCAGCCTGGCCAACATGGCAAAACCCTGTCTCTACTAAAAATATAAAAATTAGCCAGGCACGGTGGCACGTGACTATAATCCCAGCTACTCGGGAGGCTGAGGCAGGAGAATCGCTTGAATCTGGGAGGTGGAGGCTGCAGTGAGTCAAGATCGCGCCACTGCACTCCAGCCTGGGTAACAGAGTGTGACTCCACCTGGCCCCTGCCCCAGCCCCGCCCCGCTGCCCCCCCCCCCCCAAAAAAGGAGACTGAGACGCAGAGGGTAAATGACATGCCTGAGGCCACCCAGCTTGTGAGTGGCAGGGCTGGGATTGGAATCCAGGCAGGCTTCAGAGCCTGAGGGCTGACCTCGTGCACTTTCATGCACCTGAGCTTCCTCCTGCACTGTCTGGTGGGTTTTGCTCATTTGTCTACTTCTGTCTTACTTTTGTCTCCGTCATCAGGCTGGAGACTCACAAGCCACTCTTTATCATTCTCCTAGAGCCCTTCTCCATGGATCCGCAGGAGTCCAGGGAGAAATAGGAGTAAGTCAAGCACTTAAGACAGTGTCTGTCTGTGAATGTGTGCTCTATAATGCTCGCTATAACTAGCAGTAGTGGTAATGCTGGTAGTAGCAGTAATCTTAGTAATTGTATTATATTAGTCATAGTGGTAGTGGTTCATTAGTAGTAATATCATCAGTAGTAGTATTAGTAACTGTATTATTAGTAGTATTACTGACCCAGATATCACTTGAGAATCACATTTTAGGAAATGTCATGCTACCTCAATAAAGAGAGCCTGCTCTGAGTGTCAAACATGCCATCTAAAGTGTTTATGGCCATTATAATGAGGAGGAGACACCATTTCATAAGCACTTTTTATGTGCCTAGCATTGAGCTAAGTGCTTTACTGTATTATCTCATGTAACCGTAGGAGCCATATTACTATCTTCACCGTTTTACTGATGAGGAAACTGAGGCCCTGGAAGATGAGTTGACATGATCATACTCCTAGAAGGTAGCCGAGATAACACCTCTGGGATGACCCAAGAGGCTCATGGCACCCTCCTCCCCTTGGTCACCATCAGAAGCCCCAGGTGGCATGGTGGCATGCACCTATAGTCCCAGCTACTTAGGAGGCTGAGGTGGGAGGATCACTTGCACCCAGGAGTTCAAGGCTGCAGTGAACCATGATTGGGCCACTGCATTCCAGCCTGGGTGACAGAGTGAGGCAGTCTCTTAAAGAAAAAAAAGCCCCAGGTGTGCGTTTCCAACAAAGTGGCTGGAACCCAGAGCACTGACACGTTCGCTGGCTCCAGCTCTTTGAAATTCTGTCTAGCCTGATATGGAACAGGGAAGCCAAGAGCTGGGCCGGACACACATTTGTCATCTGCCAGGATCTCACCTGGACAAGAGCCTCAACCTCTGAGCAGGTCCTGGTAGCCCTAGCAAAAAGAGCTCTATGTGAATTGGAGAGCAAGATTAGTATCACATCAGCACTCTGGTCTCGTCTCTTCTCAACCTGTCCGGGGGTGCAGAACTACATATCAGACTTCTCCAAGGCAGACCTTTATAGGAGCATCAAGGCAAGCAACATGGGAGGGGCTTCCTGGACCCTCTGCTGCCCTTATTCTTAGAAGGGTTCAGGCCCCAAGAAGGGAAGTGTGGGAAGAAGGACAAATAAAACCCAGCCAATCACAAATAGCTGGACCAATGGGGGCAGGACCTTCTCAGCCACAAGCTCAGCCCTGTGTGTCTTGGCCCACAAGGTCCGTCCACTTCTGTGCTCCATCCTGCACCACGGTGCCTGTGTTCCCTTGCTCTGCTCCTCCCTGTCACCCGTCTCTCCGGGGTGCCTTGCTTCCTCTAGCCACTTGGACTCTGTATATGCTGCTCCCCTGCCTGATACAAACCATCGTGTTGATAATCATAAGAACAGATACTCAGTGTGCCCTAGGCCCTGTTCTAAAAGTATGTAGTGAGCAGGTGCAGTGGCTCATGGCTATAATCCCAGCACTTTGGGAGGCCAAGGCAGGAGGGTCGCTTGAGCCCAGGATTTTGAGACCAACCTGGGCAACATGGTGAGACCCCATTTCTACAAAATTTTTTTTAAAGTTAGCCAAGTGTGGTGGGGCACATCTGTGGTCCCAGCTACTGGGGAGGCTGAGGTGAGAGGATTGCATGAGCCCAGGACGTCAAGGAGGCAGTGAGCTGAGATTTTGCCACTGCCCTCCAGCCTGGGAGACAGCAAGACCCTGTTTCCAAGAAAACCCCAAAAATATGTTAATTCATTGGGTCCGCATACCTTACAGATGATTAAGAGCCTTGAAGAGGTTAAATGACTGGTTGAAGGTTATAAAAAGTGGCAAGGTAGATCTCAAATGCACGCCTTTGAATAGCAGGGCACTCCTCAGATGGGGCTATTCTGGCTGGCTATGAAGTCATGACACCAGAGGTTTCTAGGCCTGACCCCAAATCAGAACTCTGGGAAGGGTTCCACACTCCTCCTGTTTTCATGTCCTGGATACCAGCAGGCTCCAAGCCTTCTGAGTGTGTCTCCCTCCACAGAGGCGGAGACGTGCTGTGCAGGGCTGGGGAGAATGAGGCAAGAGGCCAGGATCTGAGGCTTAGCAAGCGGACCGCTCTGTGGACCAGTGGCCCTCTGCCATTCCCACTCTCTCTGCTTGGCCACTCCTCAGGGGTCTGGCTTCTTTGCTGCTGCTCACAGTAGATGCAGTCTGGAAGGGTGCCTGGGGGACCCCAAGCCCTCCAGCAGCCCAGATTCTGATGTGGAGAAATGGTCACCTCCTGTCGACCTCAGGCCCTCTGCACCTCTGACTGCATGTCTCCCTCTGTCTCCTCTACTTGATGACGCTGCCTTCCAGCAATTTGCTGGCAAGCTGGCAGCCCTCCTGCCTTCCTACGTGTCTGCGTAGTCTTTATCCTTACTGCCCCAGACCTCTCATTCCCCAGGAGGGTGATGGCTGACGACGTATATCCTCTGCCAAAGATTCTGTTCCAGCTAGCCCATCCCTCTGCCCCCAGGCACAACCAACAAGGACCACATCTAACCAGATGGTTGTCCATTCTCCTCCAGACCTCAGAGGAAGGAGGCTCCCAATCTCCCTGGGCAACCTGGATCCCTGACAGGAGGCTCTTTCACTTTCTGAGCTTGATCTTGGGTGACGACACACCCTGCAGGGCAGCAGCTGTGACTAATTCTGTGTTTTAGACCCTGCCTTGTGCCTGGCTGGTGCCTGGGATGCAAAGCTGCCAGTGAGAAAGGCACCCTGGGAGGGTGCAGGGAGACTCCAGCTGCAGAGCTTTCCCAGGATAGTGAGGGGGTGGGGCTGGAATGGCCCGAGAGAAGGTGGCTCCAAAGGCCAGGGCCCACCCAGTATGCCTCAGAGCTGTAGGATCAGGTCTCAGCAGCCAGCTGGGAAAGCCACAGCCTGGCACAGGGAAAGGCAAAGGCCTTGAGGTGAGAGAGACCTCAGGTTTGAATCCTGGCCTCGCCACTTATCAGCTAGGTACCCCGTGGCCTCCTGTCCTCACTTGTGAAATGGAGGTAATGATAGCACCAAACTTGCTGATGTTCTTTGGGCCTAGAAGTAGGTAGAAATGGGCTTTAAAGGAAGGGCTTATGTTATCTCACTTTGTCCTACCAGATAGAATTACTTAGCCCCATTTTACAGGTGAAGAGCCTGAGGCATGGAAGGGCCCTCTGAGCCCAGCCTCTGCCCCAAAGCCTGTACTGTTTCTTGATGTACCAGGCTCACTGCAGCAGAAGATGAAAGGAGGTTAGAGGCTTCTCATTCCCTGCAAAGCTGCCCGCTCACCACTCTGAGTTGCTGCTGCTTCTGCCACTCCCTCCTCCCATTGTCTCTCCTCCCAAACCAGAGCAGAGAGCTCTGGGGAGAAGGCCTCTTACGGAAAGATGTGAAGTCCCCACCGAACACTGCAGAAGCAGCAGGTGGCTTAGCAGGGAACACCACAGTGAGCTCCACACAAAAGAGATGAACACACGTCCCTTCCCTTTGTCGCCATGGATGTGGTCAGACATAGCCCCTAATTGAAGGAATCAGTGTACCTTTCTTTAAAGCAGAAATATGGGTACAGACTTGAGTGGTTCCATTGATGGTGTCATGCTGCCAAACCCGTATCACCAAACTGAGCTCCTTCTCCCATGTGTGCAAGGCAGTAGAGGAGGTCACTTAATCCCAAGCAAACCCAGAGAGCCACCAATCCCCAAACAGACAGCCTCTACAGCCAGACAACCACGGTCACACTGAAATCAGGGGCTCCGTCCAATTCTGGCTGGGTGAACTCAGTCCACCATGCTCCCAGGTGGGACAGAGGATGGGGCTTCAAGAGGATGAAGTGGAGCAAGAGACAGACAGCGCACATCCCCAAACTCACAAAAGCAAAGCTCTGTCACTCGGGAACCCTAGCAAACTCTAGCTACTATTTGCATCGGGAGAGGTTTTCCCCAGAGCTCTGGTGAGGGTATCAGGGTGCTGGGGCCTTGATGGGACATTGGCCCAGCCCAGCCTGCAGTAATGCTGTGAGCTCAGTGCTCCCAGGAAGGATCCCCACAGCCTCCAGGGCCTTCCCTGTCAGTGAGCCAGAGGGCAGCAGATCTGCTCAGGGACAGGAGCCAGGCCACTGGGGAGCCGTCGCGCTGTTGGCTCCCTCAGGTATTTTTAGGGTTGTCCTCCTTTCTGTGTCAAAACTTAAAAATTTGGTTCTTTTTTTTTTTCCTAATGGGAGTTCCAACTCCCCATGTGTCTGATATTCATCTGAAATGATTCATGGAAAAATATCTTTGCTACCAAATTATTTGTGCTACAGATAGTGTGGTTTTTAAATAAATGGCTATGTAAACACATGCACGTGTGTCTATTACCATGCAAGCTCAGCTGTTATAACCACATAGCGCTGTGCAACTCAGATCATGAAGAAACCCTGATGCTGTGTGTTAGAGTACAGGGGGCTGGGAACCCTCCTGGGGGAAAGCCACAGGACATGACAAAGATGCCCAGGGGGGCGGGAGAAAGTGCCAGCAGAGGAATGCCTGCCCCTGGGCCTATAGCCATGACAGCCTGAGGGCCCAGCAACCAGGGCAACAGGACTGAAGAAGGCTCCTGTCCTCCCAGTCACCTTTGTGTGGGTGACCCGGCCTCAGCCTGGCACCTTACCAAATAGCAAGCAAGCCTCCTGCCCCTTCCTCCCAGATGTCTTCCCTGCCCTTTTTCCTTCCCAGCTGACTCCTTCAACCACAACACTTTTCCACAAAGCAGGAACAGCTGGGGCTTAGGGCCTGTGCTTTGGCCCCAGCTCCCACCAAAGGTGTCTTTCAGGATGCCCAGGGCTCCACCTGCAGCCTTCTTGCTGTGTCAGGCCCACGGTGGCCCTCCTCAGACTTGCATTTGCCTTCCAACTCCCAGAGAAGTAAAACAATGATGACATAAGGATACTAGTACTGATAACAGCAATGGTACCATTTACTGGGAACCTACTACGCGTGCACTGGGCCACTGCTGTTTTACATTCCTCTTAGTGACAGGAGGTACAGTGTAGTGGTTATGAGGGGCGCAGCCTCTGTCGTGGGGCCAGTTAGTCTCTCCATGCCTCCACTTACTCATCTGTAAATGGGGCTCTGAAGAACACCTCTTTCTTGGTAGTGTGTGAATTAAGCGAGCATCTGCCTGCAAAGTGCTCAGCACAGTGCCTAGCACATAGTAAACACTCAGTAAATCCACCTTAGTGCCTTTGTTTTCTGGGGCACTGAGGAAGCAGACCTGGCTGTGGAGCTAGCTGTGGATCACAGAGCTGATGAGACTCAATGCCCCCCAAAGACAGCGGGCAGCCGGGCAAGGGGACTGCAGAGACCCCAGGACTTCCAATGTTGAGGTCTCAGATCGTCTCCTTCCAGGTGGGACACCGAGTCCCGTGGGCTCTGCCTTTCCTGGGCCTCACTGTGTGGTGAAATGTGTGCGGATGGGGCTTCCCAAACTGAGTGCAAGCCTTTCCGACTTCCTGGCCCCTCAAATACACAACTCTTGAGCCCATGGACAGAGCTTACCTTAAGTGGCCAAGCAGTGGCCTCCATGTGAGGCTCATGCCAGCATATACAATGTTTGGGACAAGTTATAAAAAAGCATATTTTCCAGGTAGAAAATTTCAAAAGGCAGCCCTCAGAGAAAACCCATTAGAAAAACTATCCTAAGACTAGGTGCAGTGGCTCACGCCTGTAAGCCCAGCACTTTGGGAGGCCAAGGCAGGCGGATCACGAGATCAGGAGATAGAGACCATCCTTGCTAACACAGTGAAACCCCGTCTCTACTAAAAATACAAAAAAAATTAGCCAGGTGTGGTGGCCGGCGCCTGTAGTCCCAGCTACTCGGGAGGCTGAGGCAGGAGAATGGCGTGAACCTGGGAGGCGAAGCTTGCAGTGAGCCGAGATCGTGCCACTGCACTCCAGCCTGGGCAACAGAGCGAGATTCCATCTCAAAAAAAAAAGAAAAAAAAAGAAAAGGTATCCTGTCCTCAGGCTGACATGGCCCCAGGTGCATCCCCTACTCATGCCCCTCACTGGGTTCTGTTGTGCAGTATACAACCTGCACATCTGTTCTTTGCAGCCCTGCTCCCAGCTAGGAAAGTGTTGGGACCCTCTAGTGAAAGTACCTGACTAGGAGCCCACAGGCTTGAGTCCAGGGGCTATTCAACCGCTAACCTGCTGGAGATCAGAGAGCTGCCAGGGCCACGATGGTCTCCTCTGTTAAATGAAAGGATGGGGCAAAACACACCCAAGACCCCTCATAACAATGACGGCAGCAATGATCATTTGATCACTTTTGAATGGGATAACCCCATGAAAAGAGGTGACAGCTACCATCGGCCAAGGGCCAGTTCCCACCTAGCCCCCATCCTACATGCTTTTTCTCAGAGCACTAACCTTTCTAGGTGGGTGTGACTATCTCGTTTTATAACAAGGCAGCTGAATTTCAGAGAGCCCAGTGAGCTCATGCCAGACTGGGCACAGAGGCTGAAGCACATGTTCTGAGCCTCAGTGGCCCCATGCTGCATCAGCTCAGAGGAAAAAAGAAAAAAATCCCACTGCACACCAGTGCAGGCCTTCATCCGTCGGAATTCCTGGGGCACCTCCTCACAGGCACAGCACAGCTCCAGGGCCCCTTTCTCGCCCTGTCGGTCAGTCATCAGTCAGTGTCAGTCAGTTGGTCAATGCACGTTTGGGAGCACGTCCCACCAGGTGCTCAGCCCAAGGAAGATCCCTACCGTTCATTGTTCAGGGTCATTCTCGGGGGGTCCAGGTTGGGGTTCTCCATGGACTCCATCTGTGGACACCGCAGGAAGTAGTAGAGCGTGTGGAGAGCGTCGGGGGACCAAGTGATGGGCTGTGGCGGCTGGCGGGCCTGGCGGGCAGGGCTGGCGCCCGGGCACAGGGGGTGGCGCCCCTGCATGTGGTGCATGGCACGGGAGACCAAGTCACCTGGTGGGGGGGTGGGGAGGGCAGAGGGGAGGAAGAGAAAAAAAGAAGACAAAGTCTGAGTTCACAGCCCGCATTCTTCCAAGGATGTTCCTGGCTGAAGCTCCCTTGCCTTAGTGCATAATTACTGTTTGCCCTGCAGCCAACAGGCGGAGGTGGAAACTGTCACCTAGATGCACAATAGCAATTTCATTTCCCTTTCATTTCACTCTTGCTGAATTAAATACTTGGCAGGGCCTGTCTCCTCCAGAACTTAGGGTAATTTGGTTTCTTTTTCAACATCCCCACTCTCTCCACCACCCCCATGGGCCTCTCCCCAGATCTTTGACTGAGGGAATCTCTCTGGGTCTCTTTTCCCAGCCTCTACCAGCCAGGGCCAGGCTCTGTGGCAATTCTCCCCTGCACTGTCTTGTACAAAACCCAAAGTATTTCAGCGGAGAAGGCCCCTCTGTCTCAGCACCAATTACAACCACCATCACCACCATCAACTGTTGAGGACTCACTATGTACAAAGTATGTAATTCCCCAGAAATATGATTTAATTTGATCCTTACAGTGCTAGAGGGTATTATTCCCATTTTACAGATGAAGGACTTGAGGCTTATGGCTGGGCACAGTGGCTCACACCGTAATCCCGGCACTTTGGGAGGCCGAGGCGGGTGGATCACTTGAGGTCAGGAGTTCGAGACCAGCCTGGCCAACATGGTGAAACCCCGTCTCTACTTAAAATACAAAAAATAGTCGGGCATAGCGGCAGGCACCTGTAGTCCCAGCTACTTGGGATGCTGAGGCAGGAGAATCGCTTTAACCCGGGAGGCGGAGGTGGCAGTGAGCAGAGATCGTGCCACCGCACTCCAGTCTGGGTAACTGGGTGACAGAGTGAGACTTCGTCTCAAAAGAAAGAAAAAAAAAAAAAAAAAGAACTTGAGGCTTATCTGATAAACATTTCCTGACCCCATGTATTCATTCTCCTGGCCACAGGGACACCTCAGAGCCCGCAGGTTGAGTTAACTAGCCATGGCTGCGTGGCTAGAAAATGGCAGCGTCTAGACTTGATTCACGTCTGTTCGACTCCAAAGTCCATGGACTTCACTGTGAGCTGGGCTGCAGCCTGCCCTGCTGGAGTCTGTGGGATCCTTAGGTCCCCATATCCTGTGGTGTGTTTCTACTCAAGTATTTTCAATATCTCACCAGCCCCAGACAGGAAACGGCTCATCATTGTGTGAGGCCACAATGCTGAGAAAGGATGGGCTGAAGGAGCCCTGGCACCTGCAGGCACCTCCGCTCTAAGAAAAGCGGCTCCTTCGTGGTCAGCTTCAGCCTCACCCCTGGTGATTCCTTAGAGAGAGCCCCTCAGCAGGCGGGCGTGGCTAACCCTAAGGTGGGAGAAATGAACAGGTTTTAATTTGGCCAGTGAAGTACCATGAAATGCATGGCAGAACCAGTTCACTCATTTACTCAATTAACCTTCATGCTGCTTCTGGGAATCTGGTATTCTGTTCCGTTGTGTCCCAGAGCCCTGCACAGGGCCTGTTACATGCTAGGTGCTCAGCAAATATTTGGAGAATGAAGAATTCACCTTACACATTCATTTCTTTTTAAAATACAACTTCTGCTGAGGCTTGATTTGAGCTCATTAGCTGCTAAATTCTCCCATGACAGCCACGGTGATGGTGTTTGGCTTCCAGGCAGGGACAAATGACACCCCTGGAGTTTGAGATCCCCACCAGGAAAGTCCTCCTTGTCCCTCTCCACCACCACCCCTGGTTCCTCACTCCTCCCTACTCCTGACTGCTCATCCCTACCGTTGGAGTTCAGCTCCCTGGGTGCTCCTGACAAACCCTAGGGCCAAGAGGGCTGAGGGCAGTGAGTTACTGACACCTGGTTTCCATCCCTGTGACCCTGATTTCATTGGTCTGTGGCTGGACCTGGGCATCTCTAGTTTGTAGAAGTTCCCTCAGTGATTCTAATGTCCACTCAGGTTTGAAAATCACCAGGTGAACTGATAGATTGATTCAAGTCAGACACAGTTGGCCTCAAATCAGGGCCCGTTACTGTTAATTCCAGCCCATATTCCCTTAGGCCTGAGAACTCAGGGAGGCTCCCCTGGAGGTCAGCTTCAGCCCCACCCCTGGCGATCCCTTACAGAGAAAGAGAAATCCCTTATGTAGTTATCAGAGCCTCAGTTTCCTCATCTGTGAAGTGGAAACAATAGTATCTACCCTACCGATTTTGAGGGCTCAAAGAAACAATAAATGTAAAGCACTTAACATCATGCTTGGCACAGAGTAAGTACTTGGTAGGGCTGAACATAGCACTGTTATGATTAATGTCCATTATTATTATTCCTCTATCCTACAGGCCGCCTCCTGTGGACTCTTCCTTCCAGGACCACTGCCTGCCGTCAAACTCTGCCCCACATTTCCCAGGACAGGAGGAGTCTGCACCCTGAAATGCCAGATCCCAACCCTGCCCTTGGGCTCCATGGGTGGTAGAAACTGGCATCACAACCACCAGCCAACCCGCCTCACAGCAGCCAGTTGTACAGCTAAGTTGGCTGCTAATAAGTTGAAACCTGGCTCCCGTTTCTCCAGGTCTAAATGTCATAACTTTTGGCAGAACCACAGGACCACAAGGAGGAGAAATCAAAGAGTCTGTGATAGCATCAAAGAGAAACCTTGTTGAAATAACATTTCAAAGGCTCGACAAGGTAGAAGACATTATCTTTAATTATTTTTATTGTTGTTTTATTGTTATTGGTGGAGAACCCTTTGGCAGCGCACTTCCTGCTTCATGTAGACAAGAAAATCAAGAAAGAAATGGAATCTCCCATCCAAACAGAAGGAGATAGCCCAAAAGTTCAGAAAAACCATGAAGGCAGCTGGAGATGGAGGTCCCCGGCTTCTTCGATCCAAGCCCTGCTATGGTCAGTTTCTCTCAGACCAGAAAGACAAATGGCTGCAGAGAACTCTGACCACGACGTCTAAAAACTTACACCGCGTGGCAACCCATTTATGGGCAAAGAAAGCGGCTTGCTTTGAACCTTCTCCTCGGGTAATTTTTGCTCCCTGCCACTTTATATTTTCTAGGCTTCATGATAGACATGAAAAGATAGACAAAATTTCCTTTAACTTTTTCAGCCACCCTGTAAGGGAGGTCTTTCTACTCTACAGACAAGGAAGCAAGCTCTCAAGAGTTACATGACCTGTCCCACTTCCATAACTAGTAAGTCAATCAGCCGGGACTTGAACTGGGGTCCCTGCTTCCCAAACGCATGCTCTTGACCATCACATGGCTGCTACTAAAAGTGTGGTCTGTGAACCGGGACAGGTCCACAAACTTACTGGTTTGCAGCAAGTTAATTTCAGAAGTGAAGAGTGAATTTTTAAAAACTTACATAGCAATTTGACAGTAATTTTATGTCTAGCTAATAATAATTTTAAAAATTGGGCTTGCATTTCACATGTCTTTTCTTTTTCTAGACATTTATTTTGATTTTTCATTATAAAGGTTTCATTCTGCAGCAGAGTGGGGGGAATAAAATCTCTGGTCCTTCACCATGGCTAGTTTGAGAAGGCCTGATGCAGGCTAGGCTAGGCTCTCAGTTTAAGCATGGCAGGGACTCAGAGTTTCTTCTGAAACTTCCTTGTAACTTGAGGATCAATTGATCCTACACTCAATGAAACCTTAGTCTGAAGCCCAGAAACACCCCCCAGGCAAGGAAAAACAAGTCCTCCCCTCTTGTTAACCATAAAAGACTTGATTAGAGGTGCTAGGTTTCACTCTGGTCCTTCCATCTCTCATTATGAGCCATCAAATAAAAACAGCAGGAGAGAGTCTGGAATTCAACACCGTCTTCAAAATAAGGCCTAGAACATCTGGCTCCCTTCAAAAAGAAGTGTTTTGTTTTATTTTATATTCTCTCCCTTTAAAATGTTTGTGGGTAGAGAGGGACAGAGCAAAAGCACAAGTCCCAAAACTCCGTATGAAGCTAGATCTCATACAAGAGTGAAACTTCTCACCCTATCTGGCAGGCTGATGTTGGCGAGGCTCAGGGAGTTAATACATGTAAACCCAGGGTACATTCTGAGGTCCAAGGGGTTCAGTGCCAAGTATCACTAGCCTCATTAAGTTCTTTAGTCTCAGGGAGAAAAACTGCAATATCTGCCTCCACCTGTGTCTCCTCCCTCCTCCACAGCAGGTTAGCAAAAGCCCTGGTTTCAGAGGGAGGAACAGGGCAACTTGGCACATGACACAGCCTGTTCTCTGGTCTGTGAAAAGATGCTGTGAGGAGGCTTCTTCCCTTGGCCCTGAGGAGTGGCTGGGCCAGGATGTGGACCAATCCTAGGCGAGTTTTAGGAGAAAAGATTTGGTGGGATAGATCTCATTCCTCCTAACACATGCACATGCATATTCACAGGCATGCACGTGTGCAGACACACACATACACACACATGTGCACGCTGCACTTCAGGTACTATTCTCTGTACCAGGTACTATTCTAAGCAATGAGGATACAGCCGCAGAAAAAGGAGATAAAATTTCCAGTCTCAGGAAGCTCACTCTTCTAGTCAGAGGAGAGAGATGATAAACTATTCGTAAGTAAATATATAATACATGGTCAAGTGGTGATCAGTGTTTTAATAAAATCAAAGCCACAAAAGGGAAGACAGTGGAATGAGAGTGTGATACTCATGGAAGGCCTGAATGAGAAGGTGCCATTTGGGCAGAGGCTTGAAAATGTGAAGGACCAATGTACTTGAGGATCAAGGGGAAAGTGTTGCAGGCAGAGGGAAAGCCAGTGTGAAGGCTCTGGAGTGGGAGGTTCCTTAGCCAGGAGGTCAGGCAGCTGGAGTGCAGTCCACAGAGAAGAGGATGAAGTGATGAAGTCAGATCATATATGGATCCTGGGCCAGAGTGAGGATTTTGGATTTTACCGAGTGAGCCGGGAAGCCATTGTCGGGGGATAGAGGGGATAGATATCGAGCAGATGAGTGACACAACCCAATTTAGGCTTTAAATGGGCAGCCTGGGGCTAGGTGCAGTGGCTCATGCCTATAATCCTGGCACTTTGGGAGGCCAAAGCGGGAGAATCACTTGAGGTGAGGAGTTTGAGACCAGCCTGGCCAACACAGTGAAACCCCGTCTCTACTAAAAATACAAAAATTAGCTGGGTGTGGTGGTGCACACCTATAATCCCAGCTACTAGGGAGGTAGAGGCAGAAGAATCTCTTGAATCTGGAGGCGGAGGTTGCAGTGAGCCAAGATTGCACCACCACACTCCAGCCTGGGTGACAGAGAGAGACTCCATCTCAAAAACAAAGCAAAACAAAATAAATGGTCAGCTTGGGCTCGGTTGGTAGCAGTGGAGTTGGTGAAAGGGGCAGACTAAAACTCAGGATTGTTGTAAATGGTAGAGCCAACAGGTCTTGGCCCCTTGGCTAACGGTAATGGCAGAATGATGTCAAGCCCTTCCCTAGGGGAGGCCTCTGAATGCTCCTCCCTTAGGCTGGGCTGGGGTTGTAATGGGCATGGGGTCGTCATGAGAAGAGGCAAAGGATCAGCCCCGATCTTGATCTCAGCTGCCACAAGGAGCTGGTGGCTGGGCTGCTAGTCTTATCCAGGGGGCCAACAGCCCTAGACATGTCCAGAGTCAAGCCCCCAGCTCTGATCCGCGTGACTTGGAGAAAATCACTTTTCTTCTCTAAGCCTCAGTTCTCTCATCAGGACATAACTTGCTGAGTTGTTCTGAGGAACAAATGAGATAAAAAGTGAATATGGTGCTTCACAATGGTGTCTTGCATACAGAAGGTGCTCACTTAATGTTCAAGTGTAAAGTAAAACCAAGGTGCTCTTCAGTGGACTAGGGACTGTGTCCCTTACTGTTTGCCGGGCATGAGAACTCACCAAAGCATGACTGTGCGAGGGCCCAAGACAGCCCATTGTCCAGGAGACACTTCTCAGGGATGGAGATGAAACCAGAACCCACTTCCTGTGGGGTCCCTCAGGGGACAGGGGACCCAGGCAACAACATCCCGGCCCTGCCTACTGTAATGTCACCAGGAGACAGGGAGTCAGAAATCCTGCTTTCTCTTCCAGCCCTATTGCAGCTCTGCTCTGTGACCTTGAACCAGGCACCTTCATTTCCTGTCTGGGGAGGGGCAGAAGAATGCAGGGAAGGAGGAAGCTGCGTCCTGAAGAAACAGAGGCTTGCCGTTTATTGTTCAGGGTCAGAAGACTCTGAGGGAATCACAAATGGAGAAGGCCGGAGCAGAGGGAAACTCCAGGTGTGCCCATGCTGTGTGCTATGACCCCTGCTGTGTCACTGCCCTCCACTGGGTGATCTCAACAGAGCGAGGGGGAATGAAGGCAGCAGAGGATGTAGTCAGATTTCTCAAATCAAATGGGTAATGAGAGGAGGAGCTCAGGAGCTGGCACGGGATTTCATCTCTCCTAACACCCTGGAAGCAGCTGTCAATGGTAAAGAGCCACATCAAGTTCCAAGTGTGTGCCACAGAGCCCTGAGTCCTGGGAGATGCCACCCGGCCACAACTGCCTTCAGCCAGAGGAGCTCTACTGTTATCTTCCTTTTACTATATTGAGGCTTTGGGGTGCTTTCTTTCGAGAAAGGGCACCAGTTGTGAATTCAGAGGCTGTGGGGCCAGGCAGGTGAAATTAATGAAACAGGCTCACCCGAATGAATCCCAGGTCTGTGGCAAAGTGGGGAACACACGCCACCCACTTTGCTGCTACTTAGCTCCCATGGGTCACTGCTGTGCAGGAATGGGATACCATGTTGCTAGATCATTTGTTTTTTTCAAGATAAACCAGAAATCCAGATTTGTGTATTTGCAACCTTTGGCCTGGAAAGATCTAGCTTTCAGGGAAGGCAAGGCACTTGGAGGAGGAGGAGGCGAGCTCTCCCTGCCTTCCCCCAACCCTGGGGCCTCGCTGTTGTTGCTCTACCATCCAGCTAGACACTGAGGCCACACTTACTCAGCTCCGAGATGCTGCCCACGCAGGTGGCCAGGAGGGACTGCTCCAGCGTCCGGAGCTCCAGCTGGGCATAGGCATCGGCTCGCTCGTCATGGCCCAGGGACCCGCCGTTGTAGGGGCTGAAGTATGCGGGGAGGGAGAGGACACCTATGGGGAAAGAAGGCAGACACGTCACACTTAGGAAGGAGGGGAAGCTCAGTGGGCCCCAGCCTGCTGCAGGCAGGGCTCAGCCCTGCTCCCCTGTTCTTGACAGAGAGAGTTTCAGGAGGTAAAATCTCTCTGAGCCTCGAGGACTTGAGAACTTTGACGGTGGACGGTGCTATAGGGGCCAGAGTGAGAAGTAGCTCACTCGTAGCTGTGGTTTTAAGCACGTGGGGACCATCCTTTCTTGGAGGTATCCAAGAAACTGTCCTTCCTGGGCTCCTGGATCTTAGAAGCATTCATTCACTCACTCACTGAATATTTACAGAGTGCCTGACTCAGCCCAGGCTCTTGGATCATACAAGCATTCATTCACTCACTCGTTGAATATTTACAGAGTGCCTGACTCAGCCCAGGTATTGTGCTATACTTAGGGTTCTGGGGTGACAAAGAGACCTGACTTTGTTTTCGTGCAGCTCAGGGATGGCTGAGTCAGATGTAAATGCCCATCCTGACTTCCTGAAAGGCAGTGCTGCCCTGAGTCCTCTCCTTTCCCCATGCTGGGAGCAACCATTCAAAAGGGATGCTGCCTTCTCCACTTCAAGATGGGGAAGTGTCCTAGCCACGGGCCAAGTCCAATTAATGTTTTTCATTAACACTTCAACAGCAGTGGAGCAGAACTGTCAGAATCAATCCCAGAGGGTGACAGCCTGTAAATTTCTCCAACTCACTATGTGGCTTCTTAGAAAGCACCAGAAAAGCGAAATCAGATTGGTTTAAAATTACACGTTGGCTCTTAAGAGCATGTGGCCACAGAGATTCTAGTTGCAGTCAGAACCTAGACAGGGATTCCCAACTTTTGGTAACCACTTTCTTTGAGGGACAGATCTTCTTTTTCCAACACTCACCCACAAACCTTTTTTTTTCTTTTTTAAAGAAAAATACCCACAGGAATTTAATCACTTTGGAGAAAATCTCTGAAAATTCCTGGAGATAACTGGAGAGCACTGGGATGTGGCCAAGTCTGGGTTAGAAGTCCCTAAACACGTGTGACGTAACAAGGACAACAGCAGCAACAGGTACAGCAGACAGGGCTTTGGAGCAGAATGTTGGGGTTCGTAATTCTGGCTGTCACTTAACCAGTGGTCTGATCTTGGTCAGGTTACTTAGACTCTATATCAGTTCATCATCTGTTGACTAGAGATAACTAGAGTACCTAGCTCACAGGGCTGCCGTGAGGATTAACTGAGTAACTGGGGGTCAATGCTTGGACCAATGCCTGGCTCAGAGTACATGCTCTACCAAGTGCTGTTGCTATTATTTTTACTTTGTGCTGGGAACATAGGCGTCATTTACATTATCTCATTTATTCTTTCAACAACCCTATAAGGGCCAGGCACAGTGGATCATGCATGTAATCCCAGCACTTTGAGAGGCTGAGGTAGGTAAATCACTTGAGGTCAGGGGTTTGAGACCAGCCTGGCCAACACTGAGAAACCCCGTCTCTATTAAAAATACAAAAATTAGCCAGGTGTGGTGGCTAATTTTTGCATTTTAATACAAAATTAACCTGTAATCCCAGCTACTCGGGAGGCTGAGGCAGGAGCATCGCTTGAACCCGGGAGGCAGAGTTTGCAGTGAGCCAAGATCACGCCACTGCACTCCAGCCTGGCAACAGAGACTGTGTCTCAAAAACAAAACAAAACAAAACAAAAAACCCTATGAGATGGGTACTACTGGCTTCCATTTGAGATATTGGGCTACTGCCATTCAGAGACTTTGAGTAACTTGCTCAGGTAAGTGGTAGAGCTAGGATTCAAATCTGGGATGGACTGGCTCTACAATGCATGTACTTAACTCCTCTGTGAGCTCAGAGTCCACTGAACACATCACCAAAGCTCACTCATGGCTGTCCTTATGTGTGACTGGTGCATATGACAATATGGCTGTATTATTATTGCCCATTTCACTCATGGACACCCGTGCTGAACCCCACGTGTTTCTCTTTCTTGAGCAAATGCACACAGCAGTCTTCCTCCAGCCCAGGGCCTCAGTGTGTTCTTTGACCGTTCTGCAGGTTCAGCTGATGGTCAGTCCTGCACTCCTAGCTTGACCTTACCCTGACCCAGGCCTCCCCACTCTCCTCCTGGCTGATGTGGTGGAGGTCCCCTCTCCACCTCCCTTTGCCTCTCCTGGATGGCAGCGACCCCTCTCATCACATCCAGCGCTGACTTAGCAAAGCACTGCTTCAAAGCACTTCCTTCAAGCTTTGTTTCTGTTGGAGGAGGAGGAAGAGTTCATGATTGGGCTCTCCCCCGCAACCCCCTGCCAGGGCCTCAGTCCCTAAAGCAGAAACTCTCCCTGACAGCTGAGTAACCAAACACATTGGGAAGAGCTGGCTGCAAGCATTAAAACAAGTAAAACAAAAGGGAAAACCACCCCAACTACAGGCCGAAACCCACGACAGGCCAAACAGCTGGGAGAGCCCAGTGCAGGCCTGACTCCTCCTCCTTTCTCCATTATTAATCTACAGAAACAACACTGGAGACATGTGGATCAAATTTACAGAGCTTAGGGTAAGGGAATAGGAAATTCAGCTGATTTGTCAAAGGATTCCCAGAGAGAAATATTATGTCAATGGAGCTAGTAACAGGAGCTGGCAGCTCCATTAATAATAGTTCCCATTTTCCCAGTCATCACCCACCAAAAGAGGCCTTCACTTAATACCGTGGCAAAAGTAATTAGGAACCTATTATTAATAATAGTAATTGATAGCATCACAACTTTTGCCTAGTACCTTTTGCTTTTAAATGACTTTTTACATCTAGTAATTTGTTCTTCCAGCAAGGGAGATAGGACAGTCATGATCAGTAACAACCACAGCTGACTTTTATTGAAGGCTTACTATGTGCCAGGCACTTACATGCATTATCTCACTTAACACCCCAGAACTGCAGGAGGTACTATTCCCACCCATCTTACAGCTGAGAAAACTGAGGCCTGAAAAGTTTAGTGGCTTGCCTAAAGTCACTGAGGGTCAGAAACGGAATGGGGACTACAGTTTCAATCTCTTCTCAAGCTGCTGAAATAAATGACATTCTAACTTTGCTCACTTTGTCCTTTCTTGAGCTAGGCAGCGTCTAGGATAGTGGAGAGGAAAGCAGTTTTGTTTGGGCCTGAGGTTTGAGAGGAGGAAATTCAAAGTAAGACCCAGAAATAGGACTTTCCCTTTCATGGGTCTCCAGGCACCTCCTGCCAAGGGTTCCTGGAGGCCTCCCATGAAACTCTACAGACAAAAAGCTGTCTCTGTGACTCTCTCTGATCTTTGCAGAATGCAGTTCCACAGCTTGTCTTCCAAATCCGCTCTGTAAGAAAGTCTTCTCTACATCAATTCTAAATTCTCTCTCCTACATCAGCTCATTCCTCAACAGTTCTCACCAGAGATGGAAAATATTTTCTTTACATTCTCTTAACACCTCGATGTGTTCCTTTCCCCACACAAATTCCCAGCTCTAGGATAACGGGCCCAGGGCAAGATCATTCTAGGGAAAAGGAGTTAAAAAAAAAAAAAAAAAAAAAAAGGAAAAACCATCTATTTTTTTCTATTTAGTAAAATCCTTAGAAAAAAATTCTTCCTTTCTATCATGATGGAGAAGAAAGCATGCGGGAACATTTCCCTTTATTCCTTTATTAGAGGGAAGAGGGACAACCGCTCTGGAACCCTGTAAAAGCCACAGAGGGAACTGCATGCACCACCCTGTACCCATGACTGTGAGTGAATCTCGGAGTGTGGAGCAGTGAGCATGATCGAGTGATCCTTTGCCTCCCTCTTCTAAAACAGCAGCATTTCTGCTCAGTGTTGCACTTGAATGTGCTGCGGACTGTACTGAAGCCTCAACGTTTCTCAATCTCTACACAGAACCCTAATCTTCCATCACTCAACTTTTCTCTTTCTGGTTGCCCAACCCCTGAATCTCAGACTCATTATCTTGTTCCTCAAAGCCTCCACCTCCTCTTCCACCAACCCCTCTCTGAGTACAGCACCGTGGCTACCCGGTTGCCCAGGGAGAGACCTGTGAGTCACCCTTATCAGCTCTCTCCCTTCTCATCCACTTCCCGTCAACTACCAAGCCTTGCTGCTTTTACCACCAACATATCTCAAAAATCCTTCACTGCCACCACCCTACTCAGGCTGCCATCTTCCCCTGCCCCCCTGGACCTGTGGCAGCCTCCTCACCCATCCCCTGCCTCCAGGCTTACCACACTCCTTACTCTGGTCACCTTGCTCCGGCTTTGTACTCTTCAATGACTCTCTGTCAGCCTCACGAAGAAGTCCAAACTCCTTTGCACATCTAACTATCCTTTAAGAATAGTTAGCATCCTGGCTGGCCGTGGTGGCTCAGGCCTGTAATTCCAGCACTTTGGGAGGCAGAGACGGGTGAATCACTTGAGGCCAGGAGTTTGAGACCTGCCTGGCCATCATGGTGAAACACCATCTCTACTAAAAATACAAAAATTAGCCGGGCATGGTGGTGTACACCTGTAATCCCAGCTACGCAGGAGGCTGAGGTAAGGGAGAATTGCTTGAACCTGGTGGAGGTTGCAGTGATGAGAATGTGCCACTGCACTCCAGCCTGGGCAACAGAGTGAGCCTCTGTCTCCAAAAAAAAAAAAAACTTTTTTTTTTCCCCCAGAAAAGGAGAATAGATAATGTCCTTCTCTGCTTTTTGAAATTTAGGGAGGAGAGTAATTCTGCCAGTAAACTGGAAAATTTCCCAGCACCGCTGTTCCCAGCAGAGTTAGGAACCCTGTGCACACCTGATCCTTGCTTCTCTAAGCTACTTTTCACTCTGCTCTGCTCTAGCCCAGAGGGGTGGTGGTGGGGGTGGAGGGTAGGGGTGGGGGCAAGGATGGGGGTGAGGGGTAGGGGTGGGGGTGGGGGGTAGGGGTGGGGGGTAGGGGTGGGGGTGAGGGTGAGGGGTAGGGGTGGGGGTGAGGGGTGGGGTGGGGTGAGGGTGGGGGTAGGGGTGAGGGGTGGAGGGTAGGGGTGGGGGTGGAGGGTAGGGGTGGGGGTGGAGGGTAGAGGTGGAGGTGAGGGTGGGGCCGGGGGTGAGGGGTAGGGGTGGGGGGGTGGGGTGGGGTGGGGGTGGAGGGTAGAGGTGGAGGTGGGGGTAGGGGTGGGGGTGGAGGGTAGGGGTGGGGGTAGGGGTGAGGGGTAGCGGTAGGAGTAGGGTCAATGGTAGGGGTGTGGGTGGAACTCTGGAGGAGAGCAGTCTGCTTCTTTCCTAAGTGATTCTCCACCAGGGCCCAGAGAGGGTGCCACTGAGTTAGAAGGGAAACCCAGTTCTCAGAAGACTGGGAAGCCGCCTTCTTGCCAGTTGCCAACCAGGAAGTGAGCTGAGTTTCAGCTTGCAGAGGCGCTGTCTCTTCCAAGCTGACAGAAGCTGGTGGACTGCACTTTGGGATGAAAAGCCAGACTTCTAAAGGGTTTTTAGAAGCAGGGCTTAGGCCAAAGGCCAAACTGATGGGGATTTCATTCCCTTCTCTGTAAACCACGGGGGTGGAATCTATGGCTTCTCAAGTCCTCCCAGCACTGGGATTCTAGACTCTGACCCCTATGTGTGCGACAGCACTCAAGTGCACCCCTGAAATCCTTTTTATCCCTTCTCATTCCACCATTTAACTTGTGAATTGTCAACAGTGGGAACACAGAGACCTTGTTTTTACTATTTCCTATGGTTTAATTTCCTCCAGAGCTATAATACCACCACTTTCCCCCATACACACACACACAACTTTAAATGTAAAAAAGATGTCCTTTCTGTGTAAAACTGGATAGGTTTATAGTTAAGCTTTATCTGACCATTCATCAAAAAGCCACCAAGACTGTAACATAATTGTCCTCCAGACTCAGCAACCATTACCAGCGCTCTCCCCAGACTTGTAAATGTTCTTTCTGGGGCAATGGGACAGTGAGTGTAGCACCATTTCTGCACCTGCCACCAACGGCTCCACTAGACCACTAGCTACCCGGCTCAGGGAAGCTCATGGCCAAGGCAGCCAAGGCCACTGCCTGTCCCTAGTTTCTTTGAAAGGAAAACCAGAGGGCAGAGGATTACTCCTTTACTGCACTTGCAAGGAAACTTGGCAGGGCGTCTTCTGCCAGCCTTCTTAGGCGCGCGGGAAGCTTGGGTGGGGTGCAATCCATAAGCTTCTGAAAATAAAAATTATACTGCCCCACTGAATGGTTTCCAAATAGCCCACAAAAGCCAACCCTTTTTTAAATTTTTTTTATTTTTAAGTGTTTCCATTCTCTGATCTGGAATTTTATATATAGTACATTTAATGCCCAGTTGTTATATATTAGTCATGCCAGAACAAAGTGTAGAAAAGTTGAAGCATGAATAGTTTTCAGGGAGACCCAAATGGGGTGTAAGGACAGTCAATTCTTTCTTTTTGTTTGAGACAGGGTTTTATTCTGTCACCCAAGCTGGAGTGCAGTGATGGGATTACAGCTCACTGCAGCCTCAACCTTCGGGGCTCAAGCAATCCTCCCATCTCTGCCTCCTGAGTAGCTGGGGTACAGGTGCACACTGCCGTGTCCAGCTAATTTTTGTATTTTTTTGAGAGATGGAGTTTTTGTCATCTTGTCCAGGCGGGTCTAGAACTCCTGGGCTCAAGCGATCTGCCCGCCTCAGCTTCCCAAATTTGCTGGGATTATAGGTGTGAGCCACCATGCCCAGCCAGGACAGTTAATTCTTTAAAAAAGCCCCCAAACCCTTCACTGAATAGTATTCCACATGACATTCTAAGTTCAGAGAGGCTGGGGGGATGGGTGTTGAGACAAGAGCAAGATGAAGGAAATAAGAGGAAAAACCTGAAGTGGAATGGAATATGCCCCAGGAGCTGTCAATCATCCATGTAAAGTGATTCATCAGGAATAATCAAGCCAGGCGTGGTGGCTCACACCTGTAATCCCAGCACTTTGGGAGGCCAAGGCAGGAGGATCACTTGAGATCAGGCATTCGAGACCAGCCAGTCCAACATGGTGAAACCCTGTCTTTACTAAAAATACAAAAATTAGTCAGGCATGGTGGTGCACACCTGTAATCCCAGCTACTCAGGAAGCTGAGGCAGGAGAATTGCTTGAAACTGGGAGGCAGAGGTTGCAGTGAGCCGAGATTGCACCACTGCACTCCAGCCTGGGTGACAGAGCCTGGGTGACAGAGTGAGACCTTGTCTCAAAAAAAAAGAAAAAAAGGATAATCAAAAGGTCATCTAATACTTGGGCAAAACCCATCTCAAGATGTGACCATGATACTGTGAGGCCCAAAAGTTCAAATGGGGAGAAAATGCTGGGAGACAGGGAGAGATAAGGGGGAGTTTGAGAAGCAGGTTTTATTTATTTATTGAGACAGGGTCTTACTCTGTCATTCAGGCTGGAGTGCAGTGGTGCAATCTCAGCTCACTGCAACCTCCTCCTCCCGGGTTCAAGATGTTCTCCTGCCTCAGCCTCCCGAGTAGCTGGGATTGCAGGCACCCGCCACCATGCTCAGCTAATTTTTGTATTTTTAGTAGAGACGGGGTTTCGCCGTGTTGGCCAGGCTGGTCTCGAACTCCTGACCTCAAATGATCCACCTGCCTTGACCTCCCAAAGTGCTGAGATTACAGGCATGAGCCACTGCGCCTGGCCAGAGAAGCAGGTTTTAACCATGGCTAATAATAAATGGAAATGGACTACCATGCATTGAGTAGGTCCTTTCTGCCAGGGATTGGATGAATGAGCATTTGAAACCCTAGAAAGACCCTCGCAGTGGAGTACTATTACTAACCCCATTTGCCAGCAAGGGACACTGAAGTTTAGATGGGCTGAGTCACTTGACTGAGGTCCACAGCTAGAAAATGGCAGAGGTGGGATTTAGACCCAGTGTGTCTGATACTGGAGTCCACACTGGCTCAGTCCGAAGGAGGAGAACACGAGGCTCTCCCCACGCCAACTCAGAGACAGCACACTTCCTTCAGCACTCACCACCCCATCAGCACTGTGCTTTCCTTCTTTTTCTAAGGTCAGGAAATTAAAAGCAAATAACAATTATGCTCCACTTAATACTTCATTCTGGCTAAGTTATCAGAACACCACTGGCAAAATGTGGTCTTCTGGTGAAGTCAGGCCCAGGGCCCAGGAGCTCACTGTTAAACAGTAAAATAATAACACACACTTAACAACTGCCTAAGAAGCTGGCAGCCACAGAACCCAGGGTGAGATAAAAGGCTGGCAAAGGGTGATGTGCTCAGGGCCAGCAATCCCAATTTTCCTAAAAAAGAGTGGTACAAAGCAAACCTCACCCCGAACACCGGGCTGGATTCACTTCCCCTTGGAATCCTTTTGGCCTGCTGGGGGTGCACCTGCTTGTGGAGTTGGTGTGGGGCTCCCTCTCTCCCCTCCAGCTGGCTCCTCCAATTCTCAGAGGGGCTCCAGCAGGGTGAGAATTTAGAGGGATAGAGGAACCACCATAAAACTCGACAGCCCTGGCCAGACTCAGTGGCTCATGCCTGTAATCCCAGCACATTGGGAGGCCAAGGCAGGTGGATCACTTGAGGTCAGGGGTTTGAGACCAGCCTGGCTAACATGGTGAAATCCCCCATCTCTACTAAAAATACAAAAATTAGCTAGGCATGGTGGCGGGTGCCTGCAGTCCCAGCTGTTCAGGAGGCTGAGGCAGGAGAATCACTTGAACCAGGGAGGCGGAGGTTGCAGTGAGCCGAGATCGCTGCCACTGCACTCCAGCCTGGGCAACAGAGCGAGACGCCGTCTCAAAAACAAACAAAACTAGACAGCCCCACAAGTGTGGCAAATTTGGAATCCCCACTGGGAATGCTGGCTCACTGGCACTTTGGTGATTCATCTATGGTAAATATCAGTTCTGACACAGACCCAGAGGATGCCTATCAGGTGCCTGTAAGAAAACTAGCAGAGATCTTACATTGCTGTTTAATTTTTTTGAAGCAAAAACCTAATAAAATGCCATCTGTTCACTGCCATTTCTCCTCTTTGCAAAAGAGTAAAAAATAAAGCCAGCATAACCAAGCAGATCAATTTCAGGAAATTAAACCTAAAGGTGAACCCTGGAAAAACCAGTGCAATAGTCACAACATTGGGCAGTGTGGGGCAGAAAACTAACATTCGAGCTACTGAGCTTTTTCCTGTGGAAAAATATCTCTGCGTTATTTAGAATACTTTTTAAGAGATTCTGGGTGGCCTCTCTCCAAAGTATTGATGTAACACATCAAGAACTTAGTGACCCAGGGAGCATGAGTCTTGGAACTACCGCCTCTTTGAAAAGAACAGTCCGCCACATGACCACGGTCCTTTGTCATATGCTGTCCTTGACCCACAGTGGGTGAGCACACTAATTCCTGTAAGCCAACGACAACACAGAGCCACTTTTCTATTAAGGCAGCACATTCAAAACACACACACACACACACACACACACACACACACAAAGTAAATGGAGAAATTAAGGATGGAGATGAAACAGGCGTAGACTCCGTACCCTAAATATCAGCCTTCTTCCCAACAGCCACCAAAGTAAGAGTGGTGCACTTTATGCTAGGGTCATAAAAATGCTTTCTGGCCTACTATGCTTTCCAAACTTTTTATAATGAATATGGCATACTGGCATAGGAACAATGACTGTTTTGAGAAATATGAGAGAGGGGATGAGATGTAATTAGAGGCAGAGGAAGGTGACAAAATGTTTCTTCTGAGCAAAGGAACACCCATAATTTGAATTATGGTATAACATTTGTTATCTGAAGTTAAATTTTTAGATAAAGAAAAAAGTGAATGTTAAAAATACCACTTTTTTTTTTTTTTTTTTTTTAAGTCAGGTTCTTGTTCTGTCTCTCAGGCTGGAGTGCAGTGCTTCAGCCTTCCGAAGTGCTGGGATTACAGGTGTGGGCCACTGCACCCAGCCAAAACTCTTGCTATTATCTTGTTACCTAAAAAGAGCCTAGAATTTATTTCTGCATGGTATACTTTTAGATGATTCTTCTCCCATTATTCTTCATACTTTTTAACAAAACTAATATTACAATCATTATGAGCTCATGGAGGTTAAAAAAAAAGGTACATGAAAGGAAAACCTGGTTATTTTACAGAGATTTTACCAAAAAATGAGGGGGTACTGCTTTTGGAAGAAACTCAGGGAGAACCCATTCTAAATTGCTAACCAGTAGATGAGACATTGTCTGCATGCGTCATTCCAAGTATTTATCAGCCGGCCCCTTCACCTGGCCCCAGGTGGTGGTGACTCAGGCACTGCATCACCAAGTGGGACTTCCTGTGGCATCTTGCTGATGCTCTGCCCTGCCATGTACCTACTGCTCTGAGCCTGTGTGATCATTCTACAGCTTCAGTGGCCGAATTGCCACTGGTGGGAGAGGAGGCTGGTTGCTGCCAATGCTGGGCAGGGGGTGACGGAGGGAGAGGAGGCAAAGCCGGTGCAGGGAGTGACAGTTGAGCTGCATCCTTCCCCTGCTAGGGATCAGTGCTGCCAGGGAGAGAAAGAGGGCAGTGGGTGTGACCTCTCAGTGCCAGCTCAGAGAGGAAGAAAGGGATCAAAAGAGCACAAACACAAGTCACTCCTTGAGAGTTTAAGGAAAAGATGCAAACATCACAAGGCCCAGGGCAGATGGCCAAGATGTTTATTAATAGAACATGAGTATATTCATCAGAGAATATGCATCAGAGATTTACTGCACTGGAGTCCTGCTTATAAACATAACCTGTTTCAATCAGCTTCGGTTCCAATTCCAAAAGGGATTGACCATTAGACTCTTCAGACAATTAAAGGGCATGAGTCAGAGGGATGAGGTTCAAAACCCAGCTCTGCCACTTACTAGCTGTGTGACTCTGGACTAGTTACTTAACCTCTCTGAGCCACAGTTTGCTTCTCTGGATAATAGGACTAATCATACTTCCTAATTCACAAGATTGAGCATTAAAACAGGTTATGTAAATAAGCACTTAGCAAAAGGCTTGGCACACAGTAAAGCATATAGTAAATAAAAATATTTTTATTAATAGCCTGATTCCTAGGGCTGATGGCTTCAAGACAAAGAAGCCATCAGATACTATATAAAAGTTATTATCACTATTAGGAAGGAGGAATGGACCCAAGGCCACTCGATTCTGTTATTTTCTTGAAGGCCACTAGGTTCCACAGTGATTAAAAAAAAAAATTGTGCTTTACTCACCACAGATGGCTCATTTATTCCATATTCATTCACTCATTTATTCAACAACTGTGTAATGATTACCTAATAATACACCAGAAGCAGCTATGCTCTGGGGATATGAAAGTGAATGAGGGTCACTACCCTTATGAAGTTGGCAGTCTAGTGGAGGAGGGAAGACAGTATGCCAGCCAAATAAATATTGGATACAAAGGGCTGTGATGCAGTCAGCACAAGGAGTCCAAACTAAGGATCTCTAAGCCAGGCTACCTAGGCTTGGTGGTCAAGGAAGGCTTCCTGGAAGAAGGGATACCTCAGTTGATGATGAGCAGGTATCAGTCTGCTCTGAAAATCCTCTGTGCTCTGCCTGTTCATCCCTCCCTGTCCAACCCCTGGCAACCACTGATCTTTTTACTGTCTCCATAGTTTTGCGTTTTTAAGAATGTCATACAGTTGGAATCATACTATACATGGCCCTTTCCGATTGGCTTCCTTTACTTAGAAATATACATTTAAGGCCGGGTGCAGTGGCTCACACCTGTAATCCCAGAACTTTGGGAGGCCGAGCCAGGCAGATCACTTGAGGTCAGGAGTTCAAGAGCAGCCTGGCCAACATGGTAAAACCCCATCTCTACTAAAAATATTAAAATTAGCCAGGCGTGGTGGCAGCTGCCTGTAATCCCAACTACTCAGGAGGCTGAGGCAGGAGAATCACTTGAATCTGGGAGGCAGGAGGTTGTAGTGAGCTGAGATCTTGCTGTTGCCCTCCAGCCTGGGCAACAAGAGCGAAATTCCATCTCAAAAAGAAAAAAAGAAAGAAAAGAAATATACATTTAAGTTTCCTCCATGTCTTTGCATGGCTTGACATTCCGGAGGCAGGGCTTGGACATGAGACCAAATTGAGGACTAGTTAAAACAGGTCCCAGGCAGAAGCAGCTTTCCATTAAGACACGCCCACCAGTGTGCCATGGTTGGTTTACCATTTCCACGGCAACACCTAGATGTTCCTGCCTCTTTCCATGGCAATGACCTGATAACCTGGAAGTTACCAACCTCATCCTAGAAATTTCTGCATGAGCCACCCCTTAATTTGCATAGAATTAAAAGTGGGTACAAATATTACTGTAGTAGTAGTATGGAACTGCCTCTAAGCTGCTATTCTGGGCACACTGCCTATAGGACACCCCTGATCCACAAGGAATAGTACCTTTGCTGCTGCTGTAAACTGCCACTTCAATAAAAGCTGTTTAACACCACTGGCTCACCCTTGAATTATTTCCTAGGCGAAGCCAACAACTCTTCTGGGATAAGTCCTAATTTTGAGGTTTGCCTGTCGTGCATCATCAGCTCATTTCTTTTTAGCTCTAATAATATTCCATTGTCTGGATGTACCACAGTTTATCTATCCATTCACATATTGAAGGACATCTTGGTTGCTTCCAAGTTTGGCAATTCTTAATAAACCTGCTATAAATAACTGTGCACAGGTTTTTGTGTAGATATAAGTTTTTTTGTTTTGTTTTGTTTTGTTTTGTTTTGTTTTCAGACAGAGTCTCACTCTGTCGCCCAGGCTGGAGTGCAGTGGTGTGATCCTGGCTCACCACAATCTCCGCCTCCTGGGTTCAAGCGATTCTCCTGCCTCAGCCTCCCGAGTAGCTGGCATTACAGTCACCTGCCACCATGACTGGCTAATTTTTGTGTTTTTAGTAGAGACGGGATTTCTCCATGTTGGCCAGGCTGATCTTGAACTCCTAACCTCAAATGATCTGCCTGTCCCGGCCTCCCAAAGTGTTGGGACTACAGGCATAAGCCACCGTGCCCAGCAGATAAAAGTTTTTTAACTCCTTTGGGCAAATACCAAGGAATGCAGTTGCTGAATTGTATTGGTAACATACACTTATGAGTAAGTAAGGAACTGCCAAATTGTCTTCCAAAGTGGCTGAACCATTTTGCATTCCCACCAGCAATGCATGAGAGTTCCTGTTGTTCCACATCCTCACCAGCATTTGGTGGTATCAGTGTTCTGGATTCTGGCCACTCTAATAGATGTGCGGTGGTATGTCCTAATATTGTCATCGTAACTTGCAATTTCCTAATGACAGATGATGTTGAACATTTTTTCACAAATTTAGTTACCATCTGCATATCATCTTTGGTGAGATGTCTGTTAAGATCTTTGATCCATTTTTAAATTGATTGGTTGTTTTCTTATTGTTGAGTTTTAAAAGTTCTTCGCATATTATTTAAGGTAGCAATCCTTTATCAGATGAGTCTTTTGCTGCAAATATTTACTCCCAGTCTGTGGCTTGTCTTTTCACTCTCTTGGCAGTGTCTCTTACAGAGTACAAACTAATTTTGATAAAGTACAGCTTATTGATTCTTCCTTTCCTGGATTATGCTTTTGGTGTCTGGTGTCATATCTAAAAAGTCACCATCAAACCCAAGGTCATCTAGATTTTTTTCCCGTGTTATCTTCTAAGAGTTTTATAGTTTTGTGTTTTACATTTAGGTCTCTGATCCATTTGAGTTAATTCTAGGAAGGGTGTAAGGTCTGTGTCTACATTTATTTTATTTATTTATTTTTGCATGTGGATGTCTGGTTGTTCTAGCACCATTTGTTAAAAAGACTATCTTTAGCTGGGTGCAGTGGCTCATGCCTGTAATCCCACCACTTTGGGAGGCTGAGGTGGGCAGATCACCTGAGGTCGGGAGTTCCAGACCAGCCTGACTAACATGGAGAAACCCCATCTCTACTAAAAATACAAAATTAGCCGGGGGTGGTGGTGCATGCCTGTAATCCTAGCTACTTGAGAGGAGGCAAGAGAATCACTTGGACCCAGGAGGTGGAGGTTGCTGTGAGCGGAGATTGCACCATTGCACTCCAGCCTGGGCAACGAGCGAAACTCCATCTCAAAAAAAAAAAAAAAAAAAAAAGACTATCCATTGTTTGCCTCTGTTCCTCTGTCAAGATGAGTTGACTATGTTTATGTAGGCCTATTTCTGGGCTCTCTATTCTGGTCCATCGATCTATTTGTCTAGGGAAATTTACCATGCTGTTCTCATCATTCATTCACTTATCCAAATATTCATCACATGCCTACTAATTATACCAAGCTTAGTTAGTGCTAGGAATACAGAGGTGAGTAAGACCCAGTTTTCTGATCTGGAGGGGAGGAAAAACATGTACACAAATAGTTTAAGTAGACCATGAAAAATACTAGAGGAGGAGTCTGTAGTAGGAATAGTCGTGTGCTGCATTTTGGCTAGTGACAGACAGCATATACGATGGTGGTCCCATAAAGTTATAATGGAGCTGAAAAGTTCTATCACCAGCCAGGCATGGTGGCTCACACCTACAATCCTAGCCCTTTGGGAGACCAAGGCAGGAGGATTGCTTGAGTCCAGGAGTTCAAAGCCAGCCTGGGAAACATGGCAAGATCCTGTCTCTACAAAAGATTTAAAAATTAGCCAGGTGTGGTGGCATGCAGCTATGGTCCCAGCTGTGGGAGGCTGAGGAGGGAGGATTGCTTGGGCCCAGAAGGTTGAGGCTACAGTGAGCCACAATCATGCCACTGTACTCCAGCCTGGACAACAGAGCAAGACCCTGTCTCCAAAAACAAACAAAAAAAGAGAAATTCTATCACCTAATGATGTTGTAGCCAACATAAGATCATAGTGCAATGTATTACCTTTTCTATATTTAGATACACAAATATGTACCATTGTGTTACAGTTGTCTACAGCATTCAGTACAGTAACTTGCTGTCCAGGTTTGTAGCCCAGGAGCACTTGGCTATACCATATAGCCTAGGTGTATAGGAGGAGGCTATACCATCTAGGTTTGCATAAGTACACTCTATGATGTTCCCACAACAAAATCACCTACCCATGCATTTCTCAGAATCTATCCCTGTCATTAAGCAATGCATGGCTGTAGTAGAAACTTGGAAGGACAGCCTGAAAAGAGGACTTTTGCTATGTGCTGTTATGGTCAGCAAGGGAGGAAAAATAACAGGATGTTTCAAAAAACCCCCATTTACTCAAAGAACTCCAAAGGGATTTTATAGACTTTATGAGAAGCAAACACTCCCTGGTTATCTCATGGCTGAGCAACAATATGCAATACCAGAGGGACTGAAGGGGTGGAGGAGGTATAGGGAAGGAAGCTAGTTTATTGTCCCAGTAGGACACTCATTCCCAGATGGGTACATCCTGCCAGAGGTCACTATGTCATTCCCAGCATCTTGGAGGACATTATGATCTTTCCCTGCAAAGAAGTAAGAAAACGATCACTGGACACTTGAAACTGGGCTGACCTCTCAGTGACCTAGCCAGCTCCATTCCTTCTTCTCCTTGGCTGACATGCCGTTCTGTCTAGAGTGGCCATGCAATATGCCAGGAGCCCTGGTGGACATCTTCCCAGGCTCTCTTATGGCCGTGCCACACAGTTCTGGACAATGAGACATCAATTCAAGACTTCAGGGTTTCTGGGAAATACTACTTCTCCTGATCAAAAGGGATAATCAGCTCTCTGGCTGGCAGGGCTTTTGCTCTTCTTATTGCCTCGACTGTGACACACTGTTTGAAGAAGGTGCAGCGGCAGCCACTGTGTAACCAGGAGGCAGGACCCTGCTATGGCTGAAGCTGTTCTCAGAGAGTAAGGCCAGAACCAATGTGCTGAGGATGGCAGAGCAAAAGGCAGCAAGAGCCTGGCTCTCTCGCAGTCTCACCCAGCAGCTAAAAGACACCAGGCACTGCCTATCCCTGAAACTCTTGTTGCAAAAATAAAATAAATAAATAATAAATAAATAACCCCCTGTTGGTCTGTCTATCAATTTGCTAGGGCTGCCATAACAAAATACCGCAGACCGGGTGGCTTAAATAACACATTTATTTTCTCACTGTTCTAGAGGCCTGAAGTTCAAGACCAAGGTGTTGGCAGGGGTTGGTTTCTCACGAGGCCTCCCTCCTTGACTTGTAGGTGGCCCATTCTCTGTCTATGTCTTCACAGGGTCTTTCTCTGTGCCTATCTGTGTCCTAATCTTTTTTTTTTTTTTTTTTTTTGAGATGGAGTCTCACTCTGTCATGCAGGCTGGAGTGGATTGGTGCGATCTTGGCTCACTGCAACCTCCACCTCCCGGGTTCATGCGATTCCTCTGCCTCAGCCTCAGCCTCCAGAGTAGCTGGGACTACAAGCCATGCACCACCACGCCCGGCTAATTTTTGTATTTTTTTTTTTTAGTAGAGACAGGGTTTCACCATGTGGGCCAGGCTGGTCTCGAACTCTTGGCCTCGTGATCCGCCCGCCTTGGCCTCCCAAAGTGCTGAGATTACAGGCGTGAGCCACCACACCCAGCCAATCTCTTCTTCTGATAAGGACATCGGCCATACTGAATTAAGGCCCACCCTCATGACCTCACTTTAACTTCATTACCTCTTTAAAGACTTCATTCCCAAATACAGTCACACTCTCAGGTAGTGGGAGCTGGAATTTCAACATAGGAATCTTGAGACGTACACAGTTCAGCCCCCAAAGGTCAGGTTTTCTGTGACTTGCAGATGAAGTGATTCCCCAAGTCTCCAAGGATCAGGCTGAAGTGACTGCTCAGAGTACACTGTCCAGCCTGGCTGGCTGTACCCATGTCCCTCAGACTACGGAGAACAGAGTGGCTCTGGCCAAGTCCCCTTAGGGCTTGAGGTGGTGATGGCAAATCTAGCCCTCATTCAGCTTGAATATGGGGGCTCAAACCTCCCCTCATGGGGCAATCCTCTGGCCAGAACATTCACCTGCTGCTAGGCAGTCTGTGGAGTCCCACTCACTCACCATTCATTTTAATTTAAAAACTTGGCTGGGTGCAGTGGGTCATGCCTATAATCCCAGCACTTTGGGAGGCCAAGGCAGGTGGATCACCTGAGGTCAGGAGTTTGAGACCAGCCTGGTCAATATGGCAAAACACTGTCTCTATTAAAAGTACAAAAATTAGCTGGGCATGGTGGTGCATGCCTGTAATCCCAATCCCATCTACTTGGGAGGCTGAGGCAGGAGAATAGCTTGAACCTGGGAGGTGGAGGTTGCAGTGAGCCGAAATCGTACCACTGCATTTCTGGCCTGGGTGACAGGGTGAGACTCCATCTCAAAACAAAAAACAAAACAAAACAAAAAAACCATTGGTTCGGTCTGGAAAGGTGGGACAACTTGAAGCGAGGGGTGGGGCTTCTAGGTTATAGGGAGATTTAAAAATTTTCTGATTGACAATTGGTTGGAAGGGTTATCAATAGAAAGGAATGTCTGGGTTGCATAAGAGGTTGTGGTGGCCAAAGTTTCATCATGCAGATGAAGCCTCCAGGTAGCAGGCTTCAAAGAGAATAGATGATAAATGCTTCCGCTCAGACTTAAGGTCTGTGTGGATATTAATGCCAGAGAGGTAGAGTGAGGCATGTCCAACCCCACTTCCATTCATGGCCTCAACTAGTCTTTCAGGTTAAATTTTAAGAGTGCCCTGGCTGTGGAGGAAGTCCATTCAGATGGCTGGGGAGCCTTAGAATTTTATTTTTGGTTTACAGAGCTGTAAGCATCCGAGTGGGAGGTGAGGAGCCTCCTCCTCCACCTGGAGCCCTGTAGAAAGAGGTTACCTTAACAGGCCTCAAAACAGGCACCCTCCAGCTTAATCTTAATTTGAAAACCAGCTCTCAAAAATGAAATCAAGCTACAGGGACATGCTGAGTTGCATATGCAGTGCCTGTGGATAACAGACTTTCCCTCCCAGAAGCCTCTTAAGGCTGGATGTGGGGCTGTGCTTTGCAGAAAGGCACTGGAGACCTCGGTACACTGACTTCTAACCCTGGGCTCGCACATAGGCCTACCCCGAAGGAGTCCTTGCCTCCCTATGGGAAAACTAGGGCTCTCGAGTGCTTTGCACACAGAACCAAAATAGGAAGGTCTCCCTCTAAGTCTCCCCAGTTTCTGGGGGAACGACAGAGCCTGCAGCAAGCTCTCCTGGGAAGGTGGGCCTTTCCCTGGGGAGCACCTTCTTCTCGCTGCCCTGGGCACAGAGGAGTCTTGGCCTGTCTGCACAGCCCTAATGTGACCCTGTGTATTTAAACTGAAACTTTGGGCTTTGGCCCAAAGCCCCTCGCTGTTTGTTTTACAAACTCCTACTTATAGTCTCAAATTAGGCTCATTAAAAAGCCAGCTCCCTGTGGGGCTATAAACGTCACATGGACAAGCGGAGAGTGAGTTTACGAGGCTGGCGGTGATCTGCCCACCAACACAGCCGAGGACCGAGTGGAAACAGTGAATCAGCCTGTTTCAGCAGAACCTGTTTCCTCAGCCCTCCCGACTGGAGCAGAGGTGGCAACGTCCCAAAGAGGCAGCCCCATCGGTCCTTCCAGGACAGCTGGCCTGGATCTTTCCTGGATCTGCACAGCACAATTGACAGAGAGGAAGGCTGTACCCCCAAATTCTCCCCTCTCCTGCTCCCCTAAGACTTTTCTTAGTTCTTGATTTGCAGTCTCCCCTGCGCCACCCCATTCCATTCACATTTGCCCCGTAATCATCATTAGGAGCGTAGGCCGCTGCTACCTCCCTCCCAACCACACACACACTCACTCATGCTTTGAGCAGACTGACCCTATCTCTGCATGGGGTGTTGCTCCTGCCTGGGTGGCCCATTCTCTAGCTCTGGGAACTGTCACCCCTGCTTTGCAGCTTGGGCCTCGCAGGCAGCAGGCCTGGGGGATTGGAGCACAGAGGAAAACGGTCTCCCGCGCCCCGGCATCAGCCTCATTACTCAAATTGCTGACCCGCCAGCATGCCTCCAGTTACATCAGAGCTGCAACACTATGTTGCCTCCAGCGAGATCTGACTGTCCACCCCTCAAGCCAACTGCCAGAGGGTGAAGAAAACTACTAGAAAGTTCTCCTTATTTCTGTCTTTTTGCAGCTTCCACTCTCTGGTACTGTGTCTACACCCTGTAAACCCAGCTCCAGTCTCAGCCTGTTCACTACCCTCTTAAATCCAGGAGCCCAGGACCTCACGTATAGCTTCAGGGTATGCTGTGTTTGTGTCCATCCTGAGTGGTTCAGAAGAGACTAAGAGGATCATGCCCCTCTTTCTGTTTTTGTTTATTTTGAGACAGGGTCTTGCTCTGTTGCCCAGGCTGGAATGCTTTGGCACAATCTGCTCACTGCAGCCTTGACTTCTGGGCTCAGCATTCTGAGTAGCTGAAAACTACAAGTGTATGCCACCACACCCAGCTAATTTTGTTTATTTTTTTGGAGAGATGAGGTCTCACTATATTGCCCTGGACTCAACTCCTGGACTCAAGCAGTCCTTTTGCTTCGGCCTCCCAAAGTACTGGGATTATAGGTACACGCCCAGCCTAATTTTAATTTTTTATAGCAATGGGGTCTTGTCCTGCTACCCAGGCTAGTCTCAAACTCCTAACCTCAAGCTATCCTCCCACCTCAGCATCCCAAAGTGTTGAGATTACAGGCGTGGTGTACCCCTTTCTGGATACTGCAATGCTGACGACTGCAGTTTCAACACTGGCGGCCTCCCCTCTCTTTGACCATCCTTTCTTTCTATCAAGTGACCGGCCGCTATGGTCTTCATAGAGCCTCCGCCGACAATGACGTGTTGGTTAAAAGGCACCAGCTCATGAGTTAGGTGGACCCAGCCTTGCAGGGTGGCCTCCAACAAGTAACACCACTTTTGAGCCTCAGTTTGCTCATCTGCACAGTGGAAATAGCACCTACTCTCAAAGACTGAGGGCGAAGATCAAATGAGACGACGCATATATGTACTCAACACAGTCCCTGGCAAAGACTGGGCATACAAAAGACAGAAGGCACCATTGTCTCTAATCACCACTGAACTCTGCCCCTCTCCTCTGGTTCTCAGGCTTGAGGTAGGAATGATTTGAGATAGTGGTAATCTTTTTTAATGAGGCTTTTGGCTAAGGAAGGGCAAAAACTATATTTTTCTTCATACTTCCTTCTTGCTGTCATCTCTGCAGTTCACACAGTTCCAAGACCGTGGTAGGTGCTTAATAAGTATAAAAAAATCCATGTTCAGAGAATGTGGATTTATTTTAGCTTTAAATCTAAACTTGAGGTATGCGGTGAAAACTGAGATATGACATATTCTCAATATTAAAACAAACTAGAATAATAGTTCTGACTTCAGATGGCATTACAAGTTAAAGGAAAAGCAATGTATTCATGACACCCATCTCCTCCAATTGCTCAGCTAATGAGGAGGTGGCCGTCAGGGAGGGCAGAGGGCAGAGGCTGACTGCTCTGACGCGTTAGAGCAGAAGGGGAAAGAGTGGGCTTGTCAGCCTGGTCTCCAGCTCTAGCCCTGGTCCTAGGCCAAAAGCCAGCCTGGGGAGCAAAGCATTAAACTGTCATGCTGCAAGACCCCGCCACTGTTATGGCTGAAGTCGCCGGCTGTAAACAATAGCTCAGACTCCACACAGGGCTTGTAGACTGCAGAGCCCACCCTCTTGGGCTCTAGCTTTCCTATTCCCTTCCCTTAAAAAGAAAGAGCTAGCCAGGCGCGGTGGCTCATGCCTGTAATCCCAGCACTTTGGGAGGCCGAGGTAGGCAGATCACCTGAGGTCAGGAGTTCGAGGTCAGGAGTTCGAGATCAGCCTGACCAACATGGAGAAACCCTGTCTCTACTAAAAATACAAAATTAGCCCGGCGTGGTGGCACATGCCTGTGATTCCAGCTACTTGGGAGGCTGAGGCAGGAGAATCACTTGAATCAGAAAGGCAGAGGTTGCGGTGAGCCGAGATCGCGCCATTGCACTCTAGCCTGGGTAACAAGAGCGAAACTCCATCTCAAAAATAAATAAATAAATAAATAAAATAAAAAGAAAGGGCTGGTGGGGTGGGCAGAGAAAAGGAGAAAGAAGAAAGTATCTGAAAAATAAGGACCTGTGTTACATGAGTGCTTTGAGCTTAGAAGTCCCCGGACATTCCAAGTAACTATAGGTTTTAGAAGAAGCCACTATCAAGCCAGGTGCGGTGGCTCACACCTGTAATCCCAGCACTTTGGGAAGCCGAGGCAGGTGGATTGCCTGAGCTCAGGAGTTTGAGAGCAGGCTGGGCAACATGGTGAAACCCCGTCTCTACCAAAAATACAAAAAATTACCCAGGTGTTGTGTGCGCCTGTAGTCTCAGCTACTTGGGAGGCTGAGGTGGGAGGATTGCTTGAGCCTGGGAGGGAGAGACTGCAGTGAGCCGAGATCACACCACTACTCTCCAGGCTGGGTGAAAGACTGAGAGTTCATGAAAAAAAAAAAAAAAAAAAAAAAAGCCACTACCTATTTGATTTTTATTGCCTCAAATAAACATTGGGAATGGCTTGGCAGGATGGGCCACCACTGCCCCTCCTTGATCCAGAGCCCAGTCTCCTGGAAGGGATGTTTTAAAAGAGGAGCTCTCCTTTGGGAATGGAAAGCAAAACCAAGATCCCGTCACACAAATGAGGAAGCTGCCTCCTTAAGGAGCAATGAATAAGTGCAGACTACAGGCAGGGTCAGTACAAACTGCCTAAGGACTCTGTGACATGATGGTATCACCACTTTACCATAAAACATGGACAATAACCTGAGAAGTTAAGCAACTTGCCCAAGACCACGGAGTGGACCATGCTCCTCACAACACCAGTATAGAGAAACTGGGCTCAGCGTTCATGAGTCCAAGTAGGCTGTTTTTTCAAAATGAGATATAATACACATACTATAAAATTTACCCTTTTAAAACATTTCATTTGCTGTTTTTAGTATATCAGAGTTATGAAACTATAACCACTATTTAATTTCAGAACATTTTCATCACCCCAAAAAGAAAACATTTGGTATGGTATGGGTATGGTAGCTCACAACTATAATCCCAGCACTTTGGGAGGCCGAGGCAGGTGGATTACTTCAGGTCAGGAGTTGGTGACCAGGCTGGCCAACATGGCGAAACCCCATCTCTACTAAAAATACAAAAATTAGCATGGTGTGGTGGTGTACGCCTGTAGTCCCAGCTATTCTCCTGAGGCAGGAGAATTGCTTGAACCCAGGAGGTGGAGGTTGCAGTGAGCTGAGATGGCACCACTGCCCTCCAGCCTGAGAGAGACTCCGTCTCCAAAAAAGAAGGAGTTCGAGACCAGCCTGGCCAACATGGCGAAATCTCATCTCTACTAAAAATACAAAAATTAGTCAGGTATGGTGGTGCACACCTGTAATCCCAGCTACTCGGGAGACTGAGGCAGGAGACTCACTTGAACCCAGGAGGCATAGGTTGCAGTGAGCTCAGATTGCACCACTGCACTCCAGCCTGGGTGACAGAGTGAGACTCCGTCTCAAAAAAAAAAAAAAAAAAAAAAGAAAAAAGAAAAGAAAGAAAAAAAAAAGAAACTGTACCCACTGGAATTCATTAGTCTCTCCCCATTGTCCATTTCCCTCTGTTCTTAGGAAGCACTAAGCTATTTTCTGTCTCTACGAATTTGCCTTTCCTGGACATTTCACATAAATGAAATCCCACAAGATGTGGCTTTTTGTGTCTGCCTTCTTTTATGTGGCATAATGTTTTTAAGGTCCATCCATGTTGTAGCATGTATCAGTACTATACTCTTTTTGTGGGTGAATGATATTCCATTGCATGGATATACCACATTTTGTTTATCTATTCAATTATTGATGAATATTTGGATTGTTTCTACATTTGGCTATTACAAACAATGCTACTAGTCATGTACAAGTTTTTGTGTGAACATACATTTTCATTTATCTTGGTATATATGAGTGGAACTGCTGAGTTGTGTGGTAATTGTAACTTTTTTACTTCTTCGTTTTTTTCTTTTCTGAGACGGAGTTTTGCTTCTGTCGCCCAGGTTGGAGTGCAATGGTGCGATCTTGGCTCACTGCAACCTCTGCCTCCCGGGTTCAAGCAATTCTCCTGCCTCAGCCACCTGAGTATCTGGGATTACAGGCACGTGCCACCACACCTGGCTAATTTTTGTATTTTCAGTAGAGACAGGGTTTCGCAATGTTGGCCATGCTGGTTTGAAACTCCTGACCTCAGGTGATCCGCCCGCCTCAGCCTCCCAAAGTGCTGGGATTACAGGCGTGAGCCACCACACTTGGCCTACTTTTTTGTTTGTTTTCTTTTTGAGACAAGTTCTCACTTTGTTGCCCAGGCTGGAGTGCAGTGGTGTAATCTTGGCTCACTACAGCCTTAAACTCCTGGGCTCAAGCAATACTCCCTCCTCAGCCTCTATGTTTGACTTTTTTTTTTTTTTGAGACAGGATCTTGCTCTGTCACCCAGGCTGGAATGCAGTAGCACGATCTTGGCTCACTGCAACCTCCGCCTCCTGGGTTCAAGCGATTCTCCTGCCTCAGTCTCCAGAGTAGCTGGAATTACAGGCACCTGCCACCATACCTAGATAATTTTTATATTTTTAGTAGAGATTTCACCATGTTGGCCAGGCTAGTCTCAACATCCGACCTCAGGTGATCGCCTGCCTCAGCCTCCCAAAATGCTGAGATTACAGGCATGTGCCACCACGCCCAGCCTATGTTTGACTTTTTGAGGAACCACCATGCTCATTTTCCACAGTGACTTCACCATTTTATGTTCCTACCAGTGGTCTGTGAAGGCTCCAATTTCTCTACATCCTCACCAACACTTATTATCTGTCTCTTTGGTTATAGTCCTCCTAAGAAAGTGGTATCTCAGGGGCCAGGCACAGTGGCTTACGCCTGTAATCCCAGGATTTTGGGAGGCCAAGGTGGGCAGATCACTTTAGGTCAGGAGTTCGAGACCAGTCTGGCCAACATAGTGAAACCTCATCTCTACTAAAAATACAAAAATTAGCTGGGTGTAGGGGCTGGCACTGTAATCCCAGCTACTCAGGAGGCTGAGGCAGGAGAATTGCTTAAACCTGGGGGTGCGGAGGTTGCAGTGAGCCAAGATCGCGCCACTGCACTCCAGCCTGGGTGACAGAGCAAGACTCTGTCTTGGAAAAAAAAAAAAAAAAAAAAAAAGAAAATGGTATCTCATTAAGTAATCATTCTTTAAGAAAACTATTTATTCTGACCGGGAGCAGTGGCTCACACCTGTAATCCCAGCACTTTGGGAGGCCGAGGTGGGTGGATCACGAGGTCAGGAGATCAAGACCATCCTGGCTAACACGATGAAACCCCATCTCTACTAAAAATACAAAAAATTAGCTGGGCGTGGTGGCGGGCACCTGTAGTCCCAGCTACTTGGGAGGCTGAGGCAGGAGAATGGCGAGAACCCGGGAGGTGGAGCTTGCAGTGAGCAGAGATCGCGCCACCGCACTCCAGCCTGGGTGACAGAGCGAGACTCCATCTCAAAAAAAAAAAAAAAGAAAATTATTTATTCTTTGCTACCAAATTGGCAGTGACTTCTATGCTACAATGGGTTTCCTTAAAACAAGTGCAACCACAAAGGCCACGGAAGAGGCACATAAAAATATAAAATGGAAGCACATTGAATATGAAGTTAGGATGACCCTTAAGGATAAAGCTCTCTCACTAGTTTCATATTAAATTACTTTAGCACTTTAAGAATAATTAATGCATGTTTTCTACAGAAAAATATAAAAAATACAGTCAAATGCAAGGTAGAAAATAAAAATCACCCATAATCCCATCACTTAGAGAGAAGTATTGATACTTGTTAAATATCATTCATATATTTTTAAACCTACAGTGTTGTTTAATTTCACTTATTACACCAAACAGCATTTTCTTATGGCAATAGCTATCTTTGGAACGGGCCTTTAAATGTCTACCCAGTTCTTGCCACTGTTTTCAGTTTAGCCAGCCACTTTCCTATGGCTCTTCTAGATATGTTCATGTTCCTCTCTTCTGAAGCTCACTGTTGTTCAGTTCTCAACAGCAGGGCCCCTAGTCGGATACAGCTACCTGCCAGGCAATGGGCAAGGGTTCTCTGTTGAAGCTCCTGGAAAGCCTGTAGGTGGGAGGCGGCACATGCACTCAGCGCTCACACATGCACGCGCGAACACACCCTGCCTCTTTACAGTTCCCTGTGATGACTGCTGCGATCAGAGAAGGCAGAGAAGGGGGACCGGTGACCTTGGCGACACCACAGTCCTTGCCTGCACTGACATCCACATCTCTATCAAAGGGGGAGTGTTGCATTTTGAAGCTAAGAAGTTCCCAAACCACACTAAGTGGCAGTCAGCTCAGTGAGGGAGAATTTGAGGGTTGTACCTGGGTTTGAATGAGGGGTTAGTCACTTACCCAGACAAGTCCTCAGCCTTTCTGCACTAAGACGGGGCCAACAATCCCTATAATAACTTTCAGGGAGCCCTGAGGGTTGAGTGAGAGCCTAGGGCAGTGCCTGGAACACAGGATGGACTCAAAAATGGTACCTGGAACAAGGACATGGACGGGGAAGGCTCTGGTAAGTTGACGATGGGGAGTCCCTAAATGCTTATGGCCCCTTCCTAAAGCATCTGTGGCCATTTACTTGACTGTTTATAATACCCCTCCCACCAGGCAGATGCCACAGGACCTTCCATGGTGTCTGCCTGAAGTTGTTGATATGACAAGAGGCTTAGAGTGCCTCTTCCAGTCCTTTTCCTCTTATTTCCATCATGAAATCTCGGTATGATCTGCAAATTCTTTACCTAGTTTCCAAAAACCTTCTTTCAAAAGGAATGTCCCAGATACTCCAGTAGCAATGAGTATATCTAGTGCCCAGATTCTGGTTTCTTTTTTCCTTTTTCTTTTTTGTAGAGACAGGGTCTTACTTTGTTGCCTATGCTGGTCTTGAACTCCTGGCTTCAGGCAATCCGCCTGCCTTGGCCTCCCAAAGTGCTGGGATTACAGGCATGAGACACCGCACACAGCAGATCCTAGATTCTAATAGCATTCTTCAATAAAAGGAACCAGAGCTCCTTCGAGAAATTGACTGATTTTAGGAGCGGGGCATGGAATACAGAAAATGATCTTGGAGCATCTTGTGGTACCAGAAAGTAAGAGTGCTCAAAGAATCCTAAAATGATGAGATGGGAGCCAACCGAAAGGGCTCTCAATGGGCAAAGCCGGAACAATTTGCATAACAAAATAAATAACACAATATTACATAATGACTCAAAGTATAAAATAAATACCCATATATCCATGCTTAATGATTGAAAAAATAACTAGGGGAGAATAAACCAATCAATCTTCCAATTAATCTATGCATTAATAGATACCACCCTCCCCCAGGAGGTAGAGCATAACTTCCCATCCCTTAGCTATGGAATGCGCACAGTGACTTCACTCTAAAGACTACAGTGTGGACACGGCCTGAGGGGCGGGAGTGGGGAATAATACTTGACAGTAGAGAAACCAGACAAACATTATCGGGTGGCCAAGGTTAACATCATCAGTGACAAGTCATGTTGATAGTGTGTATTCTTCTTATTCTTGTTTTTTCTTCTGAGATGAAGTTTCATTCAGTCGCCCAGGCTGGAGTGCAATGGCGCGATCTCAGTTCACTGCAAACTCCGCCTCCTGGGTTCAAGGGATTCTCCTGCCTCAGCCTCCCAAGTAGCTGGGATTACAGGCGCATGCCACCATGCCCAGCTAATTTTTTGTATTTTTAGTAGAGATGGGGTGAGCCCCGCACCTGGCCGATAGTGTGTATTTTTGATATGACGAGTATGACACTTTACCTCTGTGGACTTCCCCGCGAAAAACCCTATAACCCCACACTAGTCATGAGAAAAACTTTAGACTGAAAGATATTCTGCAAAATATCTGATCAGCTCTCCTCTAAACTGTCAAGCTCACCAAGAACAAAGAAAGTCTCGTCACAGCCAAGAAGAATCTGAGGACATATAACAACTAAATATGGCATGGGTTCCTGAGACAGAAAAAGGACATTAGGTAAAAACTAAGGAAATCTTAAAGAAGTATGAACTTTAGTTAATAATGTTAATAGGGGAAACGGTGTGGGGTATCTGGAAACTTTCTGTAATACTCTTGCAACTTTCATGTAAACCTAAAATTGTTCTTATGCTGGGAGTGGTGGCTCATGCCTGTAATCCCAGCACTTGGGGAGGCCTAGGTGGGCAGATCATTTGAGGTCAGGAGTTCGAGACCAGCCTGGCCAACATGGTGAAACCCCGTCTCTACTAAAAATACAAAAAATTAGCAGGGCATAGTGGTGCACGCCTGTAGTGCCAGCTACTTGGGAGGCAGAGGCATGAGAAGCACTTGAACCTGGGAAGCAGAGGCTGCAGTGAGCTGAGATTGCACCACTGCACTCCAGCCTGGGCAATAGAGGGAGACTCTGTCTCAAAAAAAAAAAAAAAATTGTTCTTAAATGAGACATTTAAATCCTAGAGAAAAGGAATATCCCAGAAGCACCATCACGAGGCCTACCCTAATACCCAGCAAGGGACCTCTTGAGACCTTTTGAAGCCCCACCACAATCTGCAGCCTTCTCTCACAGACCACTTGGTATCTACTCATTTACATATCCATTTGTTTGCAAAGTATTTATCGAGCTCTTGGCTTTGGGTGGGGGGCGGTGGTTGGTCAGGGGGCATGGTGGCTCCCACTTGTAATCTCAGAACTTTGGGAGACCAAGGTGGGAGGATCACTGAGACCAGTTTGGGCAACATAGTGGGACTCTGTCTCTTAAAAAAAAAAATCCATAATAGTAAATAAAATTAGCCAGGCGTAATGGTCCCAGCTTCTTGGGAGGCTGAGGTGGGAGGATCTCTTGAGCTTGTGAGGTGAGGGTTGCAGTGACCACTGCACTCCAGCCTGGGTGACAGAAGGAGACTCTGTCTCAAAAAACCCCCAACCTCCCCCAAAAACCCCAAATGCCCCGCAAAACATATACTCCCCCCTCCATCATGCTGGGAGCCACTGAAGGGAGACACCCTGTCATAGTGGTTTGGTCCTCCAGTGGCTAGGGAGGTAGCTGTTTGCTAAATGAATGTTAAGTCCATCCCCGTCGCTTCCTGCCAACGGTCCACCGTGGGAAGTTAGGCATTTAATGATGTGGACATAATTAGGACACCTGGGCTTGGTGCATGAGGATTTTTCTTTTTATTTTTTTGAAGACAAAGCAAAACAAAAAAACAACCCTTTCTTTTTGAGACAGGGTCTTGCTCTATTACCCAGGCAGAAGAGAAGTGGCATGATCATGGCTCACAGCAACTTTTTTTTTTTTTTTTTTTTTTTGAGACAGAGCCTCCTTGTTGCTCAGGCTAGAGTGCAGTGGTGTGACCTTGGCTCACTGCAGCCTCCACCTCCCAGGTCACTGCAGCGTTAAACTCCTGGGCTCAAGCAATCTTCCTGCCTCAGCCTCTCAAGTAGCTGGGACCACAGGGGTACACCACCACACCCGGCTAAGTTTCTAAAAATTTTTTGTAGAGACAAGGTCTCACCATGTTGCTCAGGCTGGTCTTGAAATCCTGGGCTCAAGCAATCTTCCTTGGCCTTGCAAAGTGCTGGGATTATAGGCATGAACCACTGTACCTGGCCCACCTTTTTTTTTATTATAAAGGTAATTATGATTATTTTTTAAAAATCAGGAAGGAATAATGAATAAAGTTTCTTTTAATACTACCTCCCAGAGATAACTATTATTAATATAGTGTAATTTTTCTTCAAATAGGCTTTTAGTACAAATAGTACATGTACAAATACATGTACAACCTATCAATTTTTTAAAATCACAAACCGAATTTTAAAAACAGGATTATAATGAAATTATTTTTCACCTAATGCTGAATCCTATATTTTGTGGACATCTTTTCAGGTCAGTGTGTTTGGATATATATTTCTTTTTAAGACCTACACAGTTTCCGGGGCCATCACTTCCCCAAATTTGAATTGTCAGCTTGATCCCTCTCAGGAGACTAGAGAAACCATCCATTCCAGGGCACCTGAAGCAGGGCCAAGCTGGGCTGCAGGTATTTTCCACAGTGCTCTGGCAAGGCCTTCTCCGTGGCTCAGTTAGGGGTTTTCCCTTCTCCCCTCCCCTCCCCTGTTGGGGTGGGGGCAAGGGTAAGAGCGTCTCCCTGGAGGAGGTGCCTAAAGCAGGCTGTGAGTCACTCAGATGAGCTTCCGGGTGAAGTCATGCTGAGAAGCAATTTGCAGACACCTTACTCAAGGAGGCCTAAGGAAAGCATGGGGGGATCCCATCTCAAGCGAGAAATGGAGAACTTTTAGATTCTCCCCTCCCTGGCCTTTCTAGAGCAGAGGCTATAACCGGAATATCAGAGCCACAGTAAATTACCTGGGATTTCCCCATCAGGGAGATTCCAGGGTTACTCTCACTGATAACAAGACTAACTACTCACACCCAGGGTGAGGCTGGGCAAGGGAGGCACCAGGGCTGGTTCCACTGCTCAGAGGAGAAATGCAATTCTCTCTTGCGCCTCAAAGTCCAGCATTGTGAGAACACCTTGGATGCCAGCTCTGGCTCTGCCTCTCACAAAACCTAGGCAAAGTGCTTTGTGCAGAATCTTTTCCTTATGAAAAGGCAGGGCTACCAGGCAGTGCCAAGCCCTGGGACAGTCAGGTAACTAATTGCCTATTGCGACTCCCAGCTTACAGGGTAATGCTACCTGCTCCTGCTTAACTCAGAGTCTGGGAATCCCGGCTCTGTCACAGAAGAGGGCCCTTTTAGTTTCCTTGAAGCACTTATACAGAGATTATTGTGTTTATTTTTATTTTATTTTATTTTATTTTTGAGACAGAGTCTCACTCTTTTGCCCAGGCTGGAGTGCAGTGGCGCTATCTTGGCCCACTGCAAGCTCCGCCTCCCGGGTTCACGCCATTCTCCTGCCTCAGTCTCCCAAGTAGCTGGGACTACAGGCACCCACCACGGCGCCTGGCTAATTTTTTTTTTTTTTTGTATTTTTAGTAGAGATGGGGTTTCACCGTGTTAGCCAGGATGGTCTCGATCTCCTGACCTCGTGATCCTCCTGCCTCGGCCACCCAGAGTGCTGGGATTACAGGCGTGAGCCACCGCACCCAGCCGAGATTATTGTGTTTATTAATTTGCTTACTTGCTCAGTATCTGGTGCCCCCACCCCCTCTAAAATGCAAGCTCTGCATAGCAGGGATTGCCTGAAAAATGTCAGCCACATAGATGCTCAAGACATTTCTAGAAAAGAAATGAATGCCATCAGCCAAATATCTGACCATGACCCTGGGTAAGTACTTAACCTTTAGACCTCAGTTTCTTCATCTGTAAAGTGGATATGGTTTCTTCTCTGTAGTGGTTATGAACATATCGCATAAAGCACTAAACCCAATGCCTGACACATAGCAAGAGTTCAATAAAAGGGCTCTCTGTTATCAGAGATGACAAGGATCTTGAACCCCACAATAAACTGCTACATCCCCAATACTGAATGAATTAGCCTTTGTTCAATAAGCCCCACAGGAAGGGGAGTGGAGGAGATCAAAAGGAATTGGTGCCTGTGATCCCACCTTCCTAGGAGGATTTGCCTATCAGAGCCATCCAGGACCTGATTGGGGATCTCCTTCTGGCTTTTAAGCCACAAGCCATGAATCCTGCTGACACCACTCCTATGAAGTAGCAACAAGCAATCCATCACTAATTGCCACTTTGCAGAGCTTTTTCTGATCCACGCTAGAGGCACTAATTAGCTGCAGGAGGTCAGCGCTAGCTAATTGAACAGTCTTTGTGCCCCAGGTAAGGAGACCAAGCTGAGAAGGCAGAGCAGAGCCTGTTCCTCCTTGAAACAAACTTTCAGGCAGCAAAGCCCTAAACAGAGACAGCTGTGTGGTCTGGGCAAGCACAGCGCCTAGCTTCCCTGCTGCCCACACTCAGAAGTAGGCTGAGCACCAGACAGGGAGAGATGCTGCTGGGTTCTGGGGTGGACAGACATCGTGGACATCGGGCGCAGGCTGGTGGGGACACCCCCTGCAAGGAAGAGAAGGGTAAAGGCCAGGTGGGAAGTCCGTGGATATTCTTGTCGGCAGAGGGAGATTAAAAATAGAAAAAAAGAGACAGGGCTGGAGAAAGAGGTGGGGAGAAAAAGTATTAAAATAGTTTTTTCCCTGGAAAGAAGAGGTCATTTGGAACAGTCACTTCATATGAAAGGTAAAAAAATGTGTTTTGAAATAGCTGAGAAAATATGGAAATTTTCTCCTTCCTTTGCTCTTGTTGTAGAAGGGTAAAGAATTCACACTTGTCTTCTACCTCCGGAAGGCACAGGGCAGAAAACACAGGACTCTCTTTAATGTGCCTTTTAAGACAAAAAATTCTTTCTGATTTGGGCTGGGTCACTCGACGGGTTTCAGAGAGGTTATTTCTAGGGCTGGAGAAGGACTCTGTGCCTCCAGTTTTCCCTAACAGCAGCATTTTAAGCAGCAGATTTTAGGTAGCTTGAAGCCAGAGGACCCCATTCTCTTTTGATGCCTCCCCGGCACCCCCTCCCCTCAATCTACTGATTTACTCTGGGAGGCCTCAGAGCCCAAGGCCAGGCCTTGATCTCCTGGGGAAGCAGAAGTGATTGAGATGCCGATACATCAGGCCTGTTAGCCAGGGCAGGAGGCAGACAGGAGGATAAAGAGACAAAGAACCGAGGAGGGTAGATAAACGAAATCACATCAGCCGCAAAGCTGCGCCCTCCTTGATAGATTAGCACCTTCCTCTGCCCTAATCATTCCAGACAGCCTCTGCAGCTTGGGTGTGCCCAGCCATCTGGGAACCCTCAGGGATTCGGACTCTATTTTGACAGCTATTATCTGTGAGGGAAATAATATTCTCTCCTAGATGAGCCTCAAGTTTATGAGAAAGTTGAATGTATGCAAAAAGACAAAATCATTTAAACTGTACAAGGGAAGCAAGCTGTTTAGAAGTATTTTATGGAGTCGTGGCCAAGAGTAGGTGCTTTGGGGACAGAATATGTACCTCTGGATCATCTTGGACAAGTTACCGAACCCCTGTGTGTGTGTTGAGGTTTTCTCATCTGTAAAATGGAGCCCACAGTACCCACCTCTATCAGGTTGTTATGAAGATTAAATATGCTAATAGATACACAGTAAACATTCCATACTGAGGGCTTTCATACTGATTACCACGGCTGTGTCCTCGTGATTTTCCTGGATATTCTTTTTTTTTTTTTACACCGAGTCTTGCTCTGTTGCCCAGGCTGGGCAGTGGCGCCATCTCAGCTCACTGCAACCTCCACCTCCCAGGTTCAAGTGATTCTCCTGCCTCAGCCTCCCAAAGTGCTGCGATTTCAGGCGTGAGCCACTGTGCCTGGCCTTTCCTGGATATTCTGATTTCAAATTGTTTTCCTGTTATCTCCATAAATGAATTTGCCAGATTTATGATTATGATCAGAATATGGTCTTCTTAAAGGGTAGTCTCACTTTCTGAATCATTATTTGTATAAATCTGGACATTTCCCAGTTCAGGCTGGCTTCATTAAGAACCCACTAAAGGCGAGGCTTACTCCTGTAATCCCAGCACTTTGGGAGGCCGAGGTGGGCAGATCACCTGAGGTCAGGAGTTTGAGACCAGTCTGACATGGTGAAACCCCATCTCTACTAAAAATACAAAAATTAGCTGGGCTTAGTGGCGGGTGCCTGTAATCCCAGCTACTTGGGAGGCTGAGGCAGGAGAATCGCTTGAACCTGGGAGGTGGGAAGTGGAAGTTGCAGTGGGCCAAGATCGCACCATTGCACTCCAGCCTGGGAAACAAGAGCGAAACTCCACTCAAAAACAAACAAAAAACGCTATGCCACCCACCTCCACCCTGGACCACACTCTCACTAAGTCTAAATTGATACCCCATTTGCCCTGATGTGTGATTATTCATTGCATGCATGTATCAAAATATCTCATGTACCTCATAAATATATATACCTGTTAATATACCCACAAAATTAAATAAATTTTAAAAAATATTTAAATTAGCTTCAAAGCCCTATATTATCTCCTATACTCCCAGCCTCTCTGGCTACACCACACTAGCTGCCTCCTTGCTGTTCTCAAACATGCTAGCCACAGGGCCTTTGAACTTACTGTTCCTTTCCCTGAAGTATTCCTTTCCCCTGGCATCTGCATGGCTAGGTCCCTCACGACCTTCAGGGCTTTTCCCAAATCTCTGACCTGTATTTGCCCACTTCCAGCTCTCCCAAGTCAGATTCTCTGCAATAACTTCTCCATAAAACTAACCATCAAATATATGATTCATTCTATTATTTTATTGCCTGTCTTCCCAAATACTATGTAATCTCCATGAGGGCAGGGCTTTTGGCTGTTTTATTCATTGCTATATTCTTAGTATCTAGCACAGTACTTGGGATACAGTAGGTACTCCATAAATATTTGTTGAATGGAGATGTGCCATGACTTATTCATGTGCATTTGAACAAATACCAATCCGGTACCTACCACGTGCCAAGTACTCAACATATATGAGCCATTAAGTCTTGCAACAGCCACTTTATAAATGAAGAAACTAAGACATGGAAGCAGAGTGACTGGCGTGAGCTCACAGCCTGAGCTGGGATTCAAGCCTCGCTCTTTCCCAAGACTATTCTTTCCTTGTGTTTGATCCCATTAATCATCATTCTTTTTTTTTTTTTTTGAGTCGGAGTCTCACTCTGTCGCCCAGGCTGGAGTGCAATGATGCAATCTCGGCTCACTGCAACCTTGGCCTCCCGGGTTCACGCCATTCTCCTGCCTCCGCCTCCTGAGTAGCTGGGACTACAGGCGCCCGCCACCACACCTGGCTGATTTTTTGTATTTTTAGAAGAGACGGGGTTTCACCGTGTTAGCCAGGATGGTCTTGATCTCCTAACCTAATAATCTGCCTGCGTCGGTCTCCCAAAGTGCTGGGATTACAGGCATGAGCCACCATGCCCAGCCCACATTCTTTTTGTAATCTCTGACATCTGTTTTCCCTGCTGGATTAGAAGCTCCATGAAAGCCAGGACTGTCTGGGACCCAGGAGGTACCCAGTAAGTATCTGTAGGATGACAACACCTGATAAGGACCAGGGGTGGGAGGTGAAGTGGGATCTGAGTGGATGATTCACTATCTTGGCCTTTACATAGTGCCTGGGTTTGTGCGCCCACCTCTGAGCTTGTCAGGGATGGATAATGCAGTCTACCCTGAGGCTGAGCCAACCAAGCCTTCATTGATGCTGCTGTCTTTTTTTAAATTTATTTATTTTTTTGGAGACAGGGTGTCCCATGCTGGAGTGCAGTGGTATTATGATCACGGTTTACCTCGAACTCCTGGGCTCAAGCAATCCTCCTACCTCAGCCTCCTGAGTAGCTGAGACTGCAGACATGCACCCCCACGCCCCAGCTATTTTTGTATTTTTAGTAGAGGTGAGGTCTCACTATGTTGCCCAGACTGGTCTCGAACTCCTGAGTTCAAGTGATCTTCCCATCTCAGCCTCCCAAAGTTCTGGGATTACAGGTCTGAGCCACCACCCGGCCTGTCTGCCTTTTTTCTATCCCCACGCGGGGCTTTCTGCAAGCAAGACACAGCTATGCAAACAGACTGCAAGACAGGCCTTTCTGTGTAGCCCTGACTTGTACCACAGTACGAGGTAAGCCCTTTGACAAGAATCTACAGGGAACACTGACATTTAGGGGGCCAACTGTGCTGTCACTCTGCCTCTCCCCCACCTCTTGACAAGGATCCACTGGAGACCCACTCCTGGCAGGAAGACATTCTAGTTCATTCAAATGGACTGTCTTCCCAAAAAAGCAAGGCATCTGTTTCCACAGAGGCATTTTCCCCCCTAAATACTGGAAAAGAGCCAAGAAGCTGGGGACTGAATTATCACTTAATAGTCAGGTGGAGTTTCTTATTTCAGTTCCACAATCAATTTCCTCACCACAAAAGATAGTTAATGGACACAGAAGATTTGACAATTCATATGAAAATCATCATAACCACAACTGCTACTCATTACAGCCCATTTTTTTTCCCCTGGGTTTCTGAGAACAGATGAGAAGAAAAAGGTTGTGTGTGCATTCCCCCCACTGCCCTCTTTAAAGCATAAAGCCAAGAGAGCTTGCAAAGAATGCCCTCCTTCCCACAGTCACCGAAACTTTTCCATGTGATGAACCAACTCCATCGGCTGGTGGTGACCATGAAGCCAAGCGGCCAGCAGGAGCAGCTCAAAGCTGGAGGCTGCAATTCCAGGGAGTCTCGAGCGATCCACCTGGCCACTGCACAAGCTATGGCTTCACTCACTGAGTAGGGCCTCCAAGAAAGGGCTTTGCTTCCTTCAGTGCTGCCCTGCTGCCTGACAAGGATCCCACCTGTCAGCACTGGGAAAGCCAGAAGTAGAGAAGATCTCCTAATAATTGACATCTGGGTTGCTCACGTCCAGTGCCCAGTTCTATCAGAGGCCCCTGCTCCTGAGCACTTGGGCCAAAATCTTCATTCTCCTCCCCGCTTTTTTTGAGATGGGGTCTCACTCTGTCGCCCAGGCTGAAGTGCAGTGGTGTGATCTTGGCTCACTGCAACCTCCACCTCCCAGGTTCAAGTGATTCTCCTGCCTCAGCCTCCTGAATAGATGGGATTACAGGCATCCACCACTACACCCAGCTAATTTTTTTAGTTTTTAGTGGAGAGGGGGTTTCACCATGTTGGCCAGGCTGGTCTCGAACTCCTGACCTCAGATGATCCACCCGCCTCGGCCTCCCAAAGTGCTGGGATTACAGGTGTGAGCCACTGTACCTGGCCCTCCCCCCTTTTTAGGTTATTTTTCTTCTTTTTAATTTTTTTTCTCTTTTGCCAAATTACTTCTCACACCTGAGAGAAGGGCTGAAATCTTCAGAGGCTGAGTTCACAGGGTTTTTAGGGCAAAGGGGAGATGAAATGGGAGACTTTTTAGTCAAGCTGTCCTTTTTCTGTTTGAGTTGCATTAGGGCATTGTGGCTGAAAGGAGGATTTGAGAGCCTGATGGTTTGAGTTCCAGTCTCAGCTCTAGCAGTTCCTGTGTGGCTTTGGGCAAATAATTTACTTTGACTCAGTTTCCTCATCTATACAGCAGGAATAACAGATTACAGTAATCTCCTTCATGGAAAGTTGTGTGGACTGAGTGAGTTAATATCACTGCTCCCAAGGCCTAAACGAGGGGAAAAGGAGAATGTCATTAAACATCCCCACGTGCATCGAGAGAGCCAGGAAAGGGGGTGGGGAGAGGAGGTGACATTTAACCAGGGACAGTCCAAGGGTGCCCGCCTCATCCTCTGGATTTCCAGCCAGAGGACATCTCTGTTGCCCGAGTACCACAAATGGGGTGAGGAAACTGAGGAGTAGAAGGAATTGAAAAGATGTAATGATCCACAGGCTATCTCTCCCAGGAGTCCAGGTTTGAGATGATGACCCAGCAGGACTGTTTTGCATTTCCCACATCCAGAGCTCCAATGCTGATAATTTATTGTTATTATTAAAAGACTAGCTGGCCACGATGGCTCAAGCCTGTAATCACAGCGCTTTGGGAAGCCAAGGCAGGAGGATCGCTTGAGCCCAGGAAATCAAGACCAGCCTGGGCAAGATGGCGAGACCCCCATCTCAATTTTTTTCAAAAGTTAAAAGATAATCCCCATCTTGTATTCATCTTTAGACAGAATGCAAAATTGGTTACCTTTTCATTCTAACATGTAAATGTTTCCCCCCTTCATCACTGAACCATATCAAGAATTTAGAATCTAAGGCTGAGTTTAAGTCAGAAACAGGCCACAGTCCCCAAAGGCTGCTGGGAACAGCTGGACTCTTCTGAGGGGTCTGTGAAAGTTCCACACATTGATTGAGCCTCCTGGCCCCTTGTTTGCTTCAACAAATGAAAGAAGCAAAATGCAGAAGCTGCGAGGAGATGGCTCGGGCCCTGCGTTGGAAATCTCTCTCCACGGCCACTGCCCACCTCAACTGTGCTATGGAGTTCCCCTCACTTCTGGGGCCTCACAACAACTGCACAGAAGAGTGGGCTTTTGCCTTTTATAAATAAAGTCAAGATTCGCTCATGCTTGTGATGACGCCTTCTGCCGCAGATCTGTGAAGTGCCTCTGGGTCACCCCTGAGTCAGACCTAGCCACACCCTCCTGATCTAAGGCGTTATCACTGAACCAAGAAGGCAGGAGGGTGGGAGCAAGGGGCCAGGAGGACAGCCAGTTCTCGCCACGAGGACACCCAGACCACTCTAGGACTCCGGAAATCGTGGGGTCTGAGCTTTACAGGAGATAGTGGCTGAAGGGAGCTTGGCACACAGTATCTGACACGCAGCTGCAGGAGGGGTAGGGACGATGGTGATCCAGCACTTACCTCATGCTTGTCACGCGCCCCTGCATGCACCACCCCACAGAGCTGAGTGGCTGCTGGACCATGGCATTTTTGCCCGGGGATGGAGGGGGGTGGCTGAAGGAGTAGGAATGCTGTGAGAAAGTTCTAGAATAGTTGTAACTGCATTAACTCTGAGGGAAGAAGAGGCATTGGTATCCTAGGGGAGAAGAGGATTGTGGGGAAAAGAATGACCAGGTGGGGTCTTCCTGGTGTAAGGGTGTATGACAGATCTAACTAATCACCACAGGATGATGTCTCCTGGGCACTTATGTGGCATCAAGCTAAGTGGCCCATGCGGGCATTGCCTCAGCTAATCCTCAAAGTCTCTACAGGACAGGCACAATCCTTGTCTTCATTTTCCAGAACAGGGAGCTGAACCTTAGAGAAGTCCAACAACTTAACCCAGTCACAGCTAGGTGGGAGGTAACCTAATGAGGACTTCACCTCAGGCTGGGCCTGCGGTAAACCAAAGCTGGGAGGAAGCTGGGTGTCTCTTGTGGCAGGACCTCTCCCCTCCACAGCCCTGCCCACCTCACTGACAGTCCGAATCTGGGAGCCTGATAAGGAGGCTGAGGACTCCAGGAGGAAATGCCTGCCAGTGGAATTTTCTACCTTCCAAAGAGCATCACACCCAAGATAACCATGGCTTCTTAAGAACACCGTAGGTGGGGAGAGGGTTCTTTTACCTCTACACTGACCAGCAAAGAGACGTGTGAGAACGAGCAACCCATTTCAAATCTTGCTTCTGCACAAGGACTAGAGACTAGCCTGTTGACCTCTGGCAAATGTATATATATTTTTTAGATGGAGCCTCGCTCTGTCGCCCAGCCTGGAGTGCAGTGGTATGATCTTAGCTCACTTGAACTCCGCCTCCTGGGTTCAAGTGATTCTCCTGCCTCAGCCTCCCGAGTAGCTGGGATTACAGGCGTGAGCCACCACGCCCAGGCTCTGGCAAATCTCTTAACCCTACTAAACCCCACATTCCTCATCCATAACCCTGCCCCTGCTCCAACAACAGAAATCACTGACACTGCAAGCTCCCTTGCTCCTGACATCCCACTTGATATCACCTTTGATCCGCAAGGATAATCCTAGAAAATATGTCCTAGTCTTATGCGATTTTATAGATTTATTATCTATCTGTGAAAATGGGAACAACAATATTGATTCTCTTAGCTTTCTTGAAGAGTCAATGAGATCATTTACGGAATGTGCTTGGCACAGACTCAGTGAAAGATAAAAGCTTGAAGCCTATGGTTAGACCTAAGGTCAGGCACCCACCCAGACCCAGGACTGAGCCCTGAATGTCTAGAGCAGGGTTCTTCGCAGACACACCCCAGCCCTGGGTATCAGCGTGGTGACTCAGCAGAGGGCATTCCACAGGCTTATAAAAAAGTTGTCTGGGAAAGCCCCAGCTGACTGTGGCCAAGATCCCTCAGTACTCTAGAAGAGCAGGGGACCTGTCTGGAGAAAGGATAGGAATTCGAAGCTTTGGCTCTGAAGTCCAGAACTGCAAAACGGCCCCCCGCTGAAATTCACAAACCACTGTTTCCTTCAGTGCCTGTCCCAAGCTAGGCCCTGTGCTAGCCCTGGAGACAGAAAAGAGACTTGGTTCCCTTAGCAGCCAGCCTGGACTCAGCGGGCCAAACCTTCCCCGGGAGGGGGATGCTGACCTCTGGAGATGTTGCTGCTGACCAAGGGAGGTAATCGTTTCTTTAAAAAAAAAAAACAAAAATCACTTTCAGTTGTTAAATGAATAAACCACTCTAAAACACTTAGGAGATAAGAAGGCAATCTATCAGGACTCCCCTGACCTTTGAAAACTCAAAGTGAAAATGGAAGCAGTCCCAGGCTGACCGGCAGTGGGAAAAGCAGATCAGCAGCAGTTTCACCGCAATACAAAGAGACTGAAAACCCTGCACATTTTTAGCATGTGACTAGAATAATCCACATCAGGGCCCCTAGCAGAAAATGCAGGGATATCTCATTGTAACTGAGTGAGCACTTACTTGCTGCCTGCATTAATCCTTTTATGAAGATCATTTCATTTAATTTCATTTACTCTTCCCCGTGGTGAATAAGAGCTGGGCTTAGAGTTGTTGGCCTGGATTGTTCTAAATATTCACTCTCCCGACCCCCAATGTACTGGCTGTTTGACTTTGGGCACTTTGCTTAACTGCTTTAGGCCTCAATGTCCTCATCTATCAAACTGCGATTCTAGGGTCCCTTATGAGATTGTTGTAATCCCAGCACTTTGGGAGACTGAGGAGGGTGGATCACTTGAGCCCAGGAGTTCGAGACCAGCCTGGGTTACATGGCAAAACCATGTCTCTACCAAAAATACAAAAATTAGCCAGGTTTGGTAGTGTGTGCCTGTGGTCCCAGCTACTCCGGAGGCTGAAGTGGATGGATCGCCTGAGCCCGGGAAGTCAAGGCTGGAGTAAGCAGAGATCACGCCAGTGCACTCCAGCCTGGATGACAGAGTGAGACCCTGTCTCAAAAAATTTTCAAAAAAAGAAAAAGATTGTTTTAAACACTAAATGAATAAATCTCCATAAAGCACTTGCCTTAGTTAAGTCCTCCATAAATGCTGGCTACTATTATTATAATGGCTGATAACAGCCTCTGACTGACACATGCCTCATCTCTGTCTCACATACATTAAAACCAAAACTTCCAAGGTCAGAAGGGCTCAGGCTCAGCACCGTTTCCTCTCCAGGCTGCTGCGGTATGCCTACCCCACCACACTGCCACCCTGACGAGAGCTGAGGACCAGCACAGCCTCCTCCTCACTGAACTTTCCTTGCAGGCAGAGGGCTGTGGATTCTTTGGTTTTCCCCATGGAGGAAATCACCCCCTATAGCAAACCACCCAGGACCAGGTATCCACTTCTGGCATCTTTCTATGGAAGCTGACTGCAGACCAATCTCAGGCAGTGCTTGGCTGTGCAAGTCATAAGGCCTAATTCTCAATTATCTGAGGTGTGGAGACAACTGCGGCACTCACCAGACTAACTGGGTCTGGCATAGCAATTGATGTCTAGTTGTGTTGATTTTTGTGGATTTGCTTTTCTCCTCTGATCCAGATGAGGTGAGGGAAGGCATGAGACGAGCAGGAGCTGGTGTCTGGGTGGCTCACGGGGCTGTCACCTTCCAGACCACGGCACAGCCTGCTCCTGGGGCTCATACACTCTGATGTACCCTGGGGTCCCTTCCAAAACACGGTGTTTCACAATGAAGGGAAATGGAAGCTCTTTGGTGGGCTGCTGCTTCCACACTGAGCACCAGTAGAGGTGAAAATCCCATCTTACCAGATCCAATCCAAAGCTGTCCCCAAAGTATCAGGAGCCACTGTGCTGTTCTAGACTAAATGGTAAACTGAGGAATAAACCCAGGCCTTGAAGCTGCAGCCACGGAAACACATGGGCCCCAGCAGGGGAGAGAGGCCCTCCTCATCCTGGGGCCACAAATGTCTGTCACTCAGGGACTGGCTTTGCTGCCAGCTCCTAAAACGTTCAGGCCAATGCCTGGCACAAGCCCCTGTAAAGATATAAGGGGCGTGGGGCCTGCTGGATCAGCCGGGAGACACACCTCTCATTCCTTTTCTCTCTTCCTAAAAGAGAATTCTATTCAAAGGGAGATTCTTCTGCTGAACAAAAAAGTAATAACAAAATCCCCTCAGGCAATTCTGTGGGTTTCCTAAACCCACAGAGTTAACAAAAGTGGCCAAGGTTGGATAGGTTCTTATCCAAACTTCGATACAAGGGCTTTTTTGTTTGGTTTTAAAATAACAAATCTTGGGCTGGGCTCACGCCTGTAATCCCAGCACTTTGGGAGGCCGAGGCAGGTGGATCACCTGAGGTCGGGAGTTCGAGACCAGCCTGACCAACATGGAGAAACTCTGTCTTTACTAAAAATACAAAATTAGCTGGGCGTAATGGTGCATGCATGTAATCCCAGCTACTTGGGAGGCTGAGGCAGGAGAATCGCTTGAACCCAGGAGGCGGAGGTTGCAGTGAGCCGAGATCACACCTTTGCACTCCAGCCTGGGCAATAAGAGTGAAACTCCATCTCAAAAAAAAAAAAAAAAAAAAGAAAGAAAAGACCAGACCTGTTTCTTGATGTTCGTACTCTTCGCCATTTCAACTTGCTTTGAACCCTACCACAACAGAAAACTTCATGTACTTCTTTAGGTGGTTTTTTCCAAAGTTCATACCTACATAAATGAGTTTCTTTGTATTGAGCCTCAGAATGCTCAACAAATCACTTTTTGCCAGAAGTTCCATTTCTTTTCTTTTCTTTCTTTCTTTCTTTTTTTTTTGAGACAGAGTTTAACTCTTATCACCCAGGCTGGAGTACAATGGCACAATCTCGGCTCACCGCAACCTCCGTTTTCCGGGTTCAAGCAATTCTCCTGCCTCAGCCTCCCAAGTAGCTGGGATTACAGGCATGCACCACCATGCCCGGCTAATTTTGTATTTTTAGTAGAGACGGGGTTTCTCCATGTTGGTCAGGCTGGTCTTGAACTCCTGACCTCAGGTGATCCGCCCACCTCAGCCTCCCAAAGTGCTGGGATTACAGGCATGAGCCACTGCGCCCGGCCCCCAGAAGTTCCATTTCTTAAGCTGGGCGAAGGCCTCTGGTGTGCAGCTGTCTTGGCCTGTTGGCTGGTGGAGCCGTGGATGCCACTGCTACAGGTTCCTCAGCTTAGTTCTCATGCCAGCACCACCCCCTCCCAAAGCTGCAAAGGAGGAATGCGGGAGACAGCTGGTCCCTGACTTATGATGTTTGACTTTACAGTGGTGGGAAAGCCATACACATTTAGTAGCAGCAGTACTTCAAGTACCCACACCACCATTCTGTGTTTCACTTTCAGTAATCAATAAGTTACATGAGATATTCAACACTTTATTATAACATAGGTTTTGGGTTAGATGATCTTGTCCAATTGTAGGCTAATGTAAGTGTTCTGAGCATGTTTAAGGTAAGCTAGGCTAAGCTATGATGTTCAGTAGGTTAGGTGTATTAAGTGCATTTTGATTTATATTTTCAATTTACAATGGGCTTATTTGGACATAACCCCATCTTAAGTCAAGGAGCATCTGTACATGTATTGAGGAGTCAAGGCCCAGCAAGGGCCAAAATGCAGGCCAAGAAATCTTAGCAAACCAATGACACCACCAATTATGGCAATAGCTGATACAGATTGTGCATTGACTACAAATCAGATACTCTGCTAAGCACTTCACATGTACCATTTCATTTAAAGCTCTTATGAGAAAACATTTAAACGACTCTATGAGAAAAGTAATTATCGGCACCATTTTGTACATGAGGAAATTGGTTCAGAGGCATAAAGGAGAAAGACACATATCTGTTGGGCATTTATGTCTTAACTCGAGGAAGAAGGCATGTATATGCTCAGTGTATTACACAAGCACAGGGAGAAAGAATAGCTACACCTGGTGGGCAAGGTCCTTGCTCAGCTTATGGATCCACTGTGGGAAAACCCAAAGGGAACACCAGGTAGCAATCATTCAATTTACTTATCTATAATTTTTTTTTTTTTTTTTAAGGAAAACAGGGTCTTGCCCTGTCACCCAGGCTGGAGTGCAATGCACAATCATAGCTCACTGTAGCCTTTGGACTCAAGTGATCCTCCCACCTTAGCCTCCCCAGTAGCTAGGGGAGGCGTGCACCATCATGCCCAGCACATTTTTAATTTTTTTGTAGAGGGTGGGGGATCTCATTTGTTGCCCAGTCTGGTCTCAAGCTCCTGGCCTCAAGTGATCCTCCCATCTCAGCCTCCAAAAGTGCTAGGTATGAGCCACTGTACCTGGCCTCTGTTCATTTTTTAAAGGGTTAACTGCCAGTTTCCTATTAAAAAAACAAACAAACAAAAAAACCCTTCCTTACTACGTTTAATTATGACTTCGTTTCCATTCTACATTCCTAGAAACCAGGAAGGCTATTACTGAAAGTAGGAATTTAAAAAGCAGAAAGTAAAGTGGATTGCAGCCTGATCCATTTCAGGGGTGATTCTGCCTTCAGAGGAAAACCAAAGGTACTGTTTGGGCCTTTGATGTGGTCATAACACCCTCCCCTCAGCTTCCTTAAGAATGTAAACAAGTGAATTAGTTCACAAGTGTGGTTTTCATAAGTGAACACAAACATACAACTTTTCAAAGCAGGACACATTGAGGTTGTGGGTATTTCAACTGCCAAATCTATGGGAGCAGTCACAATCTGATGTCTAGTAAATACAAGAAAACTATCACACACTGCATAAACGCACACCACAGCCGGGCGCGGTGGTGCACGCCTGTAATCCCAGCACTTTGGGAGGCCAAGGTGGGCGGATCACCTGAGGTAGGGAATGCAAGACCAGCCTGACTAACATGGAGAAACCCTGTTTCTACTAAAAATACAAAATTAGCCGGGCGTGGTGGCACATGCCTGTAATCCCAGCTACTCGGGAGGCTGAGGCAAGAGAATCACTTGAACCTGGGAGGCAGAGGTTGCAGTGAGCCGGGATCGTGCCATTGCACTCCAGCCTGGGCAACAAGAGCGAAACTCTGTCTTAAACAAACAAACAAAATGAAAGACACTCGCAACATGAATTTGCAAGTGGTCATGACTCGCACCCTCGTGAATGTGCAGCCTTGAGGGGAGCTGGGGTCAATGGGACCACCACTGAATCAATGACTGAAGCTCATGCCTTTAAGGACAAGCTTCAGAATCTGGCCCTGAACTGCAACTGTGGTCAGTGTAGGACAATATAGGTATTAATGAAAGAGTTGGCAAGAAGTAGTGAAATAATAGCTTCACATAAAAATATCCAGAGCTGGCTGCAGGTTCTACAAAAGCAGCAACCGTAAAGTAGCTTTGACAAGAATATCCCCACCAAGGCTTCTCAAATAGTAGAAAGCACTTGGGGAATATCCTCTAGTACAATAAGGCCTAGAATGTTTACAAGAGGGCAGGCCACCTGGCGGGTCATTTCATGACCTTCCAGAAAGGGGAAGGTCATTTGAGCTTGACCCCACTACCCCACTTGAACATCTAACTCGGAGCTTTGTCCCAGTTAAGTAAATATATGAAATGTCTTTTCTTTGTTGTTAAGAGTCTTGCTCTGTTGCCCAGGCTGGAGTGCAGTGGTGTAACCATAGCTCACTGCAGCCTTGAACTCCTGGGTTCAAGCAATCCTCCTGCCACAGCTTCTGAGTAGCTGGGACTACAGATGTGCCACCATGCCTACCTAAGTAAATATTTTTTCAGCATCCATCACTCTATAACATCAGAAGGGCTGAAGAAGCCCAGTTCACAGTCCTGTTCTCACAAAGCTTGTGGCCTGGCTGTGAAATGAGACCTTGCTGGTATAGAGGGGTCTACATGGCTCTGGCAGAATAACCCCAATGGTGCTCAGTGACTATAAAAGCGTCCCTGGGGATCTGGTGACACCTTGAGCTGGTCCTGGAAGATAGAGCTGGGAAACTCAGGCAAAGATAGATAGGAGTTGGGATTCCAGGGAGGAGCCAAGGCAGAAAAGCACAAGCTGCCTTGGAACTGAAAGAACAGGGGTCTTGGAGAGCTGGGTGTTCTAAGAACACAGAGGAGGGAAGGCTGGCAAGGTAGACGGAGGTTGAGGGTATCTAGGCACTAAGGACCTTGTATCTTCTGGCAATAAGGAGACATTGAAGGTTTCAGTGCAAGAGCAGGGGCAAATGAAGACTCCCCAGGTCTTCTTAAAGGGCCATAAGAGTCCTCTAGTGCAACCAGACTGCAATCTGTAGGGCCAGGGAATCATCCCCAGCACCCATGAAAATGTCTGGCATGTAGTGCATATGCAATAAACACTTGCTCAACAAAGTGATGATAACTGTGAATCTTGAAATCTCTTCCTTCCTGCCCAAATAGCTTAGTTTCTTATGGGAGAAAACAAGTGGAATTTATTGACATCAAATGGCAGGGTTGTGGCCAACTGCAACAATTTTTCAAACAAACCCTAGGATAAGCTTTCCGCAGAAACAGAGATAAAACTTCATCCTGAAAGAGAAGCGATGCATGTGGAAAGTGAACAGACATGGCAGAAAGACGCTTCATCATTCTAGTCTCCAGACCAATTCCTCCCAATCCTCAGAAGCCTTCACTAAGTTTCTCTCCCTAAGAGAGATAGCACCAACCCCAAACTTCTTTCTGCAGCTACAAATGCTCTGCTCCCCTTAATAAAGCTGAAGTTGCCATTACTGAGATCCTACCAGGTGTGTAAGGCACTTTGCAAATTACCTTCTGCCTATTTAATCCTCAGAATAACTAGGAGGGGTAGAAACCATCATTGCCATTTTACATATGAGAAAACCGAGGTTCAGAGAGGTTAAGTAACTTGCCCAAGGAAGCACAGCTAGTTAAAGGCAAAGCAAGACTCACATCCAGGTCTGTCTGCCATCAAACATGTGTTTTTACCCCTATATTTACTCCTCCTTCTGATCTCTCAGGCTACACCCATGGAGTTGGCAGGTAGAAGCTGGTGGGCTAAGAGACAAATCTTCTACCCTGGCTTCTTAATAAGGGCTGGCCTGGCTGTTGTAAAGGGGAAGTAGGAGGAGCCTCTCAGAGGCAAGGAGAATGGCTCCTTCCATATTCTGTGACAACCAACACCAAAATAGAGCGGGTGAGGCTGCCCATGGGCGTGGGCTCTGCACCCTGACTTCAGAGGGCATCACTCAGCTGTGAATCATGCCTTAGTGACAGGCAAGGAGCCTGCTCAGACAGCGCTGACACTGATTCTGCTCTGGCTGAGTGACAGCCCCAGGGGAAGAGGCGGGGCTCATCTCCAAAGGGGGACCACACAGAGAAATACAGCCAGAAACACAGCCCCCGACACTGTCTCAGGCACCAGTGAAATGCTAGGGTGGCTGGCTTTGTTAAAGGGACCCTGTCCTCCTCCTTCCCCTGGGTCAACTGTTGACCAGTGTCCATGCCATGCCCAGCAGGATGTCAGCTATGCTGGGGGAAGCTGTGCACTCTCTGAGCTATAAAAGAGTACATGGAGGGTTCTTTACTTTATCTCGTTATCTGACATGCATTTGTGTAAGACTCCTGAACTTTTTTTTATTTTCTGGGACTGGGTGCAATGCAAATAGGTGAGTATGTTCTTCAAGTCAGAGCACTACACAGATATAAGGAATTACAGTAAAGAAAGTTAAAATGGAGTGGAGGACACAACTGTTCCTCAGGAAACAACTAAAGCAGAATGTGAGGCTATCTACAGTGACATGAGGAGTGATTCACCGCAGACTAGAAAAAACAGGAGTTTGAACGATAGAAAAAGATCCAAATCGTTCCTGGTATTGTTTTCCTCTTGTGCTCACTGGGAATCTGCAGCCAGTGGAGGAGACTTTCCTCACCCAGTCCCATCCTGGGAGTCACAGTGTTTAGGGCACTCAGGGATCTAAGCTGCCAAAGTCAGCCCCACCCCACTCCCATCCCCTCCACCCAGGGGCTTGCAATCCCAGGGAAGAGGAGAGTTTCATGAAAGCTGCAAAACTCACAGCAAGGCCCGGATGGTGGTTCCGAGTTCATGCTCCAGGGGTTCATGAGGCTGAGCTGAAAGGAAGTCACCTGACACAGCATGAGCCCCCACACCAGAGCTGGCCAGAGCCCCACGACTCCATGCCTGGGAAAGCCGTGGCAGGAGTGACAGCGAGGAGGCCAGATGCACAAGCCTATTCCTGAACTCTCGCATCTCCCCCACTTCCTATCAGCCTCTTCTTTGGCCTGGCCCCATCTCTTCCCTTGCTTGGGGCTGACTTCCCTTTAGGAATAGGTGTCTTTGGAGTATCCAGGCAGCTGATAATGACCACTGCTTAACCAGTCCTCCTCAGTCACAGGGGGAGAGTGCCAACTGGACATCATGACCTACCCATCACTGCTGGGCATGACCCTAAGAGAAAGACTAGATTCCTAACCTGTGCTAGGGCATCTCCTGTGCCACTCCCCCAACCCTCCAACCTGCCTGAAAGAGAGGAGAGCAGGGAGAGAGAATGGGGGGAAGGTGGGGCCAGGAGGGGGATTGGGAGAGAGCCTCCTGGTCCTGGTCCAGCACCTTCCTGAGGCTTAGAAGCTCTCCTGCCCTGGGGCTCCCCTGCTTCAAATAATCCTCTCCTGTCTTATTTTCCACCTTCTACTCAAACATGTTTTTATAACGTGCAACCACCAGAGACCTCCCTAACCTAGTACCAGGGCCAACTGGACTCCCAGCTGGGCCAGAGGAGCCTGGGGGACCTCCTGGGAGCCTGGACACCTGGGCCTCTCCTGCCCAACCCAGGTGGCTGTCACCTGGCCTGCATGTGGCTCAGGGACCGATTCCACCCCTCCACCCCGAGGAGGAAGAGCTGCTTTGGCAGCTGCCCTTGGTGGAGAAACCTACTTGTGCTAGCCCCTAGGTCCCCTCTTCTGTTTTCCAGCAAATCCCCATCTCCACCTGGGAAAGGTACAGTCCAAGTGATCTCCTCAGTGCTCCTCCCAGATGATGGCAAGGCTGCTCTACGCCACTCCAGAAGCCCCAGCTCCTCCAGGTGGAAAGCACAGGAGAGTCTGGGAGAATCCCCCGCCCCCTTCTCCCATCTCACACCCGTCCCTGGGTCACTTGCCGTCTCCACAGGCCTAGAGGCCTCACCTGGGCCAGGAGACACACTAGAGGCCTGGGATTCTTCTCTCGTCTTCCTTCAGAGTGACAGGAAGCACTGTTCATGTCGGCAACTCCCGTGGCCCCTGCCCTGTTGCAGACAGACCTGCACAGCTCTGAGAAGCCGGCCCCACTCATTAAATTGATTAAATTCCTGCTTTCAAGGCCGGGCACAGTGGCTCATGCCTATAATCCCAGCACTTTGGGAGGCCAAAGCGGGCAGATCACAAGATCAGGAGTTCAAGACCAGCCTGGCCAGCATAGTGAAACCTCATCTTTACTAAAAAATACAAAAATTAGCCAGGCATGGTGGCACACTCCTGTAATCCCAGCTACTCGGGAGGCTGAGGCAGGAGAATCCCTTGATCCTGGGAGGTGGAGGTTGCAGTGAGCAGATATCGTGCCACTGCACTCCAGCCTGGGCAATAGAGCGAGACTCCGTCTCAAAAAAAAAAAAAAAATTTTTTTTTCAGAGGAACCTACTTTTGCTGCTTTTTCCTGCCTGGGCACAGTGTCCCCTCCTCCTTCATTACCTGCTAGAAGGGAGCAAAACTCTTCATTCTTCCAAGGAAGGGATCTTTCTTTGGTATGCAGGGCACTGAAGAGAAAACAACTTTGTTTGGCCCTTGAGCTTAAAACTACTATGTCCCCCTCTCCAATCCTCCTTCAGTGAAGTTCGCTGGTCCCTCCCCAGGTGGACCGTGAGGGCACTGGCCATGTAGATTTGTAGTTTCCTATGTGGCGTAGCAGTGGCAGTGTAACATGTAACAGTGCACACAGCTTAATAAGTCATGACTTGAACAACTTAAGTCATTTGAGCACTTATTAAGGCCAGATACTGAGTCAAATGCTTTGCAGACACTATTTTATTAAATCCTCACAACAACACCATAAGGAAGGTATTATTACCCCCATTTCTACTGCAGAATCTCTTCCATGACTGTAAACTCGTAAACACGTGTTCTGATACCGAGAAATAAAGGGAAGCTTTTTGATTTTTTTTTTTTTAGACAGACTCTCACTTTATCACTCAGGCTGGAGTGCAGTGGCATGATCACAGCTCACTGCAGCCTCAACCTCCCAGGCTTAAGCGATCCTACCACCTCAGCCTCGCAAGTAGCCGGGACTACAGGCATGTGCTAATTTTTGTATTTTCTTTTTTGTAGAGAGAAAGTTTCATCATATTTCCCAGACTGGTCTCTAATCCTGGGCTCAAGTGATCCTTCCACCTCAGCCTCCCAAAGTACTGGGATTTGAGAGCCACTGTGCCCGGCCAATGGAAGCTTTTATTAAAACCTGTTTCCTTACATTCATGTATGGTAGCACTGCTGAATATGGTAGCCACTAGCCCCATGTGGTTTTTGGGCACTTAAAATAAGGCCAGTGAATATTAGAAACTTTTTTCTTTTTTTTTTTGAGACAGAGTCTTGCTCTATCGCCCAGGCTGGAGTGCAGTGGCATGATCTCGGCTCACTGCAACCTCTACCTCCTGGGTTCAAGCGATTCTCCTGCCTCAGCCTCCTGAGTAGCTGGAATTATAGGCACTCGCCACCACACCTGGCTAATTTTTGTATTTTTAATAGAGACAGTGTGTCCACCATGTTGGCCAGGCTGGTCTCAAACTCCTGACCTCAAGTGATCTGCCAGCCTCACAACTCTGGAATTACAGGTGTGAGCTACCATGCCCAGCCCTTATTTTATTTTAATTAATTTAAATGTAAATAGCCACATATGGTTAGTGGGTACTATACCGGACAACAGAGGCATAAAGCCAAATTTTGCACAAATTACTTCCATCCATACCATATCATTCAATGTTCACCACAAGCAAACAGAGCACATTTATGCCATTTACAGATGAGAAAACTGAAATTCAGAGATCTGGCTCAAGCTGAATCGGATTAAGCACTTCACTCTCTAAACTCCCAAACTATGTCCATTGTGTGATCTTCTCCTAAACTTGACTTCTAGCCTTAGGGCCTAGAGTAACTGTCCTGCCTGGGAGCCCTATCAGGATCCGCATCACTTTCTCACCTTTCCCCTCCTCAACTCTGGGAAGTAAAAGGAAGGAATGCACCCAGCAAAGAACAGTCCAGAAAGCCCATGGCAGGGATCTCCTCAGATCAAAAAGGACAAGGTGCTCAGGATTGAAAATCCTTTAAGCTGCTCCATGGTTCTAAGTTATATTTCTAAAAATTAGAAAAGTGAGTCAGAAATTAAAAACCTTTTTTTTTTGAGACACAGTCTCGCTCTGTTGCGCAGGCTGGAGTGTAGTGGCACAATCTCGGTTCACTGCAACCTCAAGTGATTTCAACTTCAACTCAAGTTCAACTTCAACTTCAACTCAAGTTCAACTTCAACTTCAAGCGATTCTTGTGTCCTCAGCCTCCCAAGTAGCTGGGACTACAGGTATGTGCCACCATACTCGGCTAATTTTTATATTTTTTTAGAGACAGGGTTTCACCATGTTGCCCAGGCTGGTCTTGAACTGCTGAGCTCAAGTGATCTGCACGCCTCGGCCTCCCAAAGTGCTGGGATTACAGATGTGAGCCATCATGCCTGCCCAGAAATTAAATACATCTTTTTTCTCCTCCTCTACCAGTCTTATCCGAGGAGCCATAAAAATAGAGGGGGAGAAATGTGATCCCACAATGGCCTCAAGGACATTCCAAATGTCTTCTCCTGATCATTTCCTTTTGGGCATCACTACTCAGCCCAGTTTTCAGGACATCAGCATTCAGTCCAAAATGGTGCAGAACCCACTAGGTGGGGATTAAGTCCTCACAAAATACCCTGGCACTAGCCCAACACCTATTTCTGTTCCTGCGTAAAATCCAACCAGAGTCTCAGCAACTGTGCTGTCCACACTGCCGTCGGTTTATCATCTACTTGTGGGGGGTGGGGCGGGGGGGGCACCTAGAGACAAATAAATCACATGAGGAACAGTCAGATGGAAAACATAAACTTAATAAAGCACAGACAGAAAATAAACCACTGGCCCAGCCACTAGTGACCAGTGCAATGTTGTCTTTCTCCCCCCTCCCTTCTGGTCCCTGGTGAATGCCCCCTAATTCTGGGAAAGGCTCCCTTTCGTCTTCTGAGTCAGTCTTGAAGGAATACTGCAGTATTTCAGCCTTGGGTTTCTAGCAGAGAAACAAACCCGGTTTTGTCATATAATTTTCTGCACCTCCACTGAAATAACACATCATTTGTGGATCCGTGCTAAAGCAAACACCATATGGTGGCTGTGTAAAAAGCTGTCCGGGGTTCTGACCTTCCAGTTGTAGGGGGTTTGTTTGGGAAAAGAAGCCAGAGTGGGGGGAGAATCAAGTCGCTAATGAGACATGGTGTTGGCAACCTGTACAGTGTGACATTTAGGGGCTCGGTGGAGGACGAGGTTGGTGTCAGGTTCCAAACACTCAAGGCAAAATCACCAATGACTTTTTTCTTTCCCAAGTGAAAAATGGTTCATGAAGTCTATTTTCCCAGTCTCTTATCTCAACACTCTCGCTCTTTCACTCCAGAAGGGATGGATGGAGAGCCACAGGCTAACCAAGAAGAAAATTACATCCTAAAAAATCTCACTGGCAAATTCTCCGTTTTGTGGACTGTCATGGCTGTGCAGCTGCAAGGATAAGACAGAGTTTGTCCTGTCTCTGGCCAGATTTCTTGAGTTGCTCTGAACTGCTACCCAACCAGGGCTCATCTAGACACAGAGCCACTCATAGTAGTCAAATGCCTTCTGAGCAGCTTAGCTGGTAAAACACAAACTTATTTAAGAAATTTTAAAGTTCTGAATATACAATGCAACTTCATTATTCCTCACACATGAAATGACCCCAAATGTTAGTACAAATAGCAGCTGGCCTATGGTCCGATGAGGTGGGCTTGTTATGAAGATAGGTCTTAATGCCAGCCTCTGAATTCTGACTTGTCCATTCAGAACACCATTGTGGAAAAAATGAAAAGAAAATGAACCCAAGAGCCACATGTGGCTCAGGAAGATGTGGCTCTATGGCAGCAGAGAAGGAAGAAAAAGCAACTGCAGCATTTAGTACTGGTACTTATCAAAAGCAACCCAGACGCCACATCTCCAGGAAGCCTCTAAGAGGTGAAGGTGGAGGAGAGTTTTTACACTAGAAAGGGGCACAGAACCCAGCCAAGGAAAGAGAAGGCTTGCCATCATATACTCAGATGAATCAGGTAGCCTCTAGAACTTTCTGTAATGGTGACAATGCTCTGTATCTGTGCTGTCCAACACAGTAGTCACTAACCCACACAATCATCGAGCATTTGAAATGCAGCTAATATGACTGAGGAATGACTTCTTTTTTTTTGAGGCAGGATTTCACTCTGTTGCCCAGGCTGGAGTGCAGTGGTGCAAACATGGCTCACTGCAGCTTCAACCTCCTGGACTCAGGCATTGTTCTATGTCAGCCTCCTGAGTAGCTGGGGCTACAGGCGTACACCACCACATCTGGCTAATTTATTTTTATTTTCTGTAGAGATAGGGTCTTGCTGTGTTGCCCAGAATGGTCTGAATGGTCTCAAACTCCTGGGCTCAAGCAATCCACCTACCTCACCCTCCCAAAGTATAGGGATTACAGGTGTGAGCCACTGCACCTGGCCTTGAGGAGATATTCTCTACCTAGGGGTTGTTAATAATCACACGAACCCACCCAATCCCTCCAAAGCACATCCCAATCAGTCACAGGCCATGCTGCCCCAGTCTCCCTGAGTCCCCAGCCCAGAGTCCCTCAAGGAGGCAAGGCCCAGGCAGGGGCAGCAGAGCCTTCAGGCAGTTCTCTAATGACCCCTGCAACTCCACTGTCAGGACCCACCTCAATAACTCCAATCTGTGTTGTCCCCACAGAAATCTCAGGATTAAGGGTCCCAGGGCATACTTTATGGATTGTGATATTGGCCTATAGACTTTGTGTCACTGATCCCAACAGTTCTCCACTATTACTGTGTATCCCTCACAGGTCTTCCCCACAGGTCATTTGAATATGGAATGACAATTTACAAATATCTATCCCACTTCATTTTTTTTTCCCTTTAATCCTCACAATGAGAGAGAGGTAAGAGGAGGTACCATCACACTTGTCTTACAGATGAGAAATACCCCTGTCAAAGATTTACAGAGATGGAATTAATGACACAATAGTAGACTGAAAACAATCCAGTGTTGCATTAGGCAAGTTACTTAACTTCTCAGTGTTTTGGTGCCATCTATCAAGTGGAAACAGCAGTAGGAATTGCCTCTTAGAGTTGTGAGTTAAAATATGTACAGTCCTTAGAACTGTGCCTAATGAGCCCTACAGAAGTGCCTGCTCTTTTTTTTTTTTTTTTTTTTTTGAGATGGAGTCTTGCTCTTGTTGCCTAGGCTGGAGTGCCACAGGGCGATCTCAGCTGAATTCAACCTCCACCTCCTGGGCTCAAGCAATTCTCCTGCCTCAGCCTCCTGAATAACTGGGATTACAGGCATCTGCCACCATGCCCAGCTAATTTTTGTATTTTTAGTAGAGATGGGGTTTCACCATGTTGGCCAAGCTGGTCTCAAACTCCTGACCTCAGGTGATCTACCTGCCTCGGCCTCCCAAAGTGCTGGGATTAAAGGTGTAAGCCACTGCGCACTGCGCCCAGCCAGAAGTGCCTGCTCTTGTTAGGGAAGTGTAGTACATATGCATGTGGTAGTGGTGGGGCATATCACTTTATATTTATATACCTGGTTGTTTTTCACCTGCTGTTCTGCTCACATTATGCTATGTGTGAGGATTGAACATTTATTTGCTTGGTGAAGTCTAAGTGTTCAATGTATGTTTGCTGCTATTGTTAATTCTTGCTGTTGTTACTGTTACTGTTGCAATTGTTCTTGGGGTCAGGCTTGTTAGCATTTTGGTCTAATAGCCCAGGTCTGTCTCTCCACCCTAGTCCACCCTCTGCTCTCTGCCTGTCCTCCACAGTGAGGTCATAAGCTCATGTGTCTGGCCTGGGCTCTTGCTAGTCAGCACCACCAAGTATGAACGAGGCCCGGCAGGGCAGATCCAACAACTCTGGTTTGAATTAAGTGTGGTGATTTTATAGCAGGTATAAAGCAGGGAAGATAAGGGAGGAAATGTACCCAGCAACCCTAAGCTCTTAAAAGTAGTTTGGGGAATAGGTAAGAACCACCACAGAAACTTGCAAATGATGAACAGATTTTTGTTTTGCGGAGAACGAAGAGGAAATGCAGAACTCCATGGAAATCCTTCCCTACTCAGCTCCCCTCCTTCTCAGAAATAGACAGGTATTCTCCTCTGGGTGATATAGAAGTTCAGCCTTTCCTTGACTTTCAGATCTGTGAGGTATCACTGTCTCTTTCTCTCCCTTTCAGCAGCTGGAATCTGGCCTGCAGCCTAACAGAAAGGTGACTGGTTACATTAATCAGAAATATAACCTATCAATGGCGTTTCAAAATTGGCTGGATCACATTTATAGGTGTCCTCAAACGCTTAGCACCCCTAGAAAACTAGGACTAGTCTACAAATCCCAGAGACCTTCCCCTAAATAAACTTTATTATTCTTATTATTATTTGAGACAGGGTCTCTGTTACCCAGGATGAAGTGTAGTGGCATAATCACAGCTCATTGCAGCCTCGACCTCCTGGGCTCCAGCAATCCTCCTACCTTAGCCTCCTGAAGAGCTAAGATCACAGGTGCCCACCACCACACTTGGCTAATTTTTTATTGTATTTTTTCTAGAGGTGGAGTTTTGCCATGTTGCTCAGGCTGGTCTCAAACTCCTGGGCTCAAGCAATCTGCCTGCCTCGGCCTCTCAAAGTGCCGGGATTATAGGGCATGAGCCATTACACCTGGCCTAAATGAAAAAGAAAACCTCTGCTAAATGTAAAGTAAGGCTCTGGAATAATTGCTTTCCTGGGTGCCCTGCCTAAGTACAAAGAGGACAGAATTGTACCCACCGTCCAGCGCTTGGAGGCTTCTCGCCATGAAATCCCCAAGGTCCCTGAGAGTCAATGAGGAACGTGATCAAGTGGAACAGGGAGAAGCAAGCTGAATACAAAATGAAGATTTTCTGAATTCAATAACCCATCTGATCCTAGCTGATAAAGTACCTGCACTCTGCAGGGTGGAGGGCGGTGTACTGCCTCCTGAATAATAAATACACAAGGTCCCAACCGCTGATCACGATGTAATTCAATGAGGGGTCTCTGAAGAGGACATGTCAGCACACACTGCAGTGCAGGGCTCTGAAAAGGCAGCGGAATCCCCAGATAGAGTTATTCCTCAGGATGTTGTCTAGAAACACACGGCTACCTCCTTCAAAGGATAAATTGTATTGATAAGGGATTAATAGTTTTTCTTAAATGGACATTTTGTCTGGGATAGCACCATTGGAAGAATTCTGAAACGCTTATCTCACAGGTTTGCTTAAAGCATCCAATTGGTACCCGTCATTTTACAGATGTGAATATGGAAGCCCATGGAGACTTAAGTGTCCTGCCCAGGGTCATGCAAAAGGTGAGGGCAGAGCTGAGGGCAAACTGAGACTCCATTTCCATTCCAGGCTTTCTTCCACCCTACTGTACAGCCACACATCCTTGTCCTGTGGGGTGTATAGCATTCTCCCATCTAAATGACACTTTGTAAGGCTGGGTGTGGTGGCTCACCTGAGGCCAGGAGTTTGAGACCAGCATGGCCAATGTGGTGAAACCCTGTCTCTACTAAAAGTACAAAGAATTAGCTGGGTGTGCTGGTGGGTGCCTGTAATCCCAGCTACCTGGGAGGCTGAGGTGGAAGAATCGCTTGAACTTGGGAGGCGGAGGTTGTGGTGAGTGGAGATCGTACCACTGCACTCCAGCCTAGGCAACAGAGCAAGACTCCATCTCCCCGCCTGTCCCCTCAAAAAAAGACACTTTGTAAGGCACTTTCATGTCTCTCTCAATCATGCTCACCTAGGTTTAATAACCTGGAAAATTTTATAGAGAAAGGATATAAGTTAATATAAAAAACAGAAATGCTGCTAGAGTGACTGATGTATCAGCTTGAGGACATAGTGTCACAGCTGTGGACAGGAAAGATCCAGGCTTACCTCAAAGACAAATATATGGACACGTCCTTGCTTGACAAAACTATTTACAATGGGATTCTACAAGGTAGTCTGTTTTTTTCATACATTTGAAAGAAAATTTAACTTATAGAAATCCTCCTATTTACCAACATTTTCAGGTTTACTCCAATTACATTATATAAAAAAGTACTTTTTCTTTTTTTGCCTGATTTTTACTTTGGAGGAACCAAGGGGGTGATAACAAGGATTACAAAAGACAATGACTGGCTCCCCACCTTATAAATTAATAGTGAGATAAGAACAGAATTATAAACCCCAGAAGGGAAGAGGCATTAAGAAAACCTGATGTTGACTTAGCTGTAATGAGTTAATCCACTTAGATCTCATGCAATAATGGGCATTATAGTAAATTTATAATTATCACCATTTTTACTCTTTTATAAAACGCTATCACACATTTTCCTCTGGCTTCCCCCACCCAAGGCATAGCCATTTTCACAGTTTGGTGAATAAGCTGTATTCTTTTGGCTTTTAACAAACATCACAGTGCTGTCTCTGTACCACCCCCCAAATTAAATCAGACTTGTTGCAACACAGCTGCAGCTCCTGGCTGCCAGCATTTCTGGAGGACAGCAGGACCTCCAACTTGGCAGGGTGGGGTGCTGGTTTTCACAGAGGCCTTCCAGCCCTGAAATGCCACCATACCCCTGGTACAGTGAGTCCAGCACCCAACAAGAAAACAACACCGACTCACATCCTCGTGTGGAAAAGGTGGGAGGCAATCATTCTTGCAACAGTTCTTTGATAGAGAAATAAATGATGTCCAGAGATGCAACAGGTTTGATGCTTACACTCTCAGTAAATGGTGGCCTCAGTTAGGTCCAAGCTTGGGATTTGGATCCTCTAAGAAATGCAGAGACACTTCTAGCAAGTCCTCTTTCCTCAATACTTTTGTCATCTGTTTTTGGCAGCTATTATTCCTTTAGCAATCTAAGGGGCTTGGACTCTCGTGATTTCCAATCTGGGTACTTCCCCTGCAGATGAGGAACCTAAGGCTCAGATGTGAAGGAACCCACTTGAGGTCATGCTGCTACATCAGATCCAGGACTTAGACCTCAATCTGCCTTCAAGGGACTCAGATCCAGCGGAACTAGACAAGACAAAGGAGGGGCTAGAAACACAGTCCTGTTGCAACAAAGCAAATGGGGATGCATAGCTAGGCTGTGGGTATCGTCCAATTACACCTCCAGCAACAATCAAATCTATCTCCAGCCCATCCCCACAATCTTTCCCCAGTGGATTTTTCTTCCTCCATTAGCCTTGATAAATTACAAGGCCCCACAGCAGGGACTGTTTCTTCCTCTCAGCTTTGTTTAGATCATTGTCCTAGCAAAGCTCAAATAAAGGGCCATTATTAATGGTGACAATAATGCAATACTGTTTTCTCAAGGGCTTCCACCAGAGCTTGCCAGGTCAACACCATCCTACTTCCTGCCACCTCTTGTGGGCGATTTTCACCTGCAAACCCTCAGGCGCCCAGGGAGTCAGTACCCAGCACTGCGCTCTACTTCGAGCTGCCTAAACACTGCCCTGGAAATTAGACAAAAGAGAAGGACCTGGCAAAACATGTCATCATGCCAGGAAAGGTCTAATAGGGCAGCCACAGGAGACAAAATCAGGCCAGGGAGATAATAGGCCCCAGATTTGTTTTGAACTGAGCTCACTCGCAGCCCAGGGCCCTGATGCTAAAGGACTCTGGGGGCTGGTTTAGCATCAGAAAGGCTTTGGTGGTAGCTCTGGTTTTCATTAGGTCCTTTGGGCCTTGGATACACTGAGGTTAAGGGTCCATCTCTCAAGAAATGCTGCTTTTGGTGGGGGTTGGGGGGGACACAGAGAGGAGCCATGGAGTGTTTGGTCTTACGTGTGAGAGTCCATATGTGTGCATGCGTTTGCATGAGGGGCACGCTCCCCCTCACATTCCCTAACTTTAGGTTCTGGTTAGAAATTCATTAACAAAGGCTCTGTGGGGGAAATAAAATTGGCTTTTTATTGCAACAAAAGCAACCAGCAGGATAAGGCAGGGTGGATGGAGAGAGGAGGTGTGGTTTAAACATAAGTTCTTTTGCAGGTTCTCAGCTTTTAATTAGCACACCTCTGAGTGTAGCCCCCTCCCTCATGCTTACAAACACAGGTCTGCTCAGGCTTTCCTTTTATTGTCACTTGTCATAGGCTCAGGTAGCCAAAGCTTATCTGGATTGGAAGTGCTAGGCTCTTCCCTGAGGCTCTCCTGCAGGTGGCTGACTCATTCTTGCAGAGGCTGGAAAGCCAGCCAGGTGCAGCAGTGGATTAAGAGTTTCCATCACCAGCCCAGGGACTCATTCCCTAGGCATGTTGTAGGCACCCTCTGGGGACAGAGCTCAATTCTAGGCACAGTAGGGAAACAAGGATGAATGGGCTGACCTACCCCCAGGAGCCCTATCTCCTAGTCCACAAAGTGACACACGACACACGTCAGACATGCGCAAGACACTGTCCTCAGGCCCAACCCCAGTCCCCCACTGGTATCTGCCATGGAGGTTGCAATTTGCAGCATGGGAGGGAGAACATAAACCCATCTGCTAACAAGGCTGGTGTGTGTGAGTACCGCAGGCCCAGACGGTTCTCCTTAACATGCTGACGTCTTTATGGAGTCTGACGTTTGGCTGGCTTTGCTCTGTGAGATCAGTGGTCTTCCAGGGTAAGTTTCCCAATGTTTTCTCTAAGGGAAGTAACACAGGCCTTCTTACCAGGCTTCTCCAGCAGGAGAAAAAGGGAGAGAGTTTCAGGGCCATCAGGAGAGTCTCCAAACACATCTGATCTTCTAGAAGCAGCTTGGAGGGAAGCCCTGAATAGGGAGTACAGTGAGCAGGCTCGAGGCTGAGAGTTCAAAGCAGGGTTTCCCTAGCTCTCTCGGCCTCAGTTTCTTCCTCTGTGAGATGGGCTCTTCAATTCACACCATCCCTAGGATTCAATGGCAGCACATCAGGCACATGGCGATGTGTCTCTGTGCTGTGGAGAGGAAGAATGGTCCGAGGTCTGGATACAGCCAGCGTTTCTGCCATAACACAGAGGAAGCAAGAGCAGACCAATGCCTTTGGAAATGATGCTTCATGGCCCAGATCCATGGGAATTTGCCCAGCTACTCGAGGGAGACCTTTCAAACTTGCTCAGAAAATCTGATTTTGTTTGACTTTTTGCTGCCAGCAATTTAGCTGAGTTCGGTGGTTACTTTGTCTACCTTTTTCTTTCAGTTTTCTCCCAAGCTGATCAAAGAAGCCCAAACGGAGACTCAAAGCCAATATAATAGTCAACTACAATGCTCTCCCTGTTCTGGGACCAGTGGTGGGTGGCATGGACTGGCCACACCTCAATCCCTCCTGGGACATTAAACTGTTCGAAGCGTGTCCCACAGCTAGTCCAGGGTGAATGCCGCATTTCTGCTGGCCCGAGTCTGTACTGCCTGCTGCCCCTGGCCAGACCCCTCCTCATCCCGACCCCACTTCCTTATCCTCAGAACAGGGGCTGGCTTCATTCTCCTCTAAAATTTTGAGCTCAAAGATTTCACAGTCTCTCTCCTATTCAATGTCCTTGGTCACCAAAAGGGGGGATCTGAATCAGCATGGAGGACAGGGAAAGGGGAGCTGTGCATTGCAGAGCCATTTCTTTCACTACCAACTCAGGACTTTACCAAGTCCTCTCACTTCCTCGTGACTCAGTCGCTTCATTTGAAAAAAGCAAAGGAAAGGGCAATCTGGTCTATCCTTCCTAAGGAAGATGCAGGGACACAAGGAAAAATAGAACAGAAGCAACAAGTTCCAGAGGCAGGTTGAGTCCTTGAAGCCTGAGCATATAAGACAACTCATAAACACCCAGGCCCTTTCACCGGCCTAGCTGGGGGAGAGGATGGGTGGAGAAAGGCCCACCAGCATTGCCGCAATGTCACTGAAGCAGCTACCCTCAATGGGGTGAGTACCTTGCGGACACCATGGCAGTTCTCAGCCCAAGAGCTGATGCTCTTGAAACCCATCAGAATTGGCTGGGCGTGGTGGCTCATGCCTGTAATCCCAGCACTTTGGGAGGCCAAGGTGGGCAAATCACCTGAGGCTGGGAGTTTGAGACCAGTCTGATTAACATGGAGAAACCCCGTCTCTACTAAAAATACAAAATTAGCCAGGCATGACGGTACATGCCTGTAATCCCAGCTACTTGGGAGGCTGAGACAGGAGAATAGCTTGAACCCGGGAGGTAGAGATTGCGGTGAGCTGAGATCATGCCATTGCACTCCAGCCTGGGCAACAAGAGCAAAACTCCATCTCAAGAAAAAAAAAAAAAAAAAAAAAAGAAAAAGAAGCCAGGCACGGTGGCTCATGCCTGTAATCCCAACAATTTAGGAGGCCGAGGTGGGTGGATCATCTGAGGTCAGGAGTTCGAGACCAGCCTGGCCAACATGGTGAAACCCTGTCTCTACTAAAAATACAAAATTTAGCCGGGCATGGTGGCAGGTGCCTGTAACTCCAGCTACTCGGGAGGCTGAGGCAGGAGAATCGCTTGAACCCTGGAGGCAGAGGTTGCAGTGAGCCAAGATCGCGCCACTGCATTCCAGCCTGGGAGAAAAGAGCAAAACTCCATCTCAAAAAACAAAACAAAACACCATCAGAAACTCCAAGCAGATCTGCCTGAGTTGGGAGGAAAGAATGATTGAGGGGATCCAGTCCCATCTCTACCACGAATTCATTTTTGTTATTTATTTATCTACTTATTTAGAGGCAGGGTCTCACTCTGTCACCCAGGCTGGAGTGCAGTGGTGCGATCATAGCTCATCATAACCTCAAACTCCTGCACTCAAGCAATCCTTCCACCTCAGCCTCTCAAGTAGCTGAGACTCCAGGCACACGCCACCACGCCTAGCAGATTGTTACATTTTTTTTTCGGAAGTATGGGGTCTCACTATATTGCCAGTCTGGCCTTGAACTCCTGGGCTCAAGCAATCTTCCTGCCTCAGCCTCCCGAAGTGCTGGGATTACAGGCATAAGCCACCGCACCTGGCCTCTACTTATATGACTCTAAAGAAGTCACATCCCTGGCCTGGGCCTTAGTTTCCTCATCCGTGAGCAGAGCTGGCCGATCAGACCAATCCCTGCCAGCCCTGACACTATGCACTCCTCCAGCAAGCAGGAAAACAGTAGTGTGTCTTGTTATTTCTGAGCAAAGGCCTTAATTGTTCTCTACAGCATGAACTCCTCTATCTAAAAACCACAACATCTCCTTTCCTCTGAGCCTCCCCTGCCACCCCCTTCCTCCGAGATCCACAAGACTGTTACAGAACATTCATTTATTTTTCTTCGGTGCTTGGGCTGAAAACTCTGATGACTAAGCCATTGAATTTTAATACGCTACTGTGCTCCTTGGAGGGTTTCTTCATTTCCCAGATCCCCTTCCCCCACCCCCGTGCCCTCTGTAGACATGTGGTAGTCGTTAGGAACAGTTTGATGAAGTTTAGGTTTTCAGAGTAGAGGAGAGATGGGGGCCGGAGGGTGGGAGGGGAGGGAGAGGAGGGGGAGGTATGATAAATGGACACAACAGTCCAGAGGCCACTCAGAAAATAAATATAAAGCTCCTTTTGAGCGAGCCCACTAAAAACAAATTCCCCAAAAGCTTTTTCCTTTTTGTGGGACGGTGGGGGAGGGAGGGGCGGGGCGGGGAGGAAGTGCTGGTGGAGGTAGGAGAGGAAAATTCTCTCAATGTAAATGGACACTGTTCAGAGAAAGAAACAATTCTCTTTATTGGCAGCAGCAGACGTGCACATCGGATGCTGCCAGCCATGTGTCACGACGGCTAAGTACTCTGCAGCTGAGGCCAGGCATTCAAATTCTGGGTGCTCGAGAGGCGGCAGCCCTCAGAAGAGCAAGCCAATGCTGGTGGAATTCCATGGAGAAACCTGGGTCACCATGGCAGACAGGGACAGACTCAACTGGCCAGGAACACCCCACTGGGGCTCAGTCTTGCTGACTTTCTGAAGGTCCCTGGCATTTTCTTTCCTGGACCACAACCCTGGCCTCTTCCCCATCCTAACGGCATCACTCCCTGCCCCCATCCCACATTTCCATCCCTGTAGTTGAGAAACCCTAAACCTGGGCCCTGAATACATGTCTGCATGTTTGAAAATACTTGTAACACAGAGAAAAGGCAATCTTTGAAACAAAAAAAATCCTAGACTTTGAATGGTAAGATTTCACTTGCAACCTGAGTTTCTTCTCCAGTGGGTGAGCTGAAAGTTTGAAAAGGAATCACCCTAGTGGGGGAAAGTGCACCATCTCCAGTTTTTGGTGTGGATTTCATTTATGTTTGTTACACAAGGGCTTGGCCAACCAGGTGCTATCTGAGAAGGAAGTATCAGTGTTCTTATGCTTTCCAGGAGGCCATTGGAGACTTCCCTTATTAAATTGCCTTGCACACGGGGGTTTTATTTGGGGTACCTCCCCAAGGATCTCTTAAGCACATTCTTCAGATACACTGTAAATGGCTAAGAAAATGAGAGTTCACTCCTCTTCAATTTTTATTGTAAACAATGCACAAATGTATGTAAAACATGCTCCCTATTTTAAGATTTCTTTTTTAGATAGGGTCTGGCTCTGTTGCCCAGGCTGGAATGCAGTGGCTTGATCTCGGCTCACTACAACCTCTGCTTCGCGGGCTGAAGTGATTCTCCAGCCTCAGCCTCCTGAGTAGCCGGGACTATAGGCGCCAGCCACCATGCTCGGCTAACTTTTTAATTTTTTTGGAGAAACAGGTTTTCTCCATGTTGCCCAGGCTGGTCTTGAACTCTTGGGCTCAAAGTGATCCACCTGTCTTGGGTTCTCTTGGATTCTCAAAGTGTTGGGATTACAGGCGTGAGCCACTGTGTCCAGCCTGATTTTTTTCTTGTACATATTTAAGAACTCAAGTAAATAAGTTCAGATGCTCACAGTAAAAAAATAACTTCCTCAGAGCTCCTGGAATGAGGAACACGAAGCAGAAGATGCCATCAGTCTGAGAACCCACTCTCTCCTCTTAGTGGATGCTAGGGATGGGGACAGAACGGATGCCATTTCCCAGATCATCCACTGCAGTAGTGTGGAATCAGAGGGCCTGGGTTTGATTCCTGCTCTGCCACTAGCCCAAACCTCAGGCAGTCATTGGAACCTGCCGTGCCTTTACTGCCTTATTTGTAGAACAGGGATAATGCCAGGTGCTGGAAAGGTATTGGAATGCTGCACCGGCAGGGTGGGCCAGCCACTGCATGAGTTTCCCGGGGCTTCTGTAACAAAGTACCATGAACTGGGAGGCTTGAAACAGCAGAACTTTATTTTGCTACACTCCTGGAGGCAAGAAGTCTGAAATCAAGGTGTCGGCAGGGCCCTGTTTCCTCTGGGACCCTGGTAGGTTTTCCGTTGCCTCCTCCCAGCTTCCTTGTCTGCTAGACACAGCCCTCCACATCCCATGCATCCTCCACGTGTGCCTCACCCTGTATTCAGATGCCCTTCTTACTGTAAGGACACCAGGCATGTTGGATGGGGGGGCCCACCCTACCCCAGTAGGGCCTCATCTTAGCTAACTACATCCACACCTACTTATTTCCAAATAAAGTGACATTCTGAGGTCCTAGGGGTTAAGACTTCAACATATCTTCTGGGGGACATGATTCAGTGCTGATGCCCCTCACAGCCTTATCAGAACAACAGTTGCCCTTTGTGTTTCTTGCCAGTTTGTGGCCAAGGAGAGGAAGCACCACTGACCAGGCCCCTGGGGTGGTGAACATGATGGAGAAATGCCCACTGTGACGGGAACAGCCCCTTCTCTTTTTGTGGTTGTTGCTAAAAGGGGGATTGGTTTTACAAACAAATGCTGTGGTTTTCATCGGGAAGTGCCTCTAAGCTGGAGCTCAGAGGATGGAAGCACTCGATGGGAATTAAACTGGGAGAAATTCCTGGCTTTGTTGTTTAGGGCAGATTTGCTGTGGGTCACAGCGGATTTGCTTCTGTGAGATCTGAAGATATTCCTTGCTTGGGCCACCCATTTGCAGTAGCACCTGCTTCTAGGTGGCAGAAGAAACAAAGGAAAAGAAGGGAGGGGATTCAGCCACTGCCCCTCCATGACCTAGGCCACAGCTTGGTAAGCTTTCTCTAAGGGTCAGATGGCAAATACTTTATGCTTTGTGGACCATGTGGTCTCTGTCACAACTCCCCACCTCGTCTGTTGTAGAGCAAGAGCAGCCACAGACAACTTGCAACCAAATGGCAAGGCTGTGTCCCAATGAGCCTTCATGTGTGGACAGAGAAATTTGAACTTCACATAAATGCCATGTGCCATGGAACATCATTTGTCTTTTGATTATCTTTTAACCATTTCAAAATATAAAAACCATTTGCAGTGGATGGGATTTGGCCCACTGGTCCCAGCTTGTCAACTCCTGATCTCCACACTCAGAGAGGTTGTATGTGCTTCCACAGCCTACCATAGCTGTCACACCACCTAATTTTTCAATACAACTCCACAATTCATAACATTTTCACACAATCACGTGACTCGATCCTCTCATCCACCCTGTTGGTAGGCACAGTGGACATTATCCCCATTTTACAGATAAGAAAATCAAACAAGTTAAACGTCCACTTAGCAAGTGGTACAGCCAGACTGAAACTTATGTCTTCTGGCTCCTTATCTGGTGACCCATCACCCAGAAACACTCCAGACAAGCCCTTTTCTCATGGACACTTCATGCACGGATGCACAACGATCCAAGTCAGCATGTCATTTCCCCAATGGCTCTTTCAGAAATGCTGCCGCAGTCAGGGTGCTGATGCAGGGCTGAGAATTCTCCTCTAGAATCCTAGCTCCCCGACCAAGAGGACTAGATGTAACACTGGCCTCAGAAGGGTGGGTGGGCAGCTTCCTGCATGGTTTCAGGATCAAACATAGCCCACGTATCTTCTAAAACATCTAATCTGTTCACCACTGTAGACGGTTTTCCTTTTTTTTTGAGATGGAGTCTCATTCTGTTGCCCAGGCTGGAGTGCAGTGTCACGATCTCGGCTCACCGCAACTTCCGCCTGCTGGGTTCAAACTATTCTCCTGCTTCAGCCTCCCGAGTAGCTGGGATTACAGGCACCAACCATCACACCTAGCCAATTTTTGTATTTTTAGTAAAGATGGGGTTTCACCATGTTGACCAGGCTGTTCTGGAACTCCTGACCTCAGGTGATCCGCCCGCCTCAGCCTCCCAAAGTGCTGGGATTACAGGCGTGAGCCATTGTGCCCAGCCTGAGGGCTTTCCTTCCTCCACCTCAGAGGTGGACAACTAGATGCTCTTGGGGGCCAGGTATGCAAGGTAAACAAGTGGAGTTTGGGGGATGGGGACAGCATTTGCCTATCTACAGGGGGCAGATGCTATTCAGCTCTAGCCAGCTGTTGCCAGATCGGGAACTCTCCCAAGTTTTAGATGATAGCATGTCGTCAAGTTTCGGGTTTTCTTCGTTTTTTTAAAGAGTGCTAGGTTGAAAGATATCCCTAGGCTACTGTGTGCAGCCTTCTGCCCTGAGGGCTGCCTCTTGACTTTAGGCAGCTGATACCTTGTACTACATACCCAAAGTTGATTCTCTTTCCTGAAAACACCATTTACTAGCAGCCAGAGGTGGGGATGGGTGGGTTTTTGATGGAGATGAGACAGGGAGTAACAAGCAGCCACATGACCCTGGATAAAGCTGTATAGGGACGGGTGATGGCGGAGAGGTGCAGGAAGCTCGGCTTTTAGAAGCAGATGATGAACACTGAATTATTCAAGACAGGTCCAGCCCAGGGCAGAAATAGAAAATAAGTCCTTGCCATGTCTGGATTCAGACTAAATTGAACTTGATGATACCCTTTCACAAGACACCTTTGATGGAAATGAAGATAATAATCACTGATGCCATCCAACATGGTGATTGATAATGCTCCCTCTTTCAAACTCTCACCATGTCCTTGAGTCCCAGGAAGGTGCCAGGCTTGGGTCCAACCATCCAGACTCTGGCTCCAGGGGAGGGAGCTCTGAGGTAGGAGGGTACTTCCTCTGGGTTCATATGCTAAATACATACAACTAGGCCAGGAATTGTGGCTCATGCCTGTAATCCCAGCACTTTGGAAGGCCAAGATGGGAGGATCGCTTGAGCTCAGGAGTTTGAGACTACCCTGGGCAACACAGGGAGACTCATCTCTACAAAAAATAATTAGCTGGGTATGGTGGCACACACCTGTGGTCCCAGCTTCTTGGGAGGTTGAGGTAGGAGGATTGCTTGGGCCCAGAAGGTTGAGGCTGAATGAGCTGTGATTGTGCCACTGAACTCCAGTTTGGGCGACAGAGTGAGACCCTGTCTCAAATACATACATACATACATACATACATACATACATACATACAACTTGCCTTTGGAACCATGGAAGTCACTGTCCCCCAACTATATGCTCCTTGATGGTGGAAACATGTTGTACTTGTCCTTATATCCCTAGCATCCTGTGAGCCAAACCAGCAGAAGCTTGGACTGGCTAATGCTAGACTGTGCGTGGCACCTAGCAGGGCTCTGTGCTTGCCAAACAAACACATGGAAATCAACATTTACAGAGCATCCATATACCAGGTGCTTTTTCTCATTTGATGTTTATAATAAATCTAGGTGGGAACTACCCAGTGGTCATACTGCTTCTTATTGATGGTATCCAACTTATTAACCTTGCCAACCCTCAGTTTCCTCATCTGTAACTAAAGGTAATGATAGTACCCACATCTTGTTGGGTTGCTGTTAGGAGTAAATAAAATAGTAAATGTCAAATGTTTATCACAGTGCTTGGCATACAATAAGAATTCAGTACACTGTTGATTGTGGTTTGCTTTTGTTTTGACCTCTTATTTGGAAATAATTATAGATTCACAGGAAGCTGCAAAAAAAAAAAAAAAAAAAAAAGAATACAGAAAGGTCCTGTGTATTCTTTGCCCACTTTCCCCAGATGGTTAAATCTCACACAATTAGAGTATAATAGCAAAACTTAAAAAAACATACACATTGGCAGGCTGGGCGTGGTGGCTCACGCCTGTAATCCCAGCACTTTGGGAGGTCGAAGCAGGCAGATCACGAGGTCAGGAGATCGAGACCATCCTGGCTAACACAGTGAAACCCCGTCTCTACTAAAAACACAAAAAATTAGCCGGACATGGTGGCAGGCACCTGTAGTCCCAGCTACTCGGGAGGCTGAGGCAGGAGAATGGTGTGAACCTGGGAGGCAGAGCTTGCAGTGAGCCAAGATCATGCCACTGCACTCCAGCCTGGGCGACAGAGTAAGACTCCATCTCAAAAAAAAAAAAAAAAAAAAAAAACAAACCATACACACTGGAATAATGTGTATGTATAGTTCGATATAATTTTATCATATATATGGTTTATTTTTATAACAACTTGATAACTATCATGAGACGCAGTTCAGAGCTGTGGTTAAGTGTACAGCCTCTAATTCCAGACTATCTGAGTTCTAAAGCTGGCATGGCCACTACTAGCTGTGTGACCTTAAGCAAATTACATAACTGCTCTGTGCCCTAGTCCCTTAATCTGTAAAAGGGAAACAACGATAATAGCATTTCTTAAAGGGCAGGAGGATTAAATAACTTAATATATATAAAATACTTAAACCGTACTGACATTTAGCAAACATTCCATGATTTTCAGCTTTTTTTAAATTAAAAAAATTTTTTAAAAATTTTTTGTTATTATGATGTTTACTATTTTTACTATTCCTGGGTCCCAGAAAGGGAAGGGAGTGAGGAAAATCTTGGCCTGACTTCTGTCACAGGGCTCAGCCCTTCTTTTCCTTTGGTTAATGGTTGTGATGCTTTATGGAAGTGAGCCAAGGATACACCAGGGGTCTACTATTGTTGCGTTGTTTTGGAATAAACCCATGTTACAATTTAGAGAGAAAACTCCAGGCTGTCCAGGCCTGCTCTTGGAAGGCCTGGGGTCTCTCTGTTGGGGAACCTCGACCGACTCCAGGTTTGCTGCTTCAGAGAGTAAGCTGGCAGGGGATGCAGAAGGGATACAGTGGGCTGGTTCTACTCACTTCTCCATTGGACGAAGCCAGCATTTGACCCCAGACAACAGCATCCCCAGGCATTCTGTCTTCCGCTTAAAGACTCCTCCTCCGTCTGAACTGTGGCCCCCTGATGGGCTTCACGGCTGAGTAACACTGGCAGACCTCCGAGGAGAGGGATGGAACAGGGCCTGATCTGACAACAGCCTCCCAGAGAGAAGTGATGGTGGCTACACGGTCTGGCTTCAAGGTCAAAGTTCCTAAAACCTTGCATCCCTTTATGCACTAGTATTGGGGCAACGATCTAGAAAAGTGAAAGGAACTCAGACACCTTTGACTGCATCACGGGCATCACTCTAAAGCAGGCTGGAGGGAAAGAATAACAACAATTATAACAAGTGAGACCCTGCCTCAGAAATAATGATATTTATGATAACAGCTACCACTTACTAAGCACTTACTTTGCACGGAAGTACACTCGAGTCTTAGACTAATTCATGATGTGGCACTATCACCCTTTCTTACAATAAGTAAAAGAACAGAAGATGACAGAAGCCAAGGTCATAGCTAGTAAGCCACAGAGCCAGGATTCAAACCCAGGCTGATGGGCCTCCATTTTGGAGCTCTAAACCACCAGGCTGCACTCCATCGCCAGAGACTGCAGTTCCTCTCACCTGGACTCTCAGTTTGCCCTTTATTAATACTATGATTTCTTCAGTTGGCTTATTTCTGGTTATAGCCCTTTTAATATGATCTTTGCATCCCTGCATTAAGTAGTGGATTGGAATACACACACACACACACACGTGTGTATATATATATATTTTTTTTTTTTCTTCTTTTTTTAAAGGCAAACCTCAGCTGGATAACATTAAAAAAAAGAAAAGAAAAATACAGGTCATTTTTTCTTGGCCAAGAGATATCATTGTGTCTAGTTGGGAGGTATGAGGTCAGACCAATGGTTCTGCAGAACCCTGTTTCAGACCTGGGATCCTATTAGGCATGCAGGTCAGCCACACAGGCTTGGCCAAGTGCAGTATTGCGCAAACGTGCCTTGAGTTTCCAATCTGGAAACATTTCCTGCTTTTCCACTTCCAGCCAGCTCTCATCCTCAGGCAGAGGTTGCCAGCCATTCCAGACTAAGCGGGGGTGATGACGTCAGTGGAGAGAACCGGACCAGCAGCCTGGATGCTCCGACTCCTGCCTGGGGCCTGAATCCTGGCCTCTGAAGGGTGTTTCTGAGGTGGTAGTGACTCACCTGGGCTCCAGGCTGGCAAAGCTGCCTCAAGAGTCCTCATTCAGCTCCCTGCATCTTGACTATTTCTGAGGTAAACTCTGGGGACCTAAGCCCACACCACATTGAATCCCTTCCCCAAACCCAACAGGAAACATCAGATTCCATCATTTGGAATCTATTTGGCTTGGATCCATGACAGCATTCCTTACGCAAGCCCTGACTCGAACAGGGCTGAAGCCCACAGGCCGAGGCTGTGCTGGGGAGTCTGAGTTACAGGCACCATTCTCTTCCCCTCCTGGAATGCGCTCTATTAATGATGGCTGAAGAAAAGCAGGTAAATGCCTCTCCTACCCCCAGGGAAAAACATCCAGCCCTGCTGTAGAAGCCACACACGCTCGACTTTCTCCAGAGATGTACACATCCAGCCCTGCTGTAGAAGCCACACACGCTCGACTTTCTCCAGAGATGTTTAGGGCAGGGGAAATGGGGGACCGCAGCATGTCACAGGCCCCCCCGAATACAGGGCTCTCTTTTTTTTTGGTATCCTGCCTTAAGAGGGGGCTAAAGTAGCAAGCTGACCCTTGATATCCTGCCTAGAAATAGCCACAGATGACACTGGTACCAACTGCAACCACGGTTTTTATGCGCACCCTAATCCACCACAAGTCACCTCCACTCATGTGGATCCCGACTCCGTGCTTCCCTCGAGATCATTTTCCACCTGCTTTCACTAGCTGGTCTGACTAGTTTCCCTGGGCTACCAGGTCTAGTTAAGGGTGGTTGTTAATTATGCACAGAACACTAAGGAATAATAATACACTCTACCAATCTTTAATGTCAAGAACAACAACATTTTTGACTCAGAACTCCCTATGAGATAAAGCACTTATACCATTCTCATTGGGTCAGCTGGACACAGTCCTGTGATCCCACAGGTGGAAGAGGTAATGGCCCGAGAAGACAGCTGTCGTGCTGGAAGTCACACAACAGGGCCATTGCTAGACGGTAGAGAGGCTCCAATCAAGGCCACTGTCAAATACCTGAACAGAAACCTTTTCACATTTAATCCACCTCTACTCATTGAGCTCTCAGAAAATAGAAATGGCATTTGGGTATTACCAGTGTGGGAGGGTTTTGAATTGACAACTCAGGGGTCGCAGTCTTTGCTTCTTAGCGGGGGACTTCTAATGATATGCTCAAATAGAAAAAATTCAACATCAGAGAGCCATTTCACAAATCCTGGTTCACCAGTGCTGCTTGTTTGGTTAAAAAAAAAAAAAAAGTTCTGATTCGGTGTGACTAATAAGTCCCAAGACCACACTGTTGAAGGGTCCTAACCGATTTAAAAGTTTTAAAAAGCACTCAAAATAGACTGCCTTCCTTCTCCTCAAAACTTAATCAGTTATTCTTGGCTACAAATAAAACCAATACTGATACTTACTTGAAGCTATACTTCATAATCCAGTTACTATGCTTAAGGGAAAATATTAATTCCTAAAATCCTACTTGGCTGTATATACCATGTGGAAAAAATATAGGGCCACGGAATTCTTCCCCACACACAGTCCCCACCCAGCCTGGCCCTCCCCCATCCGGGCCTGCCATTTCATCTCTGCTTTATTGGCATGCACATCTGGATTACATAAATTTCAAGTATGGGTTTCAATATTAGTACTGCTTAGGGTTACAATACTTGACAAATCTCAAATGCCAGCACGTCAAATCAAATGAGCTTGACCAGTCACAGAAGACAAGAGGAGAGAGGGATAGACGACTGGGGCACTACAATAATAAACAAGGTGTGCTGCTGATCCACTGTTCCTTGTTTAGCTGGCATGGAGGCTTCAGACATGACCTAATAACGTCTCAGATCCAGGAGAATGCGAACCCACAGATCCATGTCTCCATCCCTTAGCAGAACAGTAAGTGCCCACTTGGCTGAGAAGTATGTGTGTATGTATGTATTTGAGATGGAGTCTTGCTCTCTCACCCAGGTTGGAGTGCAATGGCATGATCTCGGCTTACTACAGTCTCCACCTCCCAGGTTGAAGTGATCATCCTGCCTCAGCCTTCTGAGTAGCTGGGATTACAGGCACCTGCCACCCCACACAGATAATTTTTGTATTTTTCGTAGAAACAGGGTTTCACCATGTTGGCGAGGCTGGTCTCGAACTCCTGACCTCAGGTGACCTACCCGACTCAGCCTCTCAAAGTGCTGGGATTACAGGCGTGAGCCACTGTGCCCAGCCAGAAGTACGTATTTAAAAGTTCAAATGAAACTATTTGGATGCAACCCCAGTTAATCTAGGGTCTCATAAAGAACATCTTTGAAATTTCAAATTTTACCTTTGTTACTCAAGTTCAGGTCTTAGCCCATGGAGGTAGCTTTTGGCATGTCATGACCCTGGTATTTCAAGAGGGTAGTGGATTAGTAAGTCATGCAGTTCTTCATGATAAAATCTGGGAGTGAGTGGCTACAAAAGAAGTTATCAAATACTTTTCATTTCATTTCCTAAATGTCTTATTTAAAAAAAAAAACAAAACAGATTTGGCCGGGTAAGGTGGCTCATGCCTGTAATCCTAGCACTTTGGGAGGCGAAGGTGGGTGGATCACTCGAGGTCAGGAGTTCCAGACCAGCCTGGCCAATATGGTGAAACCCTGTCTCTACTAAAAATACAAAAATTAGCCAGGTGTGGTGGTGCACACCTGTAATCCCAGCTACTCAGGAGGCTGAGGAAGGAGAATCCCTTGAATCCAGGAGGCAGAGCTTATAATGAGCACTGCACTCCAGCCTGGGTGACAGAGCAAGACTCTGTCTCAAAAACAAAATGAAACAAAACAACAGATTCTCTCTCTTTTTTTTTTTTTTTTTTTCTTTTGAGATGGAGTCTTGCTCTTGTTGCCCAGGCTGGAGTACAATGGCACAACCTCAGCTCACTGCAACTTCCACCTCCCGGGTTCAAGTGATTGTCCTGCCTCAGCCTCCCAAGTAGCTGGGATTACAGGTGTCTGCCATCACATCTGGCTAATTTTTGTATTTTTAGTAGAGATAGGGTTTCGCTGTGTTGGCCAGGCTGGTCTCAAACTCCTGACCTTGTGATCTGCCCGCCTCGGCCTCCCAAAGTGCTGGGATTACAGGCGTGAGCCACTGCGCCTGGCTCAGATTCTCCTTCCTTAATATTCACATATCACTTGTTATAAACTTTTGCAATCTACAGAAGGAGCAGGATATAATACAAAAAAAACTAAAAAAAAAAAGTTAAAAAAATAAAAATAAACTTTGGGGATAATTAGATAATCTAGAATTTCTTCAGTGTTTTTCCTAGCTCCTGGGGATGTTAAAGGGAAAAAGGTGCTCATGGGAATTTGATTTGGGTGCTGCTGGACTGAACAAGGTTAAGTTTGTTTCCTTACTGCAGGACTTCTCAGGGCCTTGAATATGCAAATTGCATATTATAAAATGCAAAGAAGGAAAGACAGTGCATTGCATTTTCTAAATATATTTGGCCATAGAACCTTTTCCTGTGCTACATTTTCATAGTATTCTGAGAACCACTTTGGGGATTAGTTGACCCTAAGTCCTCTGGTTAATCATTATCACCCTAATCCCTGATAGAGAAACTAAGGCTATACAATGTGCTGGCCTCCATTTTGATGCACTGAGGGAATGGCTGAGTGTCCTCACCAGTCCTTGTTGAGGCACAAGGGACAGAATCATGCCTAACTTCCCACAGTCCCCTGCAGGGCCTGCGCTTGTCAATAACACTGCTTACTTCTTTCCAGGTCTCCAAAATGTCCAACACCCGGGTAGGAGTGGGCATTTCACTGGCGCCTTCATAAGAGCTAAATCATTGCACACACAAAGCTGTGTGCTGGCATTTCCAAGTCGCAGAGACTCAGCGCCAACTTGGAAAACACTTAGGAGATGTGCTTCAGGTCAGGCTCCCCATAAACAGGCTGGGAAAGTGGCCAAAGATCCCAGCCACTGTGGAAGTGCAATGGACTCTGGAGATCACAATTAACCTCTGGGGCAGTGTAATGTCTGATAATGGCCTGTGAAAAGTACATACAGAAATGCAGCTCCATGGGTATAATGTGTATGCACAGGTGTTTCGTTTTCTTCCTAGGGTTCTCAGTCACTGGGGAAAACTAAGCAGAAACAAACCATCCTCTTACTTCAAAATGAAACCCGAGCAAATGCATGAACTGTCCGGTTTGTGAGTGAGATAGAATGAACATTACTAAGGTGCTATTTATTCATTAGCACCACCAGTTCCTGAAAGCTCACTACTGCCACATGCTTTGCAATGTGTTCTTTACATATTTATATTTATCTTTTTAAATAGAGATGGGGTCTTGCTATGTTGCTGAGGCTGGTCTTGAACCCCTGGCTCAAATCATCCTTCTGCCTCAGCTTCCCAAAGTGCTGGGATTATAGGAGTGAGCTGCCATGCCCGGTCTGTTCTTTACTTTAATCCTCACTATAATCCTATAAAGAGCCTACTATTTTATTCCATTATACAGACGAGGAAATGAGGCCAGAGAAGTCAAAGTTCCAGAGAGAGTTAAGGGCAAAGCCAGAATCTGAACTCAGATCTATTTAGCGTCATAGCCTGAGCTTCCCCAACATATCTGTCTGACACTTATTTATGAATCCTTAACTTTATACTATGTACAGTGGGGGTTAAATGGACCAGACAGGGATTCTACTCTCAAGAAGAAATCAGATGTTAAGACAAAAGGCCGAGACATAAAGATCTAAACTCTAGAAGGCACTAACACTCATAGAGAAAATAACTTTTACAGCCAGTGACTATTCTAAATGCTTTTCTTTTCTTTCTTCCTTTTTTTTTTTTTTTTTTTTTGAGATGGAGTTTTGCTCTTGTCACCCAGGCTGGAGTGCAATGGTGTGATCTCGGCTCACTGCAACCTTGGCCTCCCAGGTTCAAATGATTCTCCTGACTCAGCCTCCCAAATAGTTGGGACTACACGTGCGTGCCACCACACCTGGCCAGAGACAGGGTTTCACCATGTTGGTCAGGCTGGTCTTAAACTCCTAACCTCAAGTGATCCACCCGCCTCAGCCTCCCAAAGTGCTGGGATTACAGGCGTGAGCCACTGTGCCCAGTCTCTAAATGCTTTTCATAAATAAACATTTGATCCTCACAAGGACCCTATGTGATAGGTGCCATAATTCCTATTGTACAGATGAGAATATTGAGTCACAAGGCTGTTGGGGGCTTGCCTGAGGTCACACAAGCAGGAAGAATGGCGCAGGGATGGGACCTAGCGTGTGCAGGCTTTACCACTACACAGCACAGCATTGCAAAGAAGGGAGTGGGTGAGTCTGGAGCTAAGACAGTGAGGCTGACCCAGGTTCCCAGGCCATGGCTCTGCTACCGGCCTGCTGGGCTGATCTGGTTCCCAACAGGTAGGTTTGAGGAGAAAGCACCACTGGGTCCTCACTGTACCCATTCAGAAAATCCTCCTCTAATGCCTGTGGCAACTCAGCACCTTCCTAACTCTGACAACTGCCCTGGAGTCCCTCTTTCTCTCTCTTTTCCTCCCAGGTCTGGGAGGCAGGATAGCTGTCCTAAGCCTTTTGACCTCAGGGCCCCTACTGCTAACATAATGAGCATGTCTGGGATCTGCCACAATGATCTGTCAACCCCTACAGACTAGACCATATTAAGTCCTCAATAATAACGGACAATCTCAACACCCACCATCTGGCCAGACACTAAGTGTGGGAGGGGTGCTTTATATGTCATTACTTCTAATCCTTACATGTGAGGTAAGTATCTAATCCCTGTTTAATAAATGCGGATGCTCAGGCTCAGAGAAGTTAATTAGCTTACCCAAGGGTGATGCAGTAATTGGAGGAGCCAGAACATTAAGTGAAGAGGCAGTGGACTCAAAGTCCTTGGGTGCTTTCCTCACACCATACTACTTTTCCTAAGATACATATATAACTACCCGCAGTATAATGAAGAAAATGGGAAGCTCCCTAATTGTGGCACAGAAAGAGCAAAGCAGGGGAGGTTGTTTCAAGCTAGGAGGAGGTGGTGGCATTGAAAGTGGTCATAGTTGCCTTAAATGGGGGAGCCCAGAACATACTGGGCCAAGCAGCAAAGTTCCAGGCATTCCAGGAATGGGAACCTCCACCCAAACCACTGTCTCAGCAAGCAGAACACCCAGCATGGTCCCTCCTGGCCCAGGAACATGCACCCCCATCCAGTGTACAGGTGTGGGCATCTTCCTGGTGAACACCTACCAAGGGTCCTCTAAGACCTTCCCACTCAGACAGTTGATCCTGGTTCTGCTATCTGCTTCTCCATGTGTGTCTGCTCCAATCTTAGATCCCAGGTCCTAGCTCTGTACTGGCTTGAAACCACCCCGAGTTCCCTGTTTAGCACAGCTGCCCACACCCAAGCCTCAGAATTATTCTGGCTCTACTGAAATCCAGGGTGTGGCTCAATACATACACACAGCATCATCCCTTCCACCCACTAACAGAGCCTCTGTGCCTCCCCTGGGCCCTTTTGTCTAGACAATCCTGTAACCTTCACCAACGCTGTGCCAACCATGCTCTGAAATTCTAGCACAGCCCTTCGGGGACTCCCGCTGGGGAAGGCAATGAAGGCCAGAACCCAAATGATTTGTTTTCTTCAGAAAATCCAGATGATTCTTAAGAGTCATCCCCACAAGGAAGCTGCACCACCGAGTTCCAGTATGTTGACAGCTTATTCATCTGAAGTTGCTATTCACAGACACAAAGCTACATCGCACGATGGAAGCAAGGCTTACCTTCACCTTCTAGCTCTTGGAACACTGTGCCTCTTCTCTTATTCAAATGTCACACTTTGATATTATTCAAAAAATTATCCCAAACAAGTCATTGAGACTGTATGGAAATATTTTGGTACAGATGAAGTTCACAGCAGTGCTGATATAACAGAGGACAAATAAACTATAAATCAAAATACCTAGTAATAGGTGATGGATTACATAAGTCCATTATATATGTCTTAGTTCGTTTGAGCTGTTCTAGCAAAATACCATAATGTAGGTAGGTGACTTAGAAACAACAGAAATTCATCTCATGGTTCTGGAGACTGGGAAGTACAAGATCAAGGGAGATAAGTGTCCAGTGAGGGCCTGCTTTCTGGTTCATAGATGGCACTTTCTCCCTGCATCCTCACATGGTGGATGAGCTGCCAAGGCAGCTCTCTGGGGCCTCTTCCCAAAGGTCTCACTTCCTAATATAATCCCATTGGTGATTAGGTTTCAACATATGAATCTGGAGTGGGGAGGGGACACAAACATTAAGACCATTGTAATATAGAACATTTCATATAATGAAATACCTTGTAGGGCATTAAAAATGAACATGTAGAAGAGCTGTATTTATTGATTTGGAAAGATATTTATAATACATTGAGTGAAAAGCAGGTTTTAAAATAGTATTAAAAGTGAGATCACACTTTTGTAAAGGAAATATCTATATGCACATCAACATCTTGACACAACTCCAAGCAGTGAGATAGATTGATGTAACGTGCTTTTCTTTTCTTTCTTTCTTTTTTTTTTTTTTTTTTTGAGACGGAGTCTCAGTCTGTCGCCCAGGCTGGAGTGCAATGGCGCAATCTTGGCTCACTGCACCCTCCACCTCCCAGGTTCAAGTAATTAGCCTGCCTCAGCCTTCCAAGTAGCTGGGATTACAGGCATGCACCACCACACCTGGCTAATTTTTTTTTTTTTTTTAGTAGAGACGGGGTTTCACTATGTTGGCCAGGCTGGTCTAAACTCCTGACCTCAGGTGATTCGCCCACCTCGGCCTCCCAAAATGCTGGGATTACAAGCGTGAGCCACCGTGCCTGGCCTTGTAATGTGCTTTTCATGATCCATATTTTTTAAGTTTGTCTATGTTGAATGTATTAGTTATAAAATTTGTAAAAAGTCTTTTTCTTTTTTTTTGAGATGGAGTCTCACTTTGTCGCCCAGGCTGGAGTGCAGTGGCGCGATCTCGGCTCACTGCAAGCTCCGCCTCCCGGGTTCATGCCATTCCCCAGCCTCAGCCTCCTGAGTAGCTGGTACTACAGGTACCCGCCATCAAGCCCAGCTAATTTTTTTTTTTTGTATTTTTAGTAGAGACGGGGTTTCACCATGTTAGCCAGGACAGTCTCGATCTCCTGACCTCGTGATCCGCCTGCCTCGGCCTCCCAAAGTGCTGGGATTACAGGCGTGAGCCACCGCGCCCAGCCATCTTTTCCTTTTTTTGAGATGGAATCTCGCTCTCGTCACCCAGGCTGGACTGCAGTGGCACGACCTCAGCTCACTACAACCTCCACCTCCTGGGTTCAAGTGATTCTCATGTCTCAGCCTCTGGAGTAGCTGGGATTACAGGCACATGCCACCACGCTCAGCTAATTTTTGTACTTTTAGTAGAGATGGGGTTTCACCATGTTGGCCAGGCTGGTCTCGAACTCCTGACCTCAAGTGATCCGCCTACCTTGGCCTCCTAAAATGCTGGGATTATAGGTGTGAGCCACCACACCCAGCCTGTAAAAAAGTCTTGATTAAAGAAGTAGCATATATCCATTTAGCAAGTATCAAAGTATATATTGAGAAAAAACACCATCTCATAAATCTAAGCTTCAAAGTTCCAAATTTAATCAAAGGCAAATTAGAGCATGGGTCAGGACAGAATATGATAACTAAATGCCAGCCAGCATAGAGGGTAGCATCACAAGGTGACCGTTGAGGACACTATTTTTTGTAGGTGGTCTTTCAACTGCAAAATATTTCCCCAAGAATAAGGAGACACAGCTGCCAGGAAACTTAGTCCCAGGGGCCACATTTGGTTCCTTACTCTCAGCAACCAGGCTTCCAACTGGCTTTCTTGTCTCCTAATAAGATCCTTTCTAAAGCCAGAAGGAAGGGAGAATGCCTCACTAGCCAGTTTTATGGAAGTAAGTTGCTGAGTTCTCCAGCTTCTTGGTAAATCTAAAGGAGGGCTTCCCTACCTGGATTGATAATGTCCAGATGCAGAGCATCTCAAACTGTGCCATGCACATGAATCCCTGGGATCTTGTCCAAACAGGGCTCTGATACAGGAGGTCTATGGTGGGGTTTGAGAGTCTGTATTTCTAACGAGCCCCCAGGTAATGCCGATGCTGCTGGTGCAGAGACCTCACTCTGAACAGTAAGGCCCAATCCATGTCTCAGATAGAAGAACTGGGCTCAGCCCAGGGATGCTGAGCTGAGCTGAGACAACGGGCCACATCACATCATCCTGTAGGGCAGAGATGACTCAGCTTTGGGAAACCTTTAGCTTCTCAGGCCACTGGTGATTAATGAGCAAATGACCCCCGTGTAGCCCTAAAGGATTTGGATGATTTAATGTTCTTATCAAAATGGGCCATTTGCCAGAGTGACCAGAAGGATTGGCCCCAATGTCTGAGCTGCCTTACAGAACCTCTTTGTATAACCACAATCACCCTTGGGTACCTGGAAAAGGCAGGCAGCACCAAAGCTTCTATTCAGAAACAGAACTTTAATCACACTAATAAATCAGCCTGCAAAGAGTAATTATTGACTGGCTTCCATGAAAGCTGACGCTGGAAGAAAAGGTGTGAGAGTGGAAGGCAGAGGTGAGGAGGTCATACTTAGGGTGAATTGGTGACGGATGAACAAGAAGCAGGAAATGGGTAACTGTAACCAGAGAGATGGAGAAAGCGGAGGGCTTAAACATACACAGGAACATTTATAAAATAAATAAATATTTGTAAATAAATTAAAATGGTAAGAGATGGACCCAAGTCCAGCACTGCAGCCAGAAATCTGTCAGGAGGCCCTGAACACTGGCAGCAGGCCGTGTGCCTGCACACACCCCACCTGATACCGCCTGGAGCCAGAGGGGTGTTAATGAGGCTGGGTGGAGAGGCAGACCCCATTTTTCATCACTGACACTCAGACTGGCTGTCCTCAGCCCAGGACCCTGGCCAGTCAATCAGTTGCCAGCTCCGCTGTGTATAAACACCTTCCATCCTCAGTCAGCAAAAGAGGCAGGTGCTGGAGATCTGGTCACGGTCAGTTGGACAATCTGATAAAGCCTTCCTGGGGTCGCTGTGGCCCAAGAACAGCCCTGGCATAATTAGACCAGGCAGAGGGGAGCTGTCAGGCAATCCAGGCGGAAATCACAGGGTCTCTGCCAATCAAAGGGAAACCCAACCGAGGGGACCGGTGGGGAGGGGGATATTTGCTGTACAAGTGGACAGTGGGGGAGGGGAGGTTTCCCCGAGGCTGGCTGATGACTCTGGCAGGGCTATGCAGCTCATTATGCAAGCCCCAGAGCTAGGCGGGTGCTATCGATCACTATCGGGGGTCCCTGGGGATTCATCATTATGTAGCAGGATCTAGTGCGTGCTTTGCTCTGGCGGTAACCAGAGGAACATGGCAATGCATCCTTGCCAATGGAAAACAGGGTGGCCCTTTTTTTCCCCTTTTAATTATCTTGCAGGCCTTCTTAACCATGAAGGTGCAGAAATGGACAGTAATAATAAAAACACCTCAAAAGGTTTGTAGTTTACAAGGCCATTCTATACGTGCAATCTTAGGGAGGCCAGGCGAGGGTTCATCCTTAAGATACCATAGCTGGGAACACAGAGGCCTGCTGCTCTACACTGGAGCCCTGTCACACGTGCACAAAATGCAAGATTCACTCAGGGATTTCAGTATTTTTAAGAGCTGGGTAGCACTCTCCAACCACTCTCCCAGCATGGGCCTCTATGGCATCTCAATTGGCTGGGTGCTTCTGACTGCTTTTTGGGAAGAGATGCCCAGGTTACTGAGAGGCAAGCACTTCTATGATCCTTTTACTCCGTTGTTTCTTCCTTTACTAAGCTAAAAATTCCCCTCCTGCATCTTGTGTCTGTAACTGGGATGGTCTAAACTTGATGGGCAGCCTCTGTCCTGGGCCTACTTGCACCTTGGGAAAGGAGTCTCTTGGTACATCTCCCAAATAAATTCAACTCAATGACCCAATATTATAGTTAGGGAAAACAAAAGAGATTTACATTGCACACTTATAGAAGAAAACATTATAATCGCCTGTAGTCTGAGCTACCTGGGAGGCAGAGGCAGGATGACTGCCTGAGCCCAGGAGTTTGAGGCCAGCCTGGGCGACATAGAAAGACCCTGTCTCAAAACAAACAAACAAAAAATTAGTAAATAAAAATTTTAGGCTGGATGTGGTGGCTCACACCTGTAATACCAGCACTTTGGGAGGCAGAGGCAGGAGGATCGTTTGGAGCCAGGAGTTCAAGACCAGCCTGGGCATCATGGTGAGACCCTACTTTATTATTATTATTATTATTATTATTACTTTTTGAGATGGAGTCTCGCTCTGTTACTCAGGCTGGAGTGCAGTGGCGTGATCTCAGCTCACTGCAACCTCCGCCTCCCCAGTTCAAGCGATTCTCCTGCCTCAGCCTCCCGAGTAGCTGGGATTACAGGTGCCTGCCACCACACCCAGCTAATTTTTGTATTTTTAGTAGAGATGGGGTTTTACCATGTTGTCCAGGCTGGTCTTGAACTCCTGACCTCAAGTGATCCACCTGCCTCAGCCTTCCAAAGTGCTGGGATTACAGGCGTGAGCCACCATGCCCGGCCTCAAAATATTTTTAAAAAGATCCCCCTTTCCGTGCCTAGGTTCCTTCCCCAGCACCCTTCTTCCAGCATCCACCTCTAGATCTCCCATTCCTGTTTTTGGTTCTCACCATCCATCACCATTTTCATGCTGTTTCTGCTCCTCTCATCACTCCCAGCAAAACAAAAGCCTTTTAGCTAGGAATCTCAACATGTCTCCCCTTGGAGGCTTAGAAACATATTCACGGACATTATGCTGAGTGAAAGAAACCAGCCTCAAAAGCTTACATACTGCATGACTCCATTTATATGATATTCACACAAGACAGAACTACCACCATGGAGAACAGATTGGTGGTTGCCGGGGCTGGGGGAGGGGAGGGTGTGATTATCAAGCATAGCAGGAGGGAGCTCTGGAGGAATGGAACTGTTCTGCCTCCTCATCATGGCGGTGGTTGCACAAATGAATACATGTGTTAACTCATAGGACTTGGGCTGGGTGCTGTCATGGCTCATGCCTGTAATCCCAGCACTTCGGGAGGCTGAGGTGGAAGGATTGCTTGAGCCCAGGAGTTCAAGACCAGCCTGGGCAACATAGTAAAACCTTGTCTTTATTAAAAAAAAAAAAGACTCATGGGACTGTACACACACCCCTAAAAGTCAAATTTACTGTATGATAATTTTAAAAATATACACAGCAAAAGAAGAGATCTGTTGGCTGGGTGTGGTGGCTCATGCCTGTAATCCTAGCACTTTGAGAGGCCAGGAGTTTGAGACCAGCCTGAGACCAGCCCGGCCAACATGGCAAAACCCCGTCTCTACTAAAAATACAAAAATTAGCCAGGCGTAATGATGTGTGCCTGTAGTCCCAGCTACTCAGGACTCTGAGGTGGAAGAATCGCTTGAATCTGGGAGGTGGAGGCTGTAGTGAGCTGAGAGCACACCAGCCTGGGTGACAGAACAAGACTCTGCCAAATAAATAAATAAATAGATCTCCTCTTTACATGGCTGGGGCAATTCTGCAACTATGAATGAGCAGTTGGTTCCAGTCACCAAATAGAGCCAATTCTTCAGAATTCTTCCAATTTTTGAAGACAGTTTTCTGCACAACATACAGAGGATCTCCGCACAACCTAGGGCTTCCCCAGCTATTACTTGACTTTGAGGGTCCCCTCCTATTTTACCTTGGAGAGGCCTTTCCTGAGCCCTCTCTGTAAGGCAGCCGAACCCTCTCCTCACTCTGTTTCCATGGTATTTCTTTTTCTTTTTTATAGAACATCTCACTATTGCTTGTCTGTCTCTACTCCCCCAGAAAAGTGAAAGGATGCATACTCCACAGTCAGAGAGCCACCTTGTTCCACCATCGTATCCACATCACTTAAAACATGATGGCCAGAGGTGATCAAGACCGAATGAATAAGCAACGAGGAAGAGAGAGCTTGAACACAATGGGGATAATAATGAGGCCGGGGGTGGTAATGTTGAATCCCAAATCCGTGAAAATTTTCTCTAGCCATTATCTAAGTTTTATTTTTCCAGATATTTCAACTCATTTCCCCCAATATTTTATTATTAAAAATTTCAGACATATAGGAAAGTTGAAAGCATTTCTTTTCACATACTCCGGAAAAAAGCCAGTAAGTTGAAAGCTTTTTTACAGTGAACACCTTTATAACCACTATTTAGACTACAGCCTATCATTTACATTTTGCTATACTTGTCTTATCACCTACTTAGCTAGGTCTGTTCTTCTATCTATCCTTTTATCCATCTTACTTTTTCTTCACCAATTTCTATTCAATCACCTAAAAATACCCCATTGCATAAACAAAGAAAACAAACAAAAGATGAGGTCACTCTTCAGAGTTATCCTAAGTGCAAGAACAATCAAAGATTTCCAATAGCTGGGTCCCCTAGAAGCCATGTGCCCCTTGCAAGTTTTCTGAGCACTTTAAATCAGGCCTGAAAAAATTGTAACAGAACAGACAGAGCCCAGAACAGACAGAGTGTGATTCTTCCATTGCCTCATTAGTCTCTTGGTTGTTTTCGGCCCAGGAGGAGGGTAGGGGCGGGAGTGGGTAGTTAGGGAGCTCACAGGCCCACCGGGAGATGACAATGAAGGATGACCCTCAGCCACGTTTCCAAGGTCACTCTCCTGCAGGCCAGGCCTCTGTGTTGTTGCAGAAATCACTCCTGGGTGCACAAGGAAGGCATAGGGGCTGTGACAGAAGATACATGGAAACGCTCTGCTCTATGGCCTTGACACGAAGCATAGCCTTCCTCTGGACGTTCCTGCATCTGGTCATAACATCAGCAGTGACCTTCATAGTCCCTCTGGGTTTATTAATCACATACTCCCAATCCCTACCTCTGCCTTCAAATGGAGGCTAACAACATGGCTGTTTTTACTGAGGTCATGTTTGTTAAATGAGAATCTGCTTTTCCAATTCTGGCGTCAGCACTGCCTGAAAAACTGCCTCTGCTCTTGAAGAAAGTGGGTCAATAACATAAATCTATGATCAGTTAAGTTCTGACAGGGGTGGCAAGAGCTAATCTAACAGAACTCTTATACTTCTAGGTCCAGGAGGACTTGATTGTCAATTCACAAACATCTGAGTTCTGTAACAACTTAATCAGCTTCCCTTAACATCAAAGTTCCTATTCTATCTTGGTCCATATTTAGAATCTGATGAAGGGTAATAGAGCAGGAAAAAACAAAGTACACATCAACACAGCATTTTGCAATTAATTTCAGGAGTTTGCCATGGCACATCTACAAAGTCTCTAAGTCCCAACAGCCATGGTTAATGCTAATGTCGTGTTTACTATGCACTGGGCACTGTGCTAAGTGCTTGACCTACATTGTTTTATTTAATCTCATGAAAACTCAATTATCATTATCCCATTCTCAAAGGTAGAAAATGAGGCTTAGAGAGGCCAAGCAATTTGCCTCCTAAAGCTACACTACTTGTAAGCAGCAGAGTTGGAATTTACCCAGGCCTGACTCCAGGACCGTAAGGAGGAAACTAATGGCATTTCTCATGAGCCCACAAACCCACTCTGGTCAGGCCATAACTTCAAGCTACCCTGACCCCAAGTCTTCCTTCCCATCCAAATGGCTTCTTCTGGAGTTCAGAGTCAATGCATGAGACACCCTCCCAGGCAGGCTGGACAGAGTGGGTCTTGCCCTGAGCACAAGACCCTCAGACCAGAACAAAGGAGGCCTGGGGACAGGTAACCAAATCCTGAGAGATGATAAAAACACACCCTCTAGGCAACCAGTATCCCAGAAAGAACCAGCTCCTGGGCCTAATCAGATGTGTGTTGGTTGACCCACACAGCCTTTTTAAGGTTTATATTTGAGTAGCTTTTAGTCAAGGCCTGTAACTAACTATAGTCCTCACTCTCCCCAATTGTCTTATACAATTTCCAATTATTTCACCTCCAACAACTTCCTTAAAACAAATTAACATAGATAAATGACCTAGTCCCTGAAGACATTTGAAAGGGATTCCTAAATTGCAGCAAATCAGTTGTATTGGCCTTAGGATGGATTTTGGATGTGGAAAAAAATCATGAGATGAAACCGAAATAATCAAATGGTGAAGTATAGAAGAAACAGAACTACAGCATTTAGGTTACATTTGTGTCAAAGTAGCTATCTTCCCTTGCATGATCCCATGAATAATTTGCATTTTCAAGACTGTAGCTGGACTTAAGATTTACATTGTGGCCGTGGAGCAGAGAAGGCCAAAAGTTTCTTTTGCCAAGATTGTATCTAATTCCTCCCTGACCTCAGCAGTCCATGCCAATCCCAGTAACCCCAGGAAAATATTTGGTAAACTTTAAATTCATGGTTCTTCTCTGTAATAGGTGATAGTAATCGAAGATAGCAGATTGTTTAAGAAGCTCATTAACCACATACATGGCAGATATGAAAATCATCTAGACATCAAGGGCAGGATGCCTTCAAGAAAAACCAGAGTGCCAAGTGCTGTGGCTCACACCTGTAGCCCCAGCACTTCGGGAAGCTGAGGTGGGAGGATTGCCTGAGGCCAGGAGTTCAAGACCAGCCTGGGCAATACAGCAAGATCCTCGTCTCTACAAAAACTGAAAAAAGAAAAACAAAGAAAGAAAGAAAGAAAAACCAGAGGCAGAAACACCATGGAACAAAAGAAAAGTGTGTGCTGCAGAGGAGAGAATCATTTTATCTTGAACACGGATGGATAAGTGTCTCCGGGAATTCCACAGACGGGACTAATAGCTAAAATTACCAGCTTAAACTATTTCTCATGTTCATTCTCTGAAGTGCTATAAATGGAAACAGTTATAAATTTTTTTCCCAATAAAGTGTTCACATTCTTCTTTCTGAGACACAAGAGACTAACATTCATTTAAGACCAACTGAGGAAAAACAGCATTTTACAGCCACTGTGCAAATCTGAAAGCCTTCATCTGCCAGTGGAAACAGAGCAAGTGGCTCCCAGGCTTCCCAGGCTCCCTGCACATATGGGGGAATGGGGTTTGTCATTATATGTGAATATCAATGAGCTTCAGATCTAAGTCAATGCCACAGCAATCCCCAAGGAAACTGGCTAAGTGTTCATAACGGCCTGATAACTTTGGGAATTAAGAGGACAATAGTCTCTTTTTCTAATTGGATCAGAATCAGCTTTGATGTCTTCATCCCAAGTGGACCGGCTTTTGCTTCCCGGCCAGCCTCTCCCACTGGGATGAAGGGGTCTGTAAGCACATTCCCAATATGGAGGAGGGAAAGCTGAAGACCCCTTCGTCAGCAGAACACATGGGCTGTAAAACTGGTAATTCTAGTCTCCAAGATCACAGAGTAGAACAGAGATGGCACAGTGTTCTTGGGAGTGGGGCACAGGACTGAAAACTATCCCTCCAACTGATATGTTTATTTTTATTTTTATTTTTTGAGATGGAGTTTTGCTTTTGTTGCCCAGGCTGGAGTGCAATGGTGCGGTCTTGGCTCACTGCAACTTCTGCCTCCCGCGTTCAAGCAATTCTCCTGCCTCAGCCTCCCGAGTAACTGGGATTACAGGTGTCTGCCACCATGTCCTGCTAATTTTTGTAGTTTTAGTAGAGTCGGGGTTTCACCATGTTGGCCAGGCTGGTTTCGAACTCCTGACCTCAGGTGATCCACCCACCTCAGCCTCCCAAAGTGTTGGGATTACAGGTGTGAGCCACCATGCCCGGCCTGATATGTTTATCTTTTTAATTTTTAAAAAATTATTTAACATATATGGGCTGCTTTTGGTTGGGCAAAGGGGTCTGAAAAGAAACATCTTTGCTTGTAGCTAATAAGAGGTTTTTTTTTTTTGGCTTTTAGAGTGACTTACACCAATAATACAAAGGTATCATTTAAACGAATGCACTAGGAACCTGAATGCAACTGATTTACACATTTAAAACATTAGTGTTTTAAACATATAAGCCATATATACTAATTTGCCAAGTCCTGACCCTAGCCCATATATTTTTGAAATCTACCAAATTAGGGAAGGGAGGAGCAAATCTAAATAGATCTTAAGTCAAGCATATAGTGTATTTCATTCTGCTTGAGACACTGGCCTAAGTCCCCTGGATCTAAGGCTAAATTCCTTCTGTTCATCCTATACCCCACCCCCTCCCCAGTAATGAGGGAAGGAAAAGCCGCAGTGTTCTCTGAGAGGACTGCGAGTGATTTAGCAAAGACTCACTCGGAAACTTCTAAAACAGCTGCAGAAGCTACATGCCTTATGGCACAAAGATGATCTTTCCTACTTTGCAAAGTGTTAAGATGTTGGCCTTGGCCTGAAAACAGCTAGTTTTCCTCGGGTTCTTTTAGTCATGGTCTGTGAAGACGGCAGCCTTCACAGACCATGTGAAGGCTGGCCAGGGCCACTGGTCTCTACTGTGGTCAGAATCCAGTCAGTCATCTTGCTTTTGCCTACTGGTTTGTCCATGTAACAAATACTTATGAAATACTTCTTATGTGGCTGGGTACTTAGTTGATATGAAACAGACCAAAGTTCTGCCTTAAGGACCTTATATTCTAGTGGGTGGAAGATGGACAATAAGAAAATACAGGTATGGCAGATAGCAGTTGTTGATAGGAAGAAAAGTCAAGCCAGGAAAGCAAATGGAGACGGACAGGGGAGTGGAGCTCCCTCATAGGGAGGTCAGGGAGGGCTGCTTGGAGGAGGTGGCAATGAAGCAGAGACTTGCACTAAGTCAGGAAGCCTGTGATGGGGCCACCTGGGTGAAGGTAACAGCAGGTGCAAACCCCTAGGGGGTGGTAATAAAGGAGTCACTGAGGAAGGTAGGGGTCAAATCACAAATGACTTGGTCCACTGTGGAAGGGCCTTGGGTTTTATTCTAAGTTTAACAAACCAGTGGCATGGTAAGAGTTGAACTTTTAAAACCTGGCTCTGGTTTTGAGGAGCAAGAGTGGGGTCAAGGAGACAGGTTAGGAGGTCATGGATGCAGTGGAAGAGTGAGGGCTGTGCCTCAGACTACAGCAACAGCAGTGGAAACTGTTTTTTGAGGGCAGAGTTGACAGGCTGGCTCACAGACTGGGTATGGCGTGTGAGAAAGAAGAATCGAGGATAGCTGCTAGGTTTTCAGCAGAGTAACTATAAATCATGCCATTTACTGACGTCGAGGCGGGGCCCTGGGAGAGAAGCAGGGGAGGTGAGACTAGGACTGCAATTCTGGGCAGGGGACACTTGATGGGACATGAGGAGGCTGGAGGAGAGTTGGGGCTGAGGGCAGCGTCCTGGCTGGTAGTACTTGCGATGTGACTCTCAGAGCCAGATGGGGTCACCTAGGGAACTGGAGCAGATGAGGAAGAGGCCCCAGGGTGGAGAGGCCCGAGGGTGGGCCTAGAGAGCTCTCTCAACCCTCAGGAGAAGGAATAATTTTCAGAAGGGGCTGAGAAGGAGAAGCCATTGAGGAAAGATGAGAATCAAGGGCGTCATGCTCCAGGCACCAAGTGAAGGAACTGTTCCGGGAAGGAATGAGTGACCATCTGTGTCAAATGCTGCTGAGATACCCTTCCAAGGTGCAGAAAAAAATTTGCACATGTGGACACACATGCACCTGTGAGAGAGACTGGGGTAAGGGTAAGGGTAAGGGTAAGGAAAATAGGGTAAATTTTTTTTTTTTTCCCTCAAGATGGAGTCTTCCTCTGTCGCCCAGGCTGGAGTGCAATGGCACAATCTCGGCTCACTGCAACCTCTGCCTCCTGGGTTCAAGCGATTCTCCTGCCTCAGCCTCCCAAGTAGCTGGGATTACAGGTGCACGCCTCCATGCCTGGCTAATTTTTTGTGTTTTTAATAGAGACGGGGTTTCACCATGTTGGCCAGGCTGGTCAGTAAAATGTTAATACTTGGGGATCTGGGTAAATGAAGTGTGAAAATTCTTTGTTCTAGTCTTGCAACGTTCTATACATCTGAAAATTATGTCAAAATAAATGTTAAAAGAACATAATGGTAGGGTACAGTGGCTCAAGCCTTTAAGTGAGGCAAAGGCGGGCAGATCCCTTGAGCCCAGGAGTTGGAGATCAGCCTGGGTAACATGGCAAAACCTCATCTCTACAAAAAATTTAAAAAGTTAGCCAGGAGTGGTGGAGGGCCGTAGTCCCACCCACTCAGGAGGCTGAGGTGGGATGATGGCTTGAGGCTGGGGTCGTTGAGGCTGCAGTGAACAGTGATTGCACCACTGCACTCCAGCTTGGGCAACAGAGCGAGACCCTGTCAAAAAGAAAAGAGAGAAATCAAGAAAGAAGTGACAATGGGCCTTTGAGTCTGACAATACACAACTTGTTGATACCATATAAAGAGTGACTTCAAAGGAGCAGTGGAGATGAGACCTTGATTGTTGCTGGCGGGAGAGAATCAGTGGGAAAATGATGGTGCTGACCATGGCCAGTGCTTCCCAGGAGTATCGCTATGAGTTAGAACACGGAAATTGAAAGACAATGTGCCAAGTGAAAAGACTTTTGAAGATGGTTCTTGCCAGATATGGTGGTTCATGCCTGTAACCTCAGCACTTTGGGAGGCTAAAGCAGGAAGATCCCTTGAGGCCAGTTCGAGACCAGCCTGGGCAACATAGTGAGCCCTCATGTCTCTACAGAAACAATTTTTTTTTTTTTTTTTTTTTTTGAGACCGAGTCTCATTCTATCACCCAGGCTGGGGTGCAGTGGTGTGATCTCAGCTCACTTAACCTCCACCTCCTGGGTTCAAGTGATTCTCCTGCCTCAGCCTTCCGAGTAGCTGGGATTACAGGCACCTGAACCATGCCCGGCTATTTTTTAAAATTTTTAGTTGAGACAGGGTTTCACCATGTTGGCCAGGCTGGTCTCAAACTCCTGACCTCATGATCCACCCGCCTCACCCTCCCGAAGTGTTGGGATTACAGGCGTGAGCCACCATGCTGGGCCTCTACAAAAACAATTTAAACATTAGTCAGGCATGGGGATGCAAGCCTGTAGTCCCAGCTACTTGGGAGGCTGAGGTGGGAGAATCACTTGAGCCCAGGAGTTTGAGGCTGAAGTGAATTATGATTGCATCACTGCACTTTCGTCTGGGCAACAGAGCAAGATCCTATCCTTAAAAATTAAAAATAAAAATATTGTTATATAAGATAGCATATTTATGGCTGATGCAAATGATCGAGCAGAGAAGGGAGAAGTACAGGAGCAATGATCTTACACAGGCTAGAGGTCGTGGGACCCTAACATACAAGTTGGGGGTTGGCCACAGACAGGAGGAGGAACGAGTCCCTGCCGGAGGGCTGACAGGTATATGGAGACAGATGCAGGAAGAGTGCTCTATTTGGGAAAGGTAATATAAGGAAATTCTTCTGATTGCTTCTGTAATATATTTTCAGTGATATGTAAAACAAAGTCAGTAGTTGAATGTGAAGGGATGGCAGGCTTTTAAGGTTTCAGAGAGGAGAGGTGTGGGAAAATAGAGTGAGCTGGGAATGAATGGGATGGTCAGGCAAAGCAGAAAGCTCTCTTGTGTGACTGTGACCATGGCCATGCCTTAGTCAGCCCAGGCTGCTATAACCAGTGTCCCAGACTGGAGAGTTTATAAACAACAGAAGTTTATTTCTCACCACTCTGGAGGCTGAAAGTCTGAGATCAGGGTGCCAGCATGGCTGGGTTCTGGTGAGGGCCCTCTTCTGGGTTGCAGACTGCCAGCATCTCACTGTGTCCTCACATGGCAGAAAGAGAGTTAAAGAGCTACCTGAGGTCCCTTTTATAAGGGCACTAATCCCATTCATAAGAGCTCCACCCTCATGACCTAATCACTTCCAAAGGTCCTATCTCCAAACACCATCACATTGGGGGTGACACCAGCATTCAGTCCATAACAGGCTAAAAACTGAAAGTGAATTCATAGTTGGGCATGGTGATGTGCACCTGTAGTCCCAGCTACTTAGGAGGCTAAGGCGGGAGTATTGCTGGAACCCAGAAGATCAAGGCAGCAGGAAGCTATGATCATGCCACTGTACTCCAGCCTGGGTGACAGAGCAAGACCTTGTCTCTAAAGAAGTAAATAAACATAAAGTGAATCCAATCAGCATGGTGTGTGCGTATTCTTCAACCACATTGAGCTCCCTTGGTGACAGCAGGGAGAGGGCAGAGTTGGGTTTAACCAGGGTTAGGATTTTCCAGAAAGGATGAAAGAGGATGAAAGGCAAGGCAGTGTGACGGGGCATAAAATGTAAGGAGGGGAGGGAGACAAGGAGGAGGATGGAGAGTTCATGGACAGTGGAAGATCCTACTAGAGTGTTAGGACCAAGAAAATTAAGCTGGAAAGATGGGAATGGTAGTCAGAGAAAAGGAAGCTTAATAAGATAATTTCAGAGATGATGCAGTTACTGGTCATAAGGCCCAAGGTATAACCCTGAGGGCAGGTAGCTGAAGTCAGATAAAGGACAGGACCATTGGAAGTGAGTAGGTCAAGGAATCACAAGGCCAGTGTGGCCTGTGGATGTTGACATTGCCAAGAATGATGTGGGAGTTGTGCAAAGCAAGGCAGTGAGGCAGAGGCCAGCATCTTCCAGGAAGGGGCAGGGACAGGAATCTAAGAACTGCACACCACTGAAATAAGGAGAGACAGCAGGTGGCATAATCTGAAATGCTGTACGCTTCAAAAAAACTATTTCTTTTAAAGGAGTAAACAGAGAAATGGTCTGGAAATGGCAATAAAGATGGTCCTGACTCATATCTAGACCTTGCAGAAATAAATCGCCACAGTTGGAGAAGGCTGTAGGGACAGTGATGTCCTCCAGGCTTCAGTTATGGCAGGATGAAGAAGAAAATGTTTTGGTTTAAAAAGGCCCGACTTCCGCACAGCTCTGACCTGTGACATGCTCAGAGATCTAGAGAAATTTAACACCTATCCTATTCATGAGTTTTAAGATGACTTTCAACAAGTGAGGCTTTTATTTATACATACAGTGTAGCCAGAAAAGGACTTACCATGCAAAGGAAACACCTTTTAAAAGTATTTCACAAAGGAAATCTAGATTTAGTCTTGGCACTTTCTGCACGTATTCATTTTATATCCCCACTTCCTAGCCTGGTACCTGGCACACAGTAGGTGTTCCACGGATTTATGAATGATTTGCTTTTCCTTAAAGGTCCCCTGCTTCTCTTTAGTCTGTACCTAGAGCTTGCTCTCTCTCTCTCTCCAGTCTTCTCAACTACATATTTTTTAAGAGGTTAACTTAAAGAACGCCAGCCAAATTCTGGTGAACTTTTTCTAAGGTGCTTTTGCATAGAATATCCTGAAACAGAAACATACCCCTACTAGAGGATTTCCAAGCTGGATATAACCAGACAGTCTATCCAATTTTTATCATCTTGCTCAGACTCAGTGCTATGGTTTTAATGTGTCCCCTCCAAAATTCAGGTGTTGGCTGGGCGTGGTGACTCACACCTGTAATCCCAGCACTTTGGGAGGCTGAGGTGGGTGGATCACCTGAGGTTAGGAGTTTGACCCTGTCTCTACTAAAAATACAAAATTAGCTGGCCGTAGTGGCGCATGCCTGTAATCCCAGCTATTCAGGAGGCCGAGGCAGAAGAATTGCTTGAACCTGGGAGGCGGAGGTTGCAGTGAGCTGAGATCACGCCATTGCACTCCAGCCTGGGCAACAAGAGTGAAACTCCGTCTCAAAAAAATAAATAAATAAATAAATAAAGGAAAGAAAAAGAAAAAACCAAAATTTAGGTGTTGCCGATGTGATGGTATTAAAAGGTGGGGCCTTTTAAGAGGTGATTACGCCATGAAAGCTCCTCCCTTGTGAAGGGGATTAAGGCCCTTATAAAAGAGGCTTCCCAGGGACATTCGGCTATCCTGACTTTCTGCCTTCTACCATATACAAACACTGTAATTCCCTTCTGGAGGGTGCAGACCTCACCAGACAACTGAACAAGCTGGCACCTTGATCTTGGACTTCCTAGCCTCCTGAAATGTGAGAAATAAATGTCTTTTTTTTTTTTTTAAATAAATTACCCAGTCTCAGGTGTTCTGTTGTAACAGCATAAACAGACTAAGACACTCAGAGAAACCAGACTGACTTGCCCAAGATCTCACTTGGTGAGTATGAAATGAAACCAGACCCAGGACTCTTGGCTATCAACTACTCCAATACACACCACAAAATACATGTCCACATTTCGTTGCCAATTACCAACCAGACTCAATCATTCATGGCATAGCCTTAGCATAAAACTAAGGCCTTAATTTCTAATTTAAAAATGCAAAAAAATTATAGAAAGAAACCTGGGGTGGGTGTGAGGAATGACCTTGTTTGTTTTTTTGTTTGTTTGTTTGTTTTTGTTTTTTTTTAAACCAATTACTTGTTTTCTTTTAAATTTAAAAAAATTAAAAAAAAAATTTTTTTGAGACAGAGTCTCGCTCTGTTGCCCAGGCTGGTGTGCAGTGGCATGTTCTCGGCTCACTGCAAGCTCCACCTCTTGGGTTCAAATGATTCTTGTGCCTCAGCCTTCCCAGTAGCTGGAACTACAGGCGCAGAACACCATGCCCGGCTAATTTTTGTAGTTTAGTAGAGATGGGGTTTCGCCATGTTGGCCAGGCTGGTCTCAAACTCCCGGCCTCAAGTGATCTGCCCGCCTCGGCCTCCCAAAGTGTTAGGATTATAGGTGTGAGCCACAGCACCCGGCCTAAACCGATTACTTTTAAAGGTCATTTTATTTGTGATCTTCTCATAAAAAACTGGTGGGCTTGGGGACACAAAAGCAAAAGAGTTCAGTGTTTCCTATGAACAACTGGGCCTGCATAGATGTTTAAATTAATAAAGATCCCTTATCTAATTTCATTCTTGGTACCTCCTCACCCTCTTTCAAATTCCAGCCCTTGAACAGTTTGAATGATTGAAGACACAGCTTAAGGTTGCATAGGAGCTTTTCAGTGACGTCTGCATTAATCCTCTGCTCCATGCAATGTAGAAAACATTAAGTAAAATTGTCTGAAGTTAAAATATGTACTTAATTCCCACTACAGGGAACGGATCTTTTTAGCAGATGTTTTTCTGGAATGGCTGGTGATTGTAAAATAGGAAGAACTAAAAGAATCAAAGTCAAAGTAGGTAAAAAGGATAGACTGGGCAGGGGTTTGGACTGGGGGGCAGGAATGGCATATCAATTAAATTTCCAGACTGTTGCTTATGAAAAATAAGCTGTCTTCGGATCATTTCTAGGACACGGCTATACACGATGGTCATGGACCAAAGAAAATGAAATCCAAATTGATGGTTTTTTTAAAAAAAAAAAATCATTTAAGCAAGACGTTTCTCTGATGTTTAAGCCAAGATCTCCAAGGGTATCAGGTTCCCTTATTGGAGGAGCTGCGTGTTTGGAAAGCCACGGTAGTATACTCCTCCCAGAAAACAATGAAGGCAGTTGTTTGCAAAGCCCAAGGAGGCTGCAGGCTGCCGGAGGTGGCAGCTCGGCCCATCCTGCTCCATTAGGAGCCTGCCAGCCCACCACTCCTGATGGGACATTTTAAACCAGCACATGAACCCTCACTGAAATCTTCAGGAGGATGGACTTTTTCATTTGTTAACTGGCTTTTCTTTTCCCAGGCTCAGCTGACAGCAACTACTCTTGGGGCCCTCATAGCCAAGGCATTTGGAGTTTGCTCATCTGGGGCTCCCAATCTGCACTCCTCTTACATTAGAAATAAGAGGGCTACAAAGCCAGAAGCAGCGGGTGAGCTGGAAAGGAGCAGAGTGTTGCCTGGGCTGGCAGCCTTGCTCCACCACTTAGCAGCTCTCAGAATGGGTCAGCTACTTCACCTCTTTGTGCTCCAGTTTCATCTCTGTAAAATGGGAATAACACTGTTGCCTCCTTCATAAAGGCACACAGAGGACTGAACGAGTCAGAATACAGTAGTTAGCACAGTGCCTGGCACAGAGTCAGAGCTCTCTGCCTCCTATGCTTGGTGGGGGGAAGATGAGGGGTGGGAATACCTTCAAGGTGAGGAAGGGTTCTCTTTTATGGCTCTTAAGAATATATTGTTTTCTTTAGAGGAGCTATTTTACAGCCCGCTGAATCTAACTGCCATGCTAGCTCAGCATGAATACCCTCCATTAAGAATCTTGTCACACCCTTGCTTCACAAGTTGTGGAAACCCAAATCAGACTGCATTCAGCGTTGGGTAGTGGGAGACATACTGAAGGCCTTTCAATTTCCAAAGCCATGATCAGAATGAAATGTTCTTGCATCAGGCGTTTCACATTTTAGAATTCAATTACAAAACCCTACCATTTAGCTTGTTAGGCTGGCTGCTCCACCCCAGAAAGAGTGACAAAAGACAATCTATACAGCCAGGCTGCAAGTTCCAGTGCTATAAATCACTGGTTATCGGATGGAGTGGAACTCATTAATATAAACGAGAAGCCTGAAAGGCACCCATTAGCATGCTATTAATTTGTTTGACGATCTACAGCATGGCAAGAGCTAAAATAGTTAGGCTGGGCAATACTACATCTCACGCAGAAGAATAATCTGGTCCCATTAATTTTTGTCTTAGGCTTGCCAAATGTAATTGGGCATAATCAGAGCTCATACATCTCATAGCGTTTTCATCTTCTGTTCTTTTAAAAAAAGAAAACTGGGGGGTGGGGGAGGTGCTGGAAGTCTTGGTACGCAATAAAGATAACCAATGAGAAGGGGTTTTAGGTTGGAGCAACGCGCTAAGGACTGTAAATGCTTCCCCTTTTGTTTTCCTTCCTTTGCTCTGCATTTTGGATTTGTTTTTCATGAAATGAAAGTGAATCATAAACTACTTTCCAGTTGGGTTAACTTTACTTATACATCCATCCACCCAATTTATTGGGGGGCTGGTGTGGAGGGCAGAGGAGGATCCATCTAGTTCCCGTGGGTAGATATAATTGTCTTTAATCTTTGCCATTAATGAGGAGGCTGGGGGAAGCAGAGGATAAAAAGCTTTATCAACATCTTTGTGGTCTCATGTCTCTCTGTCCGATTGCCAGATGTTTCTGTGGCTGGTTAGCCTTCCAGCCCCAAAGCTGTTAGAGAAAATGGACTTTCAGCCTTGAAGGCCTCTGACAGCATCTTGGTCCACCTGGGTCACTTGCAGTTAGGAAGGAAGTCAGAGAAGAGAGCTGCCCACATGCTTCTAAACAGCGCTTCCTTCTTTCCCGTAGTTAGTGTTTTTCAAAGAACATCATCTTGCCATTAAATGAATTAAAAAAAATTGTGTTTTCAGGTCCTGGGATAGCAGATAAGGCCCTGTGTACTTGAACTAGATGTTTCGAATGATCACTTGACTATAAACAAGATTTAAAAAAAATCTAAATCAATGAATATGTAATTTTCCTGCCAAACAAAAAGCTAGCATAAACAATGAGCTTACATAAATTGGGGCAATCAGATCTACCAACAAAGCATGAAGGCCTAGCCTCAACGCTGAAAGAAGAGAATAGATAAATGCTGTTGAATTTTGTTCTCTGAATAACACGTTTTAGCATTTCCCTCTGCCTGTGACCCAGAGATGGATCCACCTTTGAGTATTCAAAACTCTTCAGTTTCCTTCTGCTACAGGAGGCTTAACATAATAAAACATTTAAACATAATATAGGCCAGACGCAGCAGCTCGTGCCTGTAATCCCAACACCTTAGGATGCCAAGGTGGGAGGATGGCTTGAGCCCAAGAGTTTGAGACTAGCCTGGGCAATTATTGGATGAAACTACATCTCTACAAAAAATATAAAAATTAGCCGGGTGTGGTGGTGTATGCCTGTGGTCCTAGCTACTTTCGAGCCTAAAGCAAAAGGATCGCTTGTGCCCAGAGGTTTAGGCTGCAGTGAGGCCAAGATGGTGCCACTGCACTCTAGCCTGGGCAACAGAGTGAGACCCTGTGTCAAAAAAAAATAAACATCACAAACATAATACATGTCAGGGTATGACATTTGGCAAATATTAGAAAATACATAGAAGATAAAAATCACGTGTGTGTACACCCCCAAGATAATCACTAGGTAACACTTTGGTGTATTTCTACACCTCACGTATGTGTATGCTTTTACAGAACTGGACCACAGTACAGCTACAGTTTCTTGTCTCCACCCTCTTCCCCACCACAACTGGATATTTCATGAGTATTTTCCTATGCTATTACATTTCCTTCAAAGATGTAATGTTTAATGAGGGCTGCATACATTTCACCATATCCAAGTGCTATGATTTATTTAACCATTCTCAGATGATATGTAGACAGGATTTTAATCTTTCTCTAGCATTGCTACTAAAATTAAACTCTTACCTCTTCCTATCTGAAATCCATGACTGGTCAGATTCAAATTCATCAAGGAATACTCTACTTGGGAAACTTGAGAGCAGGAATTCTTGCCCTGAGCCTCTGGTATGAGAAGGCCTGCTCATTCCCCAGACCACAGAGGGGCTCAAGCTGCAGCCAGAAACACTGCCAAGACCTGAAATCAAGGGTTGACCTGGGCCTGCTATTTCTCTCAACAGTTTGTTGGTCATTGAGGCTGTAGCCCTTGAATGAGTCAGTGTTTGTGGCTTTAAAAAATACCTCAAGGGCAGCGAGCAAAAAAAGATGTTCCTGTGATCAGCTAAGGCTAAGGAGCCTCACTCCCTCCAGACCACAACCTCTTTAGCGCTTGTGAGGCGTATTAGGCTTAGGTGACATAATCAAAGGCCCAGTCAGAAGGGAAGCTGGGGCATTCCTAGCAGTTTAGTTCATTACCCAGATTCACCAGGGGATTGGGAGCTACTCAGGGGTCTGGGGCTGAAAAGTCCCCAGTTACAAATGGGAACCAGATCTCTATCTAGGGTAGTTGGTGCTTCACTGGGAGGGCAGCGTTAAGATGAGGACCTGATAAGACACCTCCAACCCAATTGCCTGGCTCTGGCAGATTTATTCCTGATGGCTTTCCTTCTCAACATTCCTGTCTTCAGGCCTTTGATTTTAGGCAGAGGCCACAGAACACTTTCTCAGGTAGGAACCAAATAGACCACACAATTAGCATCTCCCACTTGCCACGGTGCCGTTATATTTATGGTACTTAGGAAGACGGCAGTGGTCAGCTCACTTCATTGGTCAAGAGACAGAGCCACAGTAAGTCCAGGAAGAAATATAAAGGTCACTTCCTGTGCTGAGCACTTCCTAGAGCAGCCACAGGCCAGCCCACCAACCACTGGCTGCAATTCTGGACCACTCCATCGCACAGCCTACAAATGTTTTCTAACTGTCTTCCGTTTTTATTAACCAGTCAAGCATGTTTTACTTTACACTCTGATAAGAGGATCAGAAACAGCTTTCCCACATCTAAGGCACTCTTAATCAATTGCAAGGAATACAAGAGCAGCATCACGTAGAGGCTTCCACCCACAGGAGGAAGAAATCCAGTGTTTTCTTCTTTAACTGCCAATTCTAATGCACACTTTTTACCCTTTATAGTAGAGCCACACTTTGAATGCATTTAACTTAAATGAAAAAAAAGTAATAAATGCTTATACAGCTGTCCCCCCATCCACAAAGAACTATGGGTACTTTTTTTGTTGTTGTTTTGAGACAGAGTCTCGCCCTGTAGGCCAGGCTGGAGTGCAGTGGCGTGATCTCAGCTCACTGCAGCCTCTGTCTCCTGGGCTCAAGCAATTTTCCTGCCTCAGCTTCCCGAGTACTGGGATTACAGATGTGTGCCTCCTCGCCCGGCTAATTTTTGTATTTTTAGTAGAGACAGGATTTCACCATGTTGGCCAGGCTGGTCTTGAACTTCTGACCTCAGGTAATCCACCCGCCTCAGCCTCCAAAAATGCTGGGATTACAGGTGTGAGCCACTGCGCCTGGCCTCAACTATGGGTACTTTCTCTGGTTTCAGTTACCTGAGGTCAACTATGGTCTGGAAATATTAAATGGGAAATATACAGAGATAAACAATTCCTAAGTTTTAAATCGAGTGCCGCTCTGAGTAGCATGATGAAATCTTGCCCAGTCCTCCTCTGTGGTGCTCAGGACTGAATCATCCCTTTGTCCAGCTGGTCCATGCTGTATATGCTATCTGCCCATTGGTGTATAGGAAAAAACATGGTATATCTAGAGCTCAGTCCTATCGCAGTTTCAGGCATCCACCAGAGGTCCAACATATGCTCTGTGGATAAAAGATTATTGTTTTTTTTTTGTCTTTATTTTTTCTTTTTATGGAGAACAGGATCTCACTATATTGCCCAGGCAGGCCTTGAACTCCTGAGCTCAAGCTATTCTCCGGTCTCTGCCTCCCTAAGGGCTGGGATTACAGGTGTAAGCCATTGCACCTGGCAGTTATTGTATTAAAGTAATTATGTGCCAATACTGTTACAAGTGCTTCCTACAAATGAATGGATTTAATCTTCCTAATAACCCATGAGGTAACTATCATTCACATTTCACAGATGAAAACAGACACAGGCTAGGCATAGGGGCTCACGCCTGTAATCCAACACTACAGGAAGCCAAGATAGGTGGATCGCTTGAGCCCAGGAGTTTGAGACCAGCCTGGGCAATATGGGGAGACAAGCCACATGAGAAAAGAAAGAGAAGACTAGGAGAAGGAGAGGAGGGAAATGGAGGGGAAGGGAGGGGAGGGAAAGAGACTAAGAGGAGTCAAGTAGTTTGTCCATGGACATATAGGTAAGAGTGGTGGGGCCAGGATTCAAACTCGGGCAGTCCACTGCAGAGGGCTCTTCACCACCCAAAAGCCATAGAGGCCCCGGCTGACATGGCGTAGGAGTTTTGGCTACCACTGTCTTCCAAGGGCATAGACCCAGAGTGAATGTGTGTTTCCTCTGCCAGCCTCAGTTCCCAGGTGCCTGTCAGTGTAATTCATGGGCCACTCAAAGTGTTCTCAGGAGTTATTTTGGCCACATGCAATTTGTGCTGACATCCAAGCCTAACACCTAAGCAAGGTAATACTCCTCAGAGCAGTGTCTGCTTCTATGTGGACAAGCAGCTTCCACATCAGGGCACACATCTCAGGTTAAAGAAAACATGGGCTCTGAATGAAGACCCCACATATGTACACTTGATCTAGAAGAGGCTCTTGCATCCCCAGCTTTAAATCAAAACGTTAAGCTACGTCTCCACACTAAACCACCAGCACATGCCTAAGAGACTTTGTGCACGCCATATGCTCGTTCTTGGCAGTGTTTTCCTAAGTGTGTAAATGGCGATGGCTTTACAGGACAGGCTTGCTCCCACATGCACACATTCGCTCTGATACCTGGCACACTTCTCTCCTCAAAGAGGAAAATCTTGCAGTTTGAAACATTCACTATGCATGAAGGCATCACCAGAGGGGCAGTAACACCACATGGGCCTCCCAACAAACTGAAATAGCCAGTCAACAGGGCGATTATTGAGGTTTCGCCTTCCTGGCAGAAAATCATCTTGCACGTTGTATAAACATTCCACTGGTGGCTTTGGAGCTTGACAGGAAATGTGTGGAGTAAGGGAACCAGAGGCAAAAGATCTGATATCTTAATATATTTCATTCATGATGATTTCCACCTTCAGAGAGATAGGAGAGGACAAGGGAGTAGAATTTTACTTTTTCCTCCCTCTAAACCTTCATTCTGAACATGTTCAAACTTAGAGAAATAGAAAGGATAGTGCAATAAATACTCATATACCCTTTATCTAGACTCACCAATTGTCAACATCTTTTATTTTCTGAATAATTTGAAAGTTGCAAACACGTGGCTTCCTCTATCAATATTTTAACATGTATCACCTAAGACAAAAGACATTCTTCTATATCACATTGCCATTCTCAAGAAAGTTAATACTGACACAGTAATGTTATCTAATATCAATCCACATCATTATATTCACTCTTAATATTAAGAGTCAGCAAAACCTCGACTAAATAAAATGATACAATTTGGATTCATTTGTTCATATAAAAAAAAATTCTAAAACATACTAAAGTCTATTCTCTAAGAACAGGAAGTTAACAGTCATATTCTCTAAGAATACAGTTAGGTATTTACAGGTCTCAGCCCCATGACTCTAAACTAATTTTCTCCTTATACAACATTGTAGACCCAACAGGGGAGGACAAAGCTTGAAGCAAATGGCTCCCACTAGATGATTGGAAAGTTTTTTTGTTTTTTTGTTTTTTTTTTTTTTGAGACGGAGTCTTCTCTGTCATCTAGGCTGGAGTGCAGTGGCGCAATCTCGGCTCACTGCAACCTCAGCTTCCCAGGTTCCAGGGTTTCTCCTGCCTCAGCCTCCTGAGTAACTGGGATTACAGGCATGCACCACCACACCTGGTTAATTTTTGTATTTTTAGTAGAGATGGGGTTTCACCATATTGGCCAGGATGGTCTCGAACTCCTGACCTCAGGTGATCCGCCTGCCTCGAGCTCCCAAAGTGCTATGATTACAGGCATGAGCCACTGCGCCCAGACTGGAAAGTTGTTTTTTAAAAAGACATTCCAAGCTTGATGTGGTGGTGTGTGCCTGTAGTCCCAGCTACCGAGGAGGCTGAGGTGGGAGGATGGCTTGAGCCCAGGAGTGTGAGGCTGCAGTGAGCCATGACTGCACCACTGCACTCCAGCCTGGGTGACAAAGTAAGACCCTGTCTCTAAAAAAAAAAATAAGTAAAACCTAGAAAAGAAAGATTGGAAGGGACACCACTTTCTTTAGTTATCTTTTCCTTTTTATAGACAAATATTACTTTATAGAATTCTTCGAATAAGTTATTTAGGAAATTCTGCTGTGTGAAAGTTCTGATGAGTTCAACACATAGCAGGTACTTAAAGATGCCTCTGGACTGAAGTGAAGCTTGCTTACTAGTTTTCCAGCCATAGCAAGCAATGACAGCTAGCACCATGTCAGGAAACTTAAAAAAAAAAAAGAAAGAAAGAAAGAAAAAAGCAGACAAACTTTAAGAGGACTCAGTAAAGGGCCACTGCGTGTAGGACAGAGTTCCCTGCACATCTCCCTGAATGAATTCGTCTGTTAGATCCTGGTATCCTAAGGCGTAAGGACAACCCAAGTCACCTAGGCTCCTGCAGGCCTGTGCTGCTGTGGGTGAGAGCCCTCCCTCCTGGTATTGTGAGAACTGTTCAACAGCAACTAATGCTCCCAATGCTCCCTGAAGGTAACAGGTTGCTAGGTCGCAAAAAGGAGGAGTCCAGCACAATTAGGTCACTTCTCTAAAACACCTGTGAGATCAGAACTGAGAAATGACCAGCCACGTTCTCTCAACGAGATCACATGTTTATCCCTACATCTTCCCCCGTCTCCTCATATGCATAACCTGTATTACCACTACATCCTAAAATGCTTGGAGAACAGCTCACACCCCCAGCACTGAGCTCTTCAGCAGTCTCCACCATCCAGAACGCAGCCAATGAGCAGGAAATGAAGGGAAGAGTTTGAGCAGTCAACAGAAACGCCATAGACTCTGTTCATGGCTCTCCCGAGAGAGGGCACTACAAATTCTTTCCTGTCACACGTTTTCCAAAGTGTAATTTCCCTGGGGACACAGATTGTGCTCTCTTGCTCTGATTCTTATGTTAATGGTTTGAGTCTGGCCCCATAGTTAGATGACTCTCTGTTTTGTTTGTTTGTTTTTTTTTTGAGACGGAGTCTCGCTCTGTTGCCCAGGCTGGAGTGCAGTGGTGCGATCTCGGCTCACTGCAACCTCTGTCTCCTGGGTTCAAGCGATTCTCCTGCCTCAGCCTCCCACATAGCTGGGATTACAGGCATGCACCACCATGCCCAGCTAATTTTTGTATTTTTAGTAGAGACAGGGTTTCACCATGTTGGTCAGGCTGGTCTCGAACTCCTGACCTCGTGACTGCTTGCCTTGGCCTCCCAAAGTGCTGGGATTACAGGCGTGAGCCACTGCACCCAGCTAGATGACTCTCTAAGTCACAGCATGGTGGAATCAAAAGGTGGATTTTTTGGAATCAGGACCCTTTGGGCAAGTTACTTCACTTCTCTGTGTCTGGGCCTCCTCATCTGCAAAATGGGGATAACAACAGTAGCTCCGACCTCCTAGGTTACTGTGAGGATTACATGAGTGGACACATATGATAAGTTTAGAATACGAGATACAGGGCAGCACGCAATGGATGTCTGTGATTATTAGTCATTGCTACTATATGTAAATTTCCAGCCCATCACCTGACACATAACAAGTCCTCAAAACAGCCTACTGACTGAAGGAAGCTGGCTGATTTTAATTCTCAGGCCACAGCTTGTTCAAAGCAGCAAGAAATGACAGCTAACAGCATTAGAAGGGCTTAAACATTTACAACACAAAAAGCAGGCATAAAAACTTAAGACTGTAGTGTGGGGCCATTTAATATTGGGACCAACATTCGATCACATCTTGGGGTCACTCCCTGAGGGCACAAGCACTGTAAGAATACTCAGGGATCTTAAGTCATCAAGAACATAGTTACATCTACGCAGCTCACTCACTGTTTAAGAAAACAGGAAACTGGCCAGGTGCAATGGCTCACACCTGTAATCCCAGTACTTTGAGAAGGCGAGGCAGGCGGATCACCTGAGGTCAGGAGTCCAAGACCAGCCTGGCCAACATGGTGAAACCCTGTCTGTACTAAAAATACAAAAATTAGCTGGGCGTGGGTGGCAGGTGCCTGTATTCCCAGCTACTCAGGAGGCTAAGGCAGGAGAATTGCTTGAACCCAAGAGGTGGAAGTTGCAGTGAGCTGAGATCATGCCATTGCACTCCAGCTTGGGCAATGACAGGAAACTGTCTCAAAAAAAAAAAAAAAAAAAAAAAAAAAAAAGAAGGAAAGAAAGAAAAGCAAAGAAAACAGGAAACTGTGTGAAATGGTTTTCAAATGCTTTGGTCTCAAAGAATTAACATTTTATTGCAATGACAATGTTTTGGCACTTACAAGGCAAGAATGTGTTGCAATCCTGAATGCCTCTATGGTCTGATAGGCTGAGATTTCAGCAGAGGCAGATTTACTACGAAGCCAAAGAAGCGTAAACTTCAGGCAGCCTCTACTTGTACAGGTTGCTTCCAAAACTTCTGGAGGGGGCCTGGCAATGTGTTCACATGGATGTGTGTTTTTTTGCCAAAGTAAGATTAGTCACTGTCAGTTGATACCATTGTCTCTTTCCACTGCAACTGACCACATGTTCCCATGCATTGGGTGGGCATTTTGGGGACCTTGTTGAAGGAAATTGAGTCGGGGATACAGTCAGCTGGGTTCAGTGGTTAGCAGTCACTTCCACTTAGGGTTAATATATCACTAACAATCCCTTATACCAATGACTTCCAGAAGGACTCCTATTGCAAAATGTGTTATGACACAAGGGTACAGGTCAGAGGTTATATCAAGATATGAACGGGCATTACTGTGCTCAACACCAAAGGCAGTGCTGGGAGCAGAGCAGAAACGAAACTCACGACGGACAGAGTCAGAAGCTAGGGTTGTGGACAGTTCTTCCAAATCTCACTGCTCAGAAATGAAAGAAATGTGGCCACGATTTCCCCAAATTTGACAACAATCCTAATACTTGACATCACCAATAATGAGTTATGAAGTTAAAAGAAAATTTTCAAAACCATTGGAGAAAAGAAAAACAAACTTTTGGTTAACTATTTTAAAGGGAAGACTGAATTGTTCCTTTAGAAAACAGTACAGAATCATTGTCATAGGAAGAGGCGATCAGAGTCAAAAAAAAAAAGATGGGGAAAAACAGTAATGTCAAGGTGTATCAGGCAGTTAAATCATGACACATTTGTGACATGTGTCAGCTTTAAAAAATTTTTCTCATTTTAAATAAATATTCACTTTTATATCTCATTGTGCATTTGTAATTTTGGATTCTTTTCCTTAACTGTATTAACTTCAGGTGTCGGGAAACCTGGATCACTCCTGACAGCGGCCTGGCGATCACTTGGGCTTGACCTTGACATTGAGTAACAGTGATAGTAACTTCTATTACATTGAGCAATCGCGCTGCGTCTAAAAGGGGGAGGAGCACAGTATGTATGTCTCCTGCTCATCAATGACATGAGCTCAGGGAGGAAAGCACTGAGAGCCCAGGAAGGGCTCGAGAAGTAATCCCTCATCCATATGCAGATGACTTTCAAATCCTTATCTTCAGATCCATTATCCCATTTTTACTTTACCACTTTATTATTCCACAGATACCCTAAACTTGGCCCCTGTCCTGTGTCTCTCCCTCTCTCAATTAAAGCTCCAGCATCTACCCTGCTGTGAGTGCCAGAATTGTGAGTCCCGATTCACTTATCCCTCCCTGCAACCCTCTGAGTTTCGAATCAACCTCCAAATCTGTCACTGCTGCTTCTCTCTACCGCCACCCTCACATCCCCAAGCTTGCCTTGCCTCTCCCCTGGAGTACTCCATGGTGCCCTTGTGGGTTTCCTCCTCACACACCTATCCCTCCAGCCAGAGCAAGCCCTCCTTTCAGACCACAGTTCTGACCATATCAACCTCCACTGCATCCCTCCAGCCTTTAAGTTCCTATTCTTTTCAGCCTCAGGGCCCCTCACATATGCTGTTCCCTTTCCCTGCACCTCCCTCACCCCCCAGCACCCTCCCTCTGCTACTCAAGTCCTCCTACCCAACTGGCTCACGGACCTATTTAAGAAGGAACATGGCTCTCCTCCGTGGGTGGACTGCATGGAGGTTATGCTGTTTAATGTACGTCTCCTTCACTAATCCACTGATGGCCACCTGCATCTCATATCCTTAGTCCCTCGCACAGCTCCCCACACGACACACTCAAAAACGGCTGTGAGAGCAAATGTGTGCATTTGTGCTATTTTTGGAAGGGAAGCAATTTCCCCGGTGGTCTCTCTCTTCAGCCAAGGTCCTGATGGAGGATACCAGTCAGACTTGTGCTGGTCCTGAGGAAACCACAGAGAGACGCCGTTTCTCCATGTCAAAGGGGCTCTATGCACAGCCTGACCCCTTCCACTGCCCTCAGTTTCTGACCTTCTTGGCCTTGGGAGAAGAGGCAGCTCCTCAGAGCTCTAGCTTTCGCTGGCTCCAGGACGCTGCATCTCGTTCCAGGGGACCCTGACAGACCTCATGCACACCCTGGCTTGTCAGGCCCCGGAAGGGCTGCCTGACCTCCTAAGAGCTGCCACCTGTGAGGTGAAGCTGGACAGGAACTTAACACTTCCATGCGGCAGACCCAGAAAAGCACATTGCAAGTGCTTCTAAATTTATCTGCTGGCAAGAAATCTAAAAATACTGAAGGTGATGTTTAGTCCTGAGAACACCAGAGTGGCTGGGATAGGCCTCAGCTGTCCTCATCATTACCCTCAGCTCCAAACCAATCCAAATAAGCTCACTCTAAAAACATCTCATCTTGCAGCGCAAAGGGTGCTTCAAACAAGTCCCTCGGCCACTCCCGAAACCAGATTAAGGCAGAGCGCCTCATGTAAATAGAAATTCTGAAGCCACTGCTAATATTTTGAGAGAGAGGCAGAGGGAGAACACATAATACTTTCAGAGATAAGCTGAAGTTGTTCTCCAGGCTGAATATAAAATCTTTTTTGAAAAGAAGGTGTCCATTTATACTGGGAGGCACTTATTTAAGCCCAGCCCCAGTTACTAGTGTTCTTTCCTAGGGTAATTATTGCACCTTTTCTCTTTTGAGATAAAGCCTACAGTAAAGGATGGAACAAGTGCTACAAGTGAGCAATCAATTACCACTCTTCTGGAGCAGGACTTCTAATGACCTGTTCATTCAGAGAAAGCCAATGGGGGCTGGGCATGGTGGCTCACACCTGTAATCCCAGCACTTTGGGAGGCCAAGGTGGGTGGAGCACCTGAGGTCAGGGGTTGGAGACCAGCCTGGCCAACATGGTGAAACCCCGTGTCTACTAAAAATACAAAAATTTGCAGGTCATGGTGGTGCATGCCTGTAATCCCAGCTACTCAGGAGGCTAAGGCAGGAGAATTGCTTGAACCCAGGAGGTGGAGGTTGCAATGGGCTGAGATTGTGTCATTGCACTACAGCCTGGGTGACAGGGCGAGACTCCATCTCAAAAAAAAAAAAAAAGAAAAAAAAGAGAAAGCCAATGGAACAGCAGGTGGTTCTGCCTGGAAAGGCATCTTCAACCTGACACAGCATCTCCAGATACCCCTAAATGGTCCCTTTTCGATTAAACACTGGAATCCCAGGAAAACACACCTTGTTCATTCATTTCAGAGGGTCTCTACGAGGCAAGTGATGTTGGACTTAGGGCAAGAAGATTCAGGCTCAAATTGGGCGAGTTTTCTACACTATAAACCGGGGGTGGTGACTGCTGTAGGGGGTCACCTTGAGAATTATAAGGGATAAACAAGATGAAAGCACATTGCTGGCCATTCCACAGGGCTTGACAGGGATACGCAGCTTCGGAACCCAGTTTCTGGTTTTTGTGCCCAGGAGAGCATTCAGCATATTTCTGAATCAAACAGTTTATTCTCTAAACTGTTTCCAGGGTCAGATTAGTTTGCAATCCTCAGAGTTCCCATTTGTTCTTTCATCTCTCAGCTGGTCTAAGAGAAAATAAGCCCACTCCTCTGAACAACGCTGTGTATTAGGTTCTACTATTCTCTTTTTGGAGACAGGGTCTCACTCTGTCACCCAGGTTGGAGTGCAGGGGTGCAATCATGGCTGACTGCAGCCTTGACCCTCCTGAGCTCAGGCAAGCCTCTCATCTCAGCCTTCCAAAGTGCTGGGATTACAGGTGCGTGCCACTATGCTGGGCTACTATTCTCATTTTATAGGAGAAATTGCCTCAGAAGGGGTAACTTGTGTTATAAAGCTAGCAACTGGCAGAGCTGGGGCCTGAAACACAGGCCTAAATGATTCTAAAATCCATGTTCTTAAAAGAAAAAAAGAAAAAAGGAAGAATAGAAATGGCCCAATTTCTTAGCAAGTGAAAGTACCTGCACTAAAATTAAATCTATATTCATGATTTAGAAATGGTCCAGGAACTGAAAGAGTTAACAATAGCTCACTGTCAGTGGAACAATTTATACAGGAGCCCATGTGCATTTTCTTGCTCAAGGGGTTCTGGAACCTTCCCTGGAATTAGGTCAGCAGCTGGAGAGCAGCTAGCAGTGGAAAGAGGAGTAACAGAATGATCAGACACCCCAACCGCTTCTGGCGCTGGCTCTGAAAGGCTGGCTCCCGGACAGACGGAGTGTCCCATTGGGCCGGCTCCCGAGCACCTCAGCTGTCTGCTGGGTAGGATGTGGTCTGACCACATTCTTTGAAGTGTATGGTAGCTCCTTACAAGCCACCTGGCTGAGAAGGCAAGCCAGCACCCCAGCAGCAACCTGCACCACCATCAGGCCCCCCAGAGAGTGCCACCTCCTGCCCCTTGGGGCCCAGGCTCCCTGGAGAAGCAGAAGCTCTTTTGGCCTCATACACAGCCCAGTCATTGTAACCGAGACCATCGGACAAGGAGGATGTGTGGAGAATATCTCAAACGCCCTGAGAGATGGAGTTGTTACAATACACATTTCATGTAGACGGTGATATCAGCCATGCCACGAAAGTGGGAGATGCCACTGGGAGGGCGCACCTGCCTCAGTTTCTTCATCTGTAAAATAGAGGTTATGATAGGACTTTGCAACTGTACGGAGAAACAAGTGGATCTGTGTAAAGCACTCAGTGCCTGATGCTGAACACACACTCATTATGTCCAACTATTATTACTAGGATTTCTTACCACCCTTACAATCATAGATTCTCTGTGTAAGAGCCCTCCCCACCGTCCTCAGCAAGGGACTTCCCCCAGCACTGCTGACGTTAAGGCCGAGTTCTCCTTCAAGGTGGGGCAGGTTGGAGGGCACAACCCGGCTCCCACACAGTCCTAGGGTGTGGGTGCTGCCTGTTATGTGGTGAATGGATAAACATGCTCTGGAAACCAAGGGGGCTTGAGGTCCCAAAATTTACAACAGCAAAGGGGAAGGGCTAATGCTGGTCACAGAGTGATGAGGGAAACTACTACCTGAGCTACTCCCATGCAGGTGGCTTTAATTCCCTGATATCCAGCACCCCAAAACCCTCGAGGGCCATGTGGAAGGCTGGACAGATGGCCATGTCGCATGCCCTAGAGATCTTCCAGAGCAGCTGGTCTCACCAGACTTGAGGCTGTTCTTCTTGGATATGCTGAGACAGAGAAGAGGCTTCTGCAACCTGTTCACTAAGCGGGTCTGAGATTAGACTCTAACCTCGATGAGGGAGGGACCAGGTCTGTTTTTCTTACTAGGGTATCTGTACTCCAAGGCTGAGCCAGCGCTTGGCACATAGTCCATGTTCAACAGTATTTGTTGCATGAAGAAAGGAATGACTAGAAAAGCCAAATAGATGCGTGTGTTTTAAGGACCTACCATGTGACACACCTGTGCTAGGTGCCACAGGGGCATGACCTTTTCTTCTCTGCACACAGCTGCAAGGGAGAGGTGCTGATGGCTCTCTTTTGAGAGGAGGACACTGAGGCTAGGAGGTCAGTGTCCCCTCAGACCAAGGGCTCATGACGTGAGTGGCAGAGCTCAACCTCCCCCTGGTATCCAATGCTGGTGCCTGGATCCTCTTAGAAGGACTGGCTAGATAATTTTCAGGGTCCAGATCAAAATGAAAATGGGAGGCTCCTTGTTCAAAAATTAAGAATTTCAAGGCAGTGATAGCTGATCATTAAGCCAAGTGTGGAGCTCTTCTGAGTGGGGGGCCCTGTGTGACAGCACAGGCTGACTGTCCATGAGGCTAACCCTGTTCTGAGAGACTGAGGGTGATGCCACACTTACAAGGTAGTAAGCCCCCGTGACAGCCCTAATGGTTTCCATGTTGCCAAGCTCCAACCCAACGCTCCAAATGACTTCCCCAGAAAGGCCGCTGCAGATTATCTTACCCTCCTTTCAAAAAACAAAGACTGGAAAAATCCTCGCCAGAAGGGCTCAAAATTCCATATTAAAAAGAGGCCTGCACTCGCGCGAGCCTGCCTTCTGGACAGTGTGCATTTGCATGAGGCCACGTGAGCGCAGACACTGTCTGTGGAAACAAGCGCGCCTGGCATTTGGAAACTAACTGGGACCAGACCCTTGGTCGAGGAGCCCCAAATTACCACAGAGCAAGTCTCCTGATTAAAACCAGGGCACTGAGGTTCCTGGGTTTCACTGAATAAACACGCCCAGTTCAGACTGACTGGTTTCAGCTGATGGGGAGAAATGAGTCTATTTGAAATAACCTGTGTCCGGGGCCATCCTGACCCGGGGTTCTGAGGGTCTGGGGCTTGGCTTTCCGAGGTTTAGAAGCCCATCTTTGGGAGGTTCTTGAGACAAAGGAAAGCTGTATTGGGCAGCTAAAAAGCTTTGGGGAATACAGGCCCCAATCATTCATGAGGAGGAATGGAAACAATTAGATTGATTCCAGGGATGTGTTCTGGGTTCCCATTCTCCTCTCCTGGCATCCAGTGCCTGTCTCCTCCATCCCTCCTCCCCTGCCCCAATCATAGCTCACCCTCGGCGCTGAGCAGACATGGGAAGGGAGAGAAGGGCACATTCTGGCTGGCCGTAGCCCAGAGGCTTTACTGTGGTAAGTATAGTTCTGAAATGCGCAGGTCTCCTTAAATTCGATTTCGCTTTTCCTATCAGAAACGACACGAGCAGCCACCCCCCAGGTTTCCAGCTGCCTTTCATGGCAGGCTCTCAGTGCTTCTGACACACAGAATTCCCAACACCTGTGCCAGCCAGGTGCCGGGCATCTACCCCTCACAGTGGAGAAACCTGAGGTGGCTTAGCATAACTTCTTCAAGGCGAGCTTATTCGGCAATTTCTAACCAGTCATCGTCAAACTGCTGATTAAACGTTTGCAGTTAAAATGTTAAGAACAAAAGAAAAAATGTGTTGCTTTGTTTCTTCCAACACTTGACAAGAACTAACTTTGGGATCAAGTGGCCAGGGTTGCTATAACAAGGCTAAAAATGCCGATGTTCCTCTGCTTCACTCACACTGCAGCAAGGAAACTAACATTCCAGACACCCCATCCCTGGCAAGGAGGAGGGGAGACAGCCCTCACTGACAGCAGCCAACGTGAGGCTGTGTTTTGTGGTCAGTCCCAGATTTTGGCCATCACAGTGGCACAGATCACACGGACACTGCAAAAGTCGCAAACGGCTCCCTTTCATCCTTTCTTTCAACCATCAGCAAACTGGGGCTCTCTGGATAGACAAGAACTCCTCACAGTAGGTTAGCACTCGCCTTTCAGCAATGATTTCATTTTAAACTCAACTTCAGATCCAGCCCAGCTCTGACTATAATCACAGTGGATGGGCTGAGCCTTCTGCTCCTCTGGGAGGCAAAAGATACTCACTGGATCGTTTCCTGCACTCTGCTCTTTTGCTACCCCAAAACCCACAGGCTTGTCAGTGACCGAGTGGCAAACATGTGTTTGCTGCAAATATTTCATCATCAACTACAAGGCTGAGCAGTGGAAATACCAAGGCCAAGCTACTGTTGCCACTGGTGCTGCTGAAGCCCAGCTTTAAGATAATCTATGAGCCCCAGAATATGGTTTTTTAAAAAAAGACAGTGGGTACTTGAATGTGATAAAAACCGCAACAATAACAACTGCACACACAGAGTTTCCAAGAATAAATAAAGCTTGGCTGAGCCTGTCCTAATTGACTACATTAAGGGTATACAAAGGACCTGTGTGTGACCAAGACAGTGCTAGCATAGAAGATATGTGGGAAGCTTGTGATACAGTTCTTACCCTGGACACACTAATGACCTCACTGGGGAAGCCTGGGAGGCACATGGGAAAGAACAGAAAGATCTGGACAAAACACTCCGGCCCCATCAGTGTCTGCTTCAAAACTACTGTGCCTGAGGTACTCAGGTTGGGAGAGGCACAAAGCCTGTTTGATTCTGCTCTGCTCATAGGCAACTGACTACAAAACCAACAGAACTAGAACAATTCCAACCAGAGACACATGCAAGAACCCTTGGTACTTCATGCCATAGGTTTTTGGATGTTTAACAAAGACATGACCTCTCTTGTGTAAGTTAAACACGTCACCTGTGCCATCTGTTTATACTCTAGATGTGCCTGATGAGCCTGGCTTAGGCAATCTTGCCCTCTGATTCCACTGCCCTCTGTTCAGATCTTCATCACAATCATTAGTATAGTGTTTACAGGCTTTCTACCCTGGAGACGATAATCTTCCTGGGCAAGGGAGTTGGGGGTTTGTCTCCTCTCCCGCATCTTGTATTTTTCCCTTGATTGCGCTCGGCCCACAGACTGCTCAATAAGGGGGCACTGGCAATGAGAGTGCAATAATAGTAAGAGAAACCCTTGGTCAACGAAATTAAGAATGGGCCAGGCATAGTGGCTTATACCTATAATTCCAGCAGTCTGGGAGGCTGAGGCAGGAGGATGGCTTGAGTATAGGAGTTCAAGACCAGCCTGGGTAACATGACAAGACTCCATCTCCACAAAAAAATACAAAAATTAGTCAGATGCCTGTAGTCCCAGCTACTCGAGAGGATGAGGTGGGAGGATCACTTGAGCCTGGGAGGCGGAGGTTGCAGTGCACCAAGATGTTGTCACCACATTCCAGCCCAGGCGACAGAGCAAAATCCTGTCTCAAAAAAAAAAAAAGAAATTAAGAATGGCTTTTTTAAATTTCAGATTTGGGGATACATGTGCATGTTTGTTGCATGGGTATTACACACATAATGGTGGGGATTGGGCTTCTAGCATACCTATCATTCAAATATTGAACACTTTACCTAATAGGTCATTTTTCAACCCTCACCCCCACTCCTCCCCTCCCCACGTCCCCCTCCCCCACCTTTTTTTTGAGATATAGCCTCGCTCTGTCACCCAGGCTGGATGGAGTACAGTGTCACAATCTTGGCTCACTGCAACCTCCAGCTCCTGGGTTCAAGTAATTCTCCTGCCTCAGCCTCCCAAGTAGCTGGGACTACACACATGTGCCACCATGCCCAGCTAATTTTTTCGCATTTTTAGTAGAGACAAGGTTTCGCCACGTTGGCCAGGCCAGTTTCAAACTCCTGACCTCAGGTGATCCGCCTCAGACTCCCAAAGTGCTGGGATTTATAGGCATGAGTCACTGTGCCTGGCTCTGCTTTTTTTGGTTCCCAGTGTCTATTTTTTCCATTTTCATGTCCATGCATACCCATTGTTTAGCTCCCATTTATGAGAACATGTGATATTTGATTTTCTGCTTCTGAGTTCAGTTAGGATAATGGCCTCCAGCTCCACCCATGTTACTGCAAAATACATGATTCCAAGGAATGACTTATTTTAAAGGCAACCCAGAAACCATCTAGAAAAGTCATCCTCAACACTTTCCCAAGGAGGAAGCGTGGGGTCTGAGGGACCAAGGGACTGGTCTAAGGACACTCAGTTGGCTCGTGGCAGAGCCAGGATGGACCGGAGTCTCAGCTACTAAATACACAATGACGTCATAATAAAAATTCCAACTTAGATTTCTAGGCAGTTGAAAGAAGGTGGTTTTACTAGACTGTGAATCAGCCAGTAAGTACAGAGTCCAAGAGTCCAGAGGATTATTTTCAATTTAATGCCAGCTGGGGAGTCAGAACTCAATGTTCTGAGTTGGGAGGTGACCCATGATGTGATAAGGATCCAGCATGTTGCTCTCAGGTCATCCTTGGGCAGCTTAACCACTAGTCTAAGTAATCTATAAACCCCCCTGTTTGGAGAAACAAGATGTTTTGATGGAGAAATACCAAGAAGTGTCATCTCAGGGCTAAGGAAGGAAGCTTGCATGCCTTTCAAAGGAACTGTGCAGTTATTAGCCTGAGTCAGCTGTAATGTCAAAGGCACCTCTTTCCAGACTGAAATCCTGGAGCCAGAGACTGGCACTGTCTTAGCAAGGATGACGGCCAAGGCCCCTGGAGCTGGGGGATAACATCTTGTCAGCCCCACAGAGTAATAGGAACAGTGCTGGAGTAGACACCACCTCAAACTTTGTAACAGATGACCCAGGGAAAGGCAATGAAATGAAATAAAATGCTTCCTGGATCTGACACACAAGAAGCCTTGGCTCAGGCCTTCTTCCCCACAACCCCACCAACTTCAGACGGTCATTATACAGCCAGGTGAAGAAGGTCACAGAGACCTGCCCCTTTGTGATAAAGTCAGAAGAGACCCCAAAGCTTACTGGGATCTCTTTTGGCTTTATCATAAAGGGGCAGGTCCCATCAGGACCAGCTGATGCCTGCACTGGCCAGTATCTAGGCAGCAGGGGAGGAGAAACCTAGGTGTGGGATAGCTCCAAGCCAAGGACAAGTTTGAGACAAAAAGGGAACAGCCAAAATACACCAAGTATATGTAGTGCTGTCTGTCACCTCTGAAGTCATTACCAAGGCGGGCTGTGGAGTCAGCCAGACCTGAGCGTGAGCTTCCCACTGCCACTCTTCACACTGTGTGGTAAGTTATTTAACCCCTCCCAGCCTCTGTTTTATCACCTGGAAAATGAGACACCATGACTATTTTATTTCATATTTATTTTATTTTATATGAAGTCTTGCTCTGTCACCCAGGCTAGAGTTCAGTGGCGTGATCTCTGCTCACTGCAACCTCTGCCTCCCAGGTTCAAGCAACTCTCCTGCCTCAGCCTCCCAAGTAGGCTGGACTACAGGCATGCACCACCACGCCCAGCTAATTTTTGTATTTTTAATAGAGATGGAGTTTCACCATGTTGGCCAGGCTGGTCTCGAACTCCTGACCTCAGGTGATCCACCCACCTTGGCCTCCCAAAGTGCTAGGATTACAGGTGTGAGCCACTGTGCCTGGCCTCGAACTCCTGACCTCAGGTGATGCACCCACCTTGGCCTTCCAAAGTCCTGGGATTACAGGCGTGACCACCGTGCCTGGCCACTTTTTAGAGAGCAGGTGTATTAAAATGAGCTAGTGAGTATAAAGCATTTAATTCAGTACTTGAAACATACTAATCCCTTAGCACACGTTACTTAATTTTATTTTTATTATTAACACACAGCTCACTCCCTGAGATCTCTAACAGAGCTGCATATGATTTATGTCTCCCCCAAGTATGTGCACAGATGACCCAAATAGAAATTTAATTCTGGCTTTGGAAGGCACTCAGGTTTTGAGAAAAGAGCAGATTTTATTTCTTAAGGATGTTACCCTTGGGCTAACATTTGAATGCTTTGTATTTCCTGGGGGAATCGAAGTCAGAAGGCAGGGTCCTAAAAATGTACTCAGTGGCCGAAGCAGTCTGGTTGATGATTAAAACCTTATCCCTGGATGATCTGAGCTGAAAAGGCCATTTCAGCTGTAGACCATTTCAATGCCTCCACAGGTGTACAGAGATTTATGATAAAAAGTCACTTGGATGGATATACCTCACCACAGCAGAATCTCTTCTCCAAAGAAAAGTAGAACTTGGAAGCCCAAGGTGCCATTGGGTGGGCTGGCTGCCTCTTGAATTCTCTCACCTAACCTTCACCAAGGACTTACCCCACAGGAAGGCATACGGGTGCCGTGTGTCCACATTAGAGGTCCGTGGAACTCTCTAGAACATACCAGACTAACTTTATCTCCCCTGGGCAATCCCAGCTCACTACTGAGAATGCCTTACTTCTGGTTAGCAAGCAGCACATTCAAGCTTGCCAGTCTTCCCCAACACCATTTGTATCTGTCTTTCACACAATTTTACTTTGCGCCATTTAAAGATGTTTTACTGGCCAGGTGCGGTGGCTCACGCCAGTAATCCCAGCACTTTGGGAGGCCGAGGTGGGTGGATCACCTGAGGTCGGGAGTTCAAGACCAGCCTGACCAACATGGAGAAACCCTGTCTCTACTAAAAATACAAAATTAGCTGGGCATGGTGGCGCATGCCTGTAAATCCCAGCTACTCGGGAGGCTGAGGTGGGAGAATCGCTTGAACCCAGGAGGTGGAGGTTGCAGTGAGCTGAGATCTCACCATTGCACTCCAGCCTGGGCAACAAGAGCAAAACTCCATCTCAAAAACAAACAAACAAACAAACAAACAAAGATGTTTTACTTTGGGTCAAGTCATTGCAAGGGAGAATGAACAGCTGCGTATTTCTTATTCCACAGAAGCCAAAGCTTCTTAAATGTTTCTAGACAACTCATGAGAGTGTGCCATATTCAACTGAAGTTCAACAGGAAAAAGGAGAAACATTCACCAACCAATTTGAAAAAATAAAAACAAAACAGTGGTTTAAGCAAGAGAATAAGGATAGACTTTAAAGGTTACTTCTTTTCTGTCTCAGAGAAAATGAAAACCTATTAGAGACAATATTGCTTTATCCAGAAAGATGCCTGTGATGTATCATTGGGATGCACCCAGATGCAAAGCCAACAACTAAAAGTGGCTTAAACAGCCAGGGCGGGCATTGTCTCCTATAAGAAGACCTGGGTAGGGTAGTTTCAGGGTTGCTTGGTTCTGTGACTCAACAGTGTCATCATGGACCCAAGTTATGTCCTTTCTTCCACCTTGGCCTACATCAAGATGTTGGGTTTTGCCTGATTTTCCCTGCAGTCATGAGACGGCAGCTGCCGCAGCTCTAGACATGATGTTCGCATATGCCATTCAAAAGTCTCAAGACCCCAAACCAAGGGAAAAGAAACCCTTCCAGAGAAGCTCCACCTAGCATCCTTCCCTCAGGCCTTGATGGCCTGAACTGGGTCACATGCTCACATGCCTGTTCTGAAACCAATCACTCTCAATGGGACTAGAATCGTGACAGCCTTCAGGACAGTCGGGACTCACCTCTGGGCCAGCAGAGAAAGCCCAAACTCATACACCCATTGCTTCTGACACCGAAAGAGCCACAGTTTTGTTAGCAACAACGAAGGAAGGGCAGAGGATTTCTGAATATCCCTCTGGAAAATAACCTGACAGTATATTGACAGGGGTTCACAGCCCTTCAAGGCTTCTAACAATCTAAGCTACATAGCTGGCCAGAAAGGCATGCAAAACCCATCCAGATAAGGTAGGTCTGACGTCAAATACCTTTTTCATCATGAAACACACGATCTGGTTAATAACCAGATGCAAAACACAGACCTTGTTTGGAATCTGATTCAAACTAATTTATATTTTTGAGGCAAGCAGGTAAATTTGGGTGTAGACTAAGTACTAGGTTGTGTTAAGAGATTGTTAATTGCACTTTGGGAGGTTGAGGAGGGTGGATCACTTGAGGTCAGGAGTTCGAGACCAGTCTGGCCAAGATGGTGAAACCTCGTGTCTAATGAAATACAAAAATTAGCTGGGCATGGTGGCATGCACCTGTAATCCCAGCTACTCGGAAGGCTGAGGCAGGACAATCACTTGAACCTGGGTGGTGGAAGTTGCAGTGAACTGAGATTGCACCACTGCACTCCAGCCTAGGTGACACAGTGAGACTCCATCTCAAATAAATAAATAAATAAATAAATAAATAATAAAAGAAAAAGAATAAATTATTAATCATGACAACGGCATCGTGAGAATTAAATGCAAAAAACTACATTAGGATGTAAGGAAACGCTTTTTTCTCTCTGTCACCCAGGCTGGAATGCAGTGGTGCAATCTTGGCTCACAGCAACCTCTGCTTCCTGGGCTCAAGTGATCCTCCAACTTCAGCCCCCCACCCTCCCAGTAGCTGGGACCAGAGGTGCTTACCACCCCACCCAGCTAATTTTTGTATTTTTTTGTAGAGATGGGGTTTTGCCATGTTGCCTAGGTGGGAACAAATGCTTGCTTGCTTATTTATTTATTTATGAGACTGAGTCTCGCTCTATCGCCCAGGCTGGAGTGCAGTGGCACGATCTCGGCTCACTGCAACCTTTGCCTCCTGGGTTCAAGCAATTCTTGTACCTTAGCCCCCTGAGTAGCTGGGATTACAGGCGCCTGCCACCACGCTGGCTAATTTTTGTATTTTTAGTAGAGATGGGGTTTCACCATGTTGGCCAGGCTGGTCTTGAACTCCTGACCTCAAGTGATCTGCCTGCCTCAGCCTCCCAAAGTGCTGGGATTACAGGCATGAGCCACCATGCCCAGTTACTTTACATAAATTCTTATTTAGTCCTCACAACAGTCCTATGAGGACAGATGTTATTGTGCTATAATTAAAATCCCAGGCTTACTTTAACCCTCACACTAGTGGTAAATATCTGCCAAACAAGTTTCCAGCCCCTATTCCTGGGCCCATGATAGGCATCATTAATGGATTTCTGAATTCTTTCTTCTGAGCCTGAATTCACCACAGTGCTCCAGACAGTGATGATTGATTAGGCTTGGTCCATGAGGTGATATCTACTTGTCATTCCCACAATAAGTCATGCTGTTAAAAAAACAGGTGCCAGTTAGACTGAGCTACCCCTCCAACAGTTCTTCCTAGGGTCCACTCCTGCCTATTCAGGAAATGCAAAACCCAAGCCTACAAATAAACCTCAGCATTGGTCAGTAATGCTGCCAGACCACTGGATCGGCCTCCAGGAGGTTATTAAATAGCACAGCCCAGCTGCCAAAGCCTTCTGAGGCTTGGCATGCAAGTAGAGGCTCCCCTTTGGGGACCGCTGGCTGTCCCTGTTCAGTTACAGATCAGAATGTCCAGCTCTGCTACTTTTTAGCTTCCCCTACCTTTCTGCCAAGAGAGCACAAAGAGGCAGAAAGACACCAAAGCAGGAGTCAGGGGCCTATGTCCAGGCAGGCTCAGCCTCTACTGGAGTGCCCGTGGCAGACTGTATCACCTCCCTCCACCTCAGAGTCCACATCTGAAAAGTGCACTGATTCGGTCACAGTTAGAGTGCTTTCCAGTTCTTTTTTTGGTTTGTCCTTTTTTGTTGTTGAGGTTGCCTGGGCTGGTCTCAAACTCCTGGCTTCAAGTAATCCTCTTGCCTTGGCCCCCTCAAAGTGCTGGGATTACAGGTATGAGCCACCATACCTGGACATTTTCCAGTTTTAACTTCAGATTCAAAGTCAAAGTTCTCAGAGCTCTGGTATTATGTGCATAATCCCTGGCACAAAGAAGGTATCCTATGAATATTTACGGGAGGATAGGAAAAATAACTAGTTTGGGAAAAAAGAGCCTCTTTAGTGGTCCATCAGTGGCCACTATCAGAGGAAGGTCTGAATGTGGTGGAGAATAAATGCTCTCCAAGACAGAACCAGTGCTATACCTTCCAGTATGTGTTCTTTCCCCATGGAGGTCCTGTGATAATGCAGGATTAAAAATCAGTGGGCCCAGAGTTCTGCTATTTGCTGCCTATGTGACCTTAGGTAAGTTAAGTTCTCCATTCCCTAGTTTCCTCATTTATAAGGTGCAGATATAATCATAGCACCAACATCATAGCACTGTTGAAATAGCAATATACTACCTGTAAGAACCTAGAACAGTGCATGGCACATAGTAAGTGCTTAATGAAGTTAGCTATTACTATTACTACTCTTACTACTGTATTGATCTATAGATTATCCAGCCCAGGAGAGGGGATTCTGCTGCCTGGTCAAATGGTGGATAGGCCGGGTGCAGTGACTCATGCCTGTAATCCCGGCACTTTGGGAGGTTGAGGCAGGCAGATCACTTGAGGCCAGGAGTTTGAGACCAGCTTGGCCAAAACAGCAAAACCTCGTCTCTACTGAAAATACAAAAATTAGCCAGGTGGCACATGCCCGTAATCCCAGCTATTTGGAAGGCTGAGGCAGGAGAGTCACTTGAACTCGGGAGGTGGAGGTTGCAGTAAGCTGAGATTGCACCACTGCACTCCAGCCTGGGCGACAGAGTGAGACGGTCTCAAAAAATAAAATAAAATTAAATTAAATTAAAAAAAAAGAAAAAGCTGGATAAATGTTTACTAAATGAATGAATGAGTGAGGTAAAACCAACTCTTAATTCCTTCCAGGTCTTTCTCCTCTCTCTGTACTCTGATAGGCTAGCAGTCTCCTACAATGTTAGATTTTATACAAAGGGTAAAGGGATAGTGGTGAGCTTTCTATACTTCCACTTAAACATCTAGGAAAATACTGATTCTAAGTTGACAATGGAAAATTAAGTATGTAGTTTTTAATCCTTAGACCACCCACCAAAAAAACCACAGAGATATAGTCAAAACACATAATAGATACATTAAAACAGAATACTAAAAAATGTTCTGGCCAGGTCCAGTGGCTCACATTTGTAATCCCAACACTTTGTGGGGCCAAGGCAGTTGGATCACTTGAGGCCAAGAGTTCAAGACCAGCCTGCCCAACATGGTGAGACCCCATCTCTACTAAAAATATTAATACAAAAATTACTTAGGTGTGGTGGCACATGCCTGTAGTCCCAGCTACCTGGGGGGCTGATGAACGAGAATCACTTGACTCTGGGAGGCAGAGGTTGCAGTGAGCCGAGATCACGCTACTGCATTCCAGCCTGGGCGTCAGAGGGAGAACCTGTCTCAAAAAAAAAAAAAAAGTTTAAATAATCTAAAGGCAGGAAAGGGGAAAGGGAGGAGTAAAAAACAGAACAAACAGAAGCAAATAATAAAATAACAGAAACTAGATCCAAATATATAACAATTAGATTAAATGTAAATGTTCTAAACATACCAGTTAGGGCTGGGTGCATTGTCTGACGCCTATAATCCCAGCACTTTGGGAGGCCGAGGCAGGCAGATCATTTGAGGTCAGGAGTTCAAGATCAGCCTAGGCAACATGGTGAAAGCCTGTCTCTACTAAAATGCGAAAATTATTTTGTATTTGGGCGTGGTGGTGGGTTCCTGTAATCCCAGCTACCCGGGAGGCTGACAGAAGAATCGCTTAAACCTGGGAGGTGGAGGTTGCAGTGAGCCAAGATTGTGCCACTACACTATAGCCTGGGAGACAGAGCAAGACTCCATCTCAAAAATAAAATAAAATAAGAAAAAACATACCCGTTAGGAGATAATGGGTTATGAGAACAGATAAACAACAAAACGTGACTATCTGCTGTATACAAGAAACTCACTTGGAATACGATATAGGCTAGTTAAAATTAAATGTATGGAAAAACATTATGCAAATGTATCAAAAGAAAGCTGGAGTGGCTCTAATATCAGATAAAGCAGACTTCACAGCAAAGAAGATTACTAAGGATAAAGAGGGACACTGCAATCCTAGTTTTTATATAAAGCATCAAAGAAGATGATGTTTCTAGTGGAAAGGAGTGGTAGCAATTCAGGAAGATCCTCTGTGTACCACCCTAGGAATCCACCCCCCTAGCTGCTTGAGGGCCCAGTAGCAGGGGAAACGTGGCCTGGCTCTCACTCCCAGGCCTCAGGCACATTTGGTTATCTTCACTCGCCCTAGTTCCTTTCCACTCTCAATTAGCTTTTGAAGGAAAGCAACCCCAAAAGTGACAGGAGTCAGAGACCTTGTTGGAAAAAGTCATCCTCAGCCCAGGATTACATACTCCTTCCTTGAGGATAAAATGTCAACTCTATAGCATCGTCCTATAAATGGGACTCTATATGCATGTTGTTAAGGATTTAAAATAAAATTCCCGCATTTCCACTCTTCCCCCTCTCCCAGATACGTTTCTCCCAAAAGAAACTTACAGAGAAAAAAACTTTAGAAACCAAACGATCCTGCCTGGGAGAAAGAGTTCTGGATTATGTTTTCTGCTGCTATGACCTTGGCAGAATCTGGTTTAAACAATCCCCTGGCAGCCGCGTGTACATGGTTAGAATGCACTTTGTCTGCCGTCTCACTCCCAGACCCAACTCCTCGTTGGCTGTTCAACATTTCCAACCCTCATTCTGCCTGTACTCTGAAATGTGTCATCTAGCACAGTGTGTGAAAATATTGAGATTAAGGTGGCGTCATCAGCCCTAAGCAACTCTGACTCTGTCCAACTCCAGAATAAAGATTTGGTTTGTGCTTGGACTGGTCCTGCTGTCCAGGCTGGACTGGCAGTCAAAGTCAGACAGATGGAGAGATCACGTGGGTCAGACAGGTTGGAAGGAGGCCCACTCAGTATCCCCCCTTCTGGAAAGACACTGGCCTCAGCATTCAGGCAATCTTCCTTCTTCCCAGGCTTCCAGTTTCAAGAGTGATGAAATCTGTTATCAAAGGAGTACTTGCTTTTTTGACTGTGAGAAATCCTGCAATGACAGTCCCTATCCACAGCATCGGAGTGAGGGACGCAGGCTTTGCAGCTGGAGAGAGCCTGGTGTGAGGCTGGCTTTGATGCTCACTTGCTTGGTGACTTGGGTCAGGCTGCTAAACCTCTCCAAGACTCTGCTGCTTCCTCTGAAAATTGAGGAGAATAGTATCTGCCCTTCTACTGGTGTGATGAGGATTAAATGAGACAACGTATGCAAAATTCTTAGCACTGTACCTGAGCTAGTAACTGCTGAATAAACAGTTTCTGTTATTATTGCAACAGGATCATTCATTCCTCCAGAGCAGAAACCACCTTTTTGTTCTCCATGATGCCTCTAGAGATGCTGGCCAAAGGGCAGGCATTCAAGGAACCCTTATTGGCTCTCAACATTCACACTATCTGGATCTAGTTAGTTGTAGGTACTTCAAAAGGAACATTTTATAACACCCCTCCTTGTCTAGTTTAGTTCTGAAATGGAAAGCAAATTGGCCACTTAGCCATCCAGAATCCTGAAAACACGTGGCCTCTCATACGGTCACAGCTTCTATTTGCATCTGCAGCTGATTAAAAGCAAAAATCTATGAGATGAACTTTTCAATAATAATTGTCAACACTCAGTTTAGACCAAACAGTCTAACTAAAACTTCAACTATGTCAAGGTAGCACTGGGTCAGAGATAGACTAGAAGAGAAGTAACATTTTAATTCATCTGGCACAATTTAAGATCCCATTAAGACAGAAATAAACCCAGCCTGCAAGCTATTCAGCACTTAAATGGCTCACTCCTTCAAACCTGTAATCTGAATATTTAAGACACACTCTAAAGAAGTGCTTCTCTTTCAGAGAGGAAAGGTTTCATTAGAACAAATAAACACTGAAGTCAGTGAATATAACAAATAATTGCTCTAACAGCAGCAACCAAAAGATACTCTCATTAATGGTCTGTTGAAACTCTTCAAATAAAGAAGTTACCCTTGCCCCACTTAATGTGGTGATGTGTTTCTCTAGAAGACTGGTTTTTCCATTCCACTTTTCCTTCCAGATCCATCTCCCATCCCACTTCCCACTCCACCCCCCTGCCCAGATCACCCAGCATCTTGTCTCCACAGCATCCAATCTTCCTCTTCTACCCACAGCCCACCTACAGTTCTCAGGCCATGAGGGCTCCCAACCTTCCCTCTCAGCATGGGGTGGAGCATGTGGCTATGGACTACAATGACTGGTTCAATGATGGGGCACATGACCTAGGCCAGGCCCATCAGAGCCAATGAGACTCAAGTCCAGAATCTTTGAGCTATCACAAGAAGCCAACTGGTCCCCTTTCCTACTCAGCTTCAAAGCTGAGGCTGCTGCAGCTAGTTTGCAACCACAGGAGAAAGGCTGCCAGATAATGGAGCCAACCCAGGAGCAGAATCCAGAAGCAAGAGTAAGCAAAAGAAACAGGGTCCCAAAGGTACCAGTGAATCCCTGAGTCAAAGTGTACCTGAAGCCAATCCTACTTTGGGACTTTTAAACAAGCCAGTAAATTCAACTGTGTCTGTAGCCTGCAAAGAGTCCTGACACAGAAATGGTAAACAGAAGTGTACTTAGAAGCAACTTTATGGTTTCTTACCTTTAAATTACTTAGGAAATGAGAATGATGCACTGGATTCCCAGAACTCCTTCCCATCTCTGTGCCCAAGTATGAGTCCAGGACTGGCTATTTCTGACCAAGTGGTTGCTGGCTGGGAAGTGCCGGGGACTTCACTTGGGGAATACTGCTTAGATAAACAGGTCTTGGGTAATGACAAAGCACTGATCTCAGGACTCCTGACTTCTGGTCCCTGCTGGGTCACTCCTTGGCCATGGGACCTCAAGTAAACCCTGCTGCATTTCATTTTCTTCTATAGGAAAACAAAGCTCTCCGCCTCTAACACACGGAGAATAGGAGCCAGTACTGCCTGGTATTTTGGGCTTTGAGTTGGGTAGATCTAGGTTCAAATCCTTAGTCTACCCTAGATCCAAGATTAGGATTTGGGTCAAGAGGACCAATCTCTCTGACCCTCAGTTTCCTTCTTTGTAAAATGGGAACAAATCAGAGTATTGTTGCACAGGGTTATTTTAAGAATTAAATAAGGTAAAGTTTATAAAGTGTTTAGCAAGGTGCCTGATATATAGAAAGACACAATAAATGGTAGCTATAATAGCTGTGAGATCAAATGAGAAAGAACGTGAAAGTGCTCTGTAAAAACCGTGAGAAAGTGTACCTATATTAGAGATTATTGTCATCACCTCTCATTCCTAAAATGGCCATGGTTATAACATCATAGTGTGGGGTAAAGGCAATAAACTTATGAAATAAATTCAATTGATAAATTATACCCAATCCAGCATAGAGATAGTTGTCAATGAGGCATAGGGGTGCAAACCCCATGTTATAACTGTCATTTCATCAACAGTTTAGCACACTCCCAAGAAATATGTTAGGGTGGTTCATGGAAAATGGTATCAATAGTGACCTGTTAAATGTTCGTCTGGAGGCCTGGAACTGTTCCCAAGCTATGTGCATGCAGTCAGATCCCTTTGGAACTTTTCCAGAGCTACATCTGCAAAAGTATAAGAAAGATCCCCTTCCTGATTTTCCAGCTTCATTTAACAACTTCACAGGCAGGATGCAAATCTGCTTCTTTATGAATGAGAAATTTCAGTTGCTGAGCTTGGCAGCAGAGATTTCCAAGAAATCCAGCCTTCCAGTGGACCCCCTCCTATGTTCCACCAGCACATCCCATAAAACGAGGGAGTTCTGGGTTTCAAATGGGCTGCTTGCAGGAAAGAGACAGCTGTGGTAAAACCAAAAAGATATTCCTTCCAGGTGTTGAAGAATAAAGTCCTCCTGATTGAAGGGACTTTGGCTCCTTTTTAGTTTGGAGGCATTTTAAAAAGCATACATGACAAGCCTAAGAAGTGCTTACCACAAGCATATAAAGGGTCACTTCAACTCATGTAAGTATTGCTTAACGCGGAAAAAATTAAAGCTTGAAAAATCAGGACCATAAAATGCAAGGAGTAAGGAGTTGTGGAAAAACAACCCCATCTGAGGTTGCAATACTCCTTCAGGAAAATAGATACACTGTTCTCTTACTCTCTTTTCTAACTGTAGCCTATATACCAGCCATGTGTATTTTGGACTCCTTTCCATCCTATCATGGTTTCCTGTTTAAGTCTGGGTCCCATGGTAACTGGAGCGATTTGGCATGCTGGCCCCATACACCATGACTGGCCACGTGAGGGATGCCAAGTGGGTATCTCTTCCATAACAAACATCTCTCTCTTCTGGCTCTGTAATGAGGTTACTCTCTTACTCATAAACTCTTACTAATAAAGTCTTCAGTTGATAAATGAATCTTCCCATCCAGCCTCTTTCACTCACCCAGAAGGAAATGATAATCTTTTGCAGAGCCAGAAGATCTATGTATTCAAGTTTACGTTGCATGGGGTAGAAGGGTTGCAAGACTGTGGGAAAAAAAAAAAAATTAAAAACCCCAGCTTTGCCGCTAGCAAAAGTGTTAAGTAGTTCAGTAAAAGCCAAACCTCATTTATGGAGTGAGCAGAAGTTATCCTTGGAAATGTATTTCCTGGTGAGAGTCCCAAGGATATGGTGACATGAGTCACAGGTTTTACAAGCCTGAGGGCTAACTTCTATTTATCTTTCAGATCTCAACACAAATGACCACCTCTGGGACTATGACAACTCCATGCCCCCAATCTGATTTTGTGGCCATGGTCTTCTCAGTATAGTATGCAATAGCCTGTATTACAACTGCCTGTTTGATTCTTGCTCTCTGACCCAGAGCTCCTCACGGGCAGGACTGTAACTTTTCACCTCTATTCTGATGCAGCACTTAACGTAAAGGAGGCATCTGTAAATGCATGTGATGTGGCTGTAGGCAGACCTAGCTCTAGATCACATCACAAATTTGGAGCATTCACCCTCTAACCTGTCCCAGCCTCCTGCATCTTCACTGCCACCTACCCACTGCACAGTTCTCCCTTCTCCTCCATGAAGACCTGCCTTAAGGAAAGGCTACGCTATTAATCATTCAGACTAAGGTCAAATGGAATCCTATATGCAAAATTATTCCCTCCGAAAATGTAACCCCCACACTCGCACTCAGCGTATTATGCGCCCATCCACCCTTGACCTAAGGGAATTAAATTATAATTGGATAATTTTAGCCAATCACAGGGGTAGATATTTTGGTTGGGTTTTTTGAGGAGGAGCTAGAAAAACTGGCTCCTCCAGCTGCTTTTGAAAGCACACAGTGACCCACTCCTGGCCCTCAGCAAACCCAGCATCCAGGGACCTCCCCAGCCCAGGGGAGTTGGTCCAGCCTAGCCCGCTGTCCAGCAATGCCTCTGTTGATTTTGCTAATAGAGCAAACAGACCCTCTTTGAAAAAGAGGCAAAGGCAGCAGAACTCTGCTTTCCTGCCCATTTCCTCTGCCTTATTAAGCAAGAAGAACTGGTTTCAGTTAAAAAAAAAAAAAAAAAATCCTGAAAGCCACTGATGGGACAGTCTCTGAAGTGTGTTCAGGGAGTCACAGGACATGGAAGGAAATGGAGGGTACAGGAACATGAATGAGGTGAGCACTGGGGAAATGCCTGCTTTGTCTGGGTGAGAAACAGGCAAAGACTTTGAGGTCAACAATGGCCAGTCATAAACAAACAGCTTTACCTTATTAAGCATTAAGTGTTTTACAAATATTTCTCGAATGATTTTACATGTGTTGTCTCCGTTGATTCTCCTAATTCAACCCTATAGCACAAGTACTATCACTTTAAAAAATAAACTGAGGCTCAGAAAGGTTTAATAATTTACCTACCCCCAGAAGTTCAAGAACAGGTAAAAGTAATTGAAGGTGGCAGGAGTCAGAATAATAGTTATGCCAGGTAGACACTAACAGGGAATGGCCATGAGGGTGTCTCCTAGGCAGGAGTGTTTTAAATCTTGATCTTGACCTGGGTAAGTTACGCAGCGGCCTGTCTGGGTAAAAATTCATCAAGCTGTGCATTTAAGACTCCGGACTTTATGCATCCCAATCTATACTAAAGGAGAAACAAAACAAAACAAATAAATAAGAAAAACAAACAAACAAACAAAATTCCCCAAAACTAAAAATAAAATAAAGGAAAAACAGGCTGGGTATGGTGGCTCAAGCCTGTAATTCCAGCACTTTGGAAGGCCAAGGTGGGCAGATCACTTGAGGTTAGGAGTTCAAGACCAGCCTGGCCAACATGGCAAAACCCTGTCTCTACTTAAAATAAGCAAATTAGCTGGGCGTCGTGGCGTTCACCTGTAATCCCAGCTACTTGGGAGGCTGAGGCAGGGAAATCGCTTGAACCCGGGAGGCAGAGGTTGCAGTGAGCCGAGATCGTGCCACTGCACTCCAGCCTGGGCGACAAGAGTGAGACTGTCTCAAAAAATAAAATATAATAAAATAATAAAATAAAGGAAAAACAGGTAATGCCTCCCCCTCAAGTCACACAGTGAAGATCCCAAAATTGAACCCAGGTCTCCCTAATTCCAAAACCTATGTTCTTGTCTCCTCTACTTTGTCAAATTCAGGAGACAGAGGCCGGACATGAGGATACGCTATACCCGGATGCCGGGATCTGCAAGCACATGACTGAGGTGTCTCAAACATCTCGGTGCTTCCCTTTTCCACTAAGGGAAGGGAGCCACAGGTGAAAAAAAAAAAAAAAAAAAAGCCACAGGCAAAAGTCATGATGCTGAGTGGTGACGATGAAAACAGAAAGGTCTAAAATCACACCAAGGCAAACACCATCAGATCCAACCCAAACGTTTCCTTCTCTTGGAAGGAAAATCTCCTGGCTAACATGAATGCTCCTAAGGTGACTCTAATGAAAGCCTTTACATGTGGCACAGCAACGACAAAAACAACCCTGTCTTTGTTCAACTGTTTTAGACACATACGGGAGCTCATGCCTAAGACCTGCCCCAACCTAAGAATCCAGGCAACTTAAATATCCCTACTGTTCTGTGTTCTCCGTGTGAAAGCCACTGTGGCTGGAGGAGAAAAAACTCACTTCTCAGAGCATTTTGCACAGATGAGAGGCAATCAGAAAGGGTATGAATGGTGGCCTGTGGCATGGTTCAGGTGGTTCATGGGATAATAAATAGCTACCACCTATTGAGAACCCACTAATTTTTTAACCTCAGGTGCACAAATTGGATTTATCATAATCCTTGGTTCATGACCATTTTTAATTAGTTATAATGTGAACTCAACTCCCAAACAAAAGCTAGAGCCTTGGCAACGATCTACATGCATCTAAACCATATGACTCTCCCTCGCCTAATCCTTCCCTTTCCCTCTTCCCATGAGGCATAACCATCAACCGTGTTTCCCATTCCCTCACTTTCTCTCTTATATGGTATTTACTGTGCCTGTAATGTACTCCTTCAGCACATCTTAATATTTGGGTTGTTTTTTTTCGTAACCAAATGTGTGATTTATTTTTGGAAGAAAGTAATTAAAACTGAGGCCTTTTTCCAATAAAGGGGAGAAATAACAATAACAGACAATACCCTAGTTACAAGCTAATTACCACATCCTGTACAATGTGGATGTGCTCAACATGTATTCAATGATATGAATAATGAACATTTGCAATTTTAAAATCCCATCTCACTTGCCAATGTTACAAATTCATAAATGCTGAAATAAATACTTAGAAATAAGTATATTTTTAAAACTTTAGTCTGACAGTGTTTATAGATCAACCCAAATATTACATACAAATAATACAGCAAATGAATAGACATTTCTGCTAATTTCCACTTAATTTCTTCATAATAAGGCTGTCTGGTGTTGCATTAGCGAAGACGCTTCCTACAACTACACGGGTACCCCAGAGACTATGACAAATCACTTTAAGCATCCAAGGTCATCAACAGAGAATCCTAAATGTCGGTAGCATTCATCAGTTTCAAAAAGAGTGTTGTTTGTATATGGTCCAAAAAATGCCAAACCAGATGATGGGTCAATAAAGTCAGCCCAATATCCCTCAGCACAAAGAGTACAGCAAATTTCCTTAGCACCATTGATGAACTTTTCTAAGAGCACTTCTCTTTCAGTTTCTATTTCTTCACTCTAAACAGTCACATCATTCTTAGTTTTCTGTGTTACAGTCAGAATGATTAGTTTGCTATTAGCTACTTCTGGAAACAGTGATTCAAAATCTTTTTGCCGCAATTCTGGACTCGTTTGTATTGCACGCTCCACTCTGGCACTTTCAAAGTTAAGTTTCTGCACTGTTAATTTCTTGTTCAACAGGTGCATCATTACCCTGAAATTCATTCACACATTGTGCCATCACACACTCATGTCTTTCACTTGATAAAGCTTCTGCTAGAACATCAGGCAAAGTTTTATAAACCAGGCTTTTCTTCTGTGAAGCAGTCTCATTGAGGTGACAATCAAAACCTATGGTCCCAGGAAGCTGGAACCTCTGATCTTGAGGTCCAAATGGTCCCATAGTTTCATCAGGCCACACCGTTTGAGAGCATATATCTGGAGGTAGAGTGGCCACATGAGACACCCAAACCTGACAATCCTGCGGTTGAAAAGGCTTTGGGATTGCCAACGTTTTAAAAGAGCAAGATCCTGGGAGATAGGAAAACAGTCTGGCTCTGTTACAAAGCACATTGGCCAACTCTACTGGAGGGGACAGTTCACTAAATAGCTTTCCTTTGGTAAAGTTATTCCAGTCACCACTACTGTCTCCAGCTGTCCCAGAACCTGACTGTTCCTGCCATCCAATATTTGTTTTTAACTTTCTCTACATTGTATCGTGCTATATATAATCTTTTGAGCTTATTTTTTTCACTTACTACTAAAGCTTATTCAACTCATTTTTCCTCCTATTCATTCAATGTCAGCTGAGCCCATGCACCTTCTGAGAAGCATTGTTTACACTTTTGCATTTCACATTTACAACACCGTAAGGCAGGTACTACTATCATTCCAAGTTTATAGATTAAAAAACAAATAGGTTGAGGTACTTGCCCAGCACCACATTAAAAAAGCAGCCAGGCCAGGCACAGCATTTTGGGAGGCTGAGGCAGGAGGATTGCTTGAGGCCACAAGTTTGAGACTAGCCTGGCCAACACAGTGAGATCTTATCTCTATAAAAAATTTTAAAAAATTATCTGGGTATGGTGACTTGTGCCTGTAGTCCCAGCTATTTGGAAGGATGAGGTGGAAAGATCACTTGAGCCCAGGAGTTTGAGGTTGTAATGAGCCATGATCGTACCACTACACGCCAGCCTAGGTGACAGAGGGAGGCCCTGTCTCAAACAAAACAAAACAAACAAACAAACAAAAAAAGCAGCTTACCTATAGTTAGACCCAGGTTTGTTTCTAAAGCACTTATTTCCCTACTGTAAGACTCAGGGTCAATGCTTGCATATGGGTGGGCTCCCTCCCCATGCCAAAGGAAGGGTGGCCAAAGATAACCCCCAAATAATCATCATCACTATCATCATGACTAACATACTGGAGACTCACGTGCCAGGTCCTGTTCCAAGCATTTTACAAGGTGTAGTTCATTTAATCTTGTCCACAACTATCATATAAGGGAAACAGGATTATCCCTATCTTACAGACAAGTAAACTGAGGCATCGAGATATGAAGTTATTTGTCAAAGAAGAAGTGGAGCCAAGATTTGAACCCAGGCAGTCCAGCTTCATACCCACACCGTCAATCACAAGGCCCTACTGCTTCTCAGTTTACTGAGGAGGACAACTACCTGAGTGCAAGTGAGTGGATTCGGATGAGTGCTGGCTAACAGGAGGCCTGTGCTGGGCTTGCACCTGGGTGGAAAGTGCAGCACTTCCGGAACCTGGTTTATTTGTTGAGGAAGGCCCCGATTCTGGGCCTCTGTCTGGAGAGAAGAGTTGCATGCAGGGGCTGTGTAGGGAAGGAGGCAGGGGTTGAGGAGGAGGAACAGCAGACTACAACACAGACAGCCTTAGGATGGGTACAGCTGACTGGCTGCCGGTCTCAGCCTAGGGAAATAACAAGGTTCCCAAAGCCAGGACTGGAAGGGCCAAAGGGCAGTACCTTGAGGAAAGATGGCACAAGCAGCTTTCTCAAAAAATTCTGACACTGTACTTATAATGCAGGATTCTTATTCAACCCAATAGCCTAATGCTTTTGATTAAAACTTTCAGCATGGAAAATGTGGGCTTTGAAGTCTTGACAGTACTAATCTCAAATGCTGGCTCTGCTACTTGTGTGTATGTGTGACCTCCAGCAAGTCATTTCAACTATCTCAAGGCCTCAGTTTCCTCATTTGTAAAATGAGGATAAATAATGTGACCTACAGCTCACAGGCTGTAGTGAGGATTCCACAAGATACTGCATGAAAATCACTAGTGTCCTGCTCACCTCATACTAGGCATTCGGCAAATATCAACCTATATTTTTATCACCACCAACTCATCACATTTGGTTGGAAAGATTAAACGAAATAGCATCCAATAAACATTGGTTATCTTTCTAACACCTCTCCCCACCTCCCCCTACTCAAATCACCCTAACCAAGATCTCCACCTTACCACCCACAGAGAAGACCCTCAAAGACTGGCCTTTCCCAAACTGTACACCCTCAAGAGGGTCCTTTGCCCCATACATACTCTGAGAGGAGCGCAGGATAAAATCCACCCCCAGTGATGTAGATGGAATTCACAAACCTGCCTGTTTATCTAGAATCGCCGCAAGAGTTGCTTTAAAAATACAGATGTTGGCCAGGCACAGTGGCTCACACCTGTAATTCCAGCACTTTGGGAGGCCAAGGAGGGTGGATCACCTGAGATCAGGAGTTCAAGACCAGCCTGGCCAACATGGTGAAACCCTGTCTCCATGAAAAGTACAAAAATTAGCTGGGTATGGTGGCACATGCCTGTAATCCCAGCTACTCAGGAGGCTGAGGGAGGAGAATTGCTTGAACTCAGGAGGTGGAGGTTGCAGTGAGCTGAGACTGCACCACTGCATTCCAGTCTGGGTGACAGAGTGAGACTACTTCTCAAAAAAGAAAAAAAAAAAAAAATACAGATGTTTTGGCCGGGAACGGTGGCTCACGCCTGTAATCCTGGCACTTTGGGAGGCTGAGGCGGGTGGATCACTTGAGGTCAAGACTTTGAGACCAGCCTGGCCAACATGGTGAAACCCCATCTCTACTAAAAATACAAAAAGAAAAAAAAAAATTAGCCAGGCGTGGTGGTGTGCACCTGTAGTCCCAGCTACTTGGGAGGCTGAGGTGGGAGAATCACCTGGACAGGGGCAGGGCTTGCAGTGAGCTGAGATTGCACCACTATACTCCAGCCTGGGTGACAGAGGGAGACTTCCTCTCAAAACAACAAGAAAACAGATGTCTTAGCCCCACTTTTACAGGTTTTCACTTAATAGATTCAGGGTGAGTTCCAGAATACGAATGTTATTTTAAAAACTTACTTATTACTATTATTTTTATATAGAGACAGGGTCTCATCAGCCTTGGAGAAAAAAGCAGAACCCAAGCCTAGGATTACCAACAGTAGGAACAGCGGCAGTGATGGTAGCAAGAGCACTCCCTAAAGCCTCTTCCATGGTCTTGAAATCAGCAACAGTATCTACTTCTGCAGGATACTGTGTGGCTCAAAGGAGAAAATGCAGGTAAAACATTGTAACACATCTAAGTTCTTACTATGTGCCAAGCCTTATGTTAACTGTTTTATACACATTTTGCTATTTTGTTTAAATAGTCACATCATCCCTGGGAGGTATTTTTTAAAATACCATTTCTCATCATGTTGACCAGGCTGGTCTCGAACGCCTGGCCACAAGCGATCCTCCCACCTAGGCCTCTCAAAGTGCTAGGATTACAGGTGTGAGCCCCTGCACCCAGTCCAGAACATCAATTTTTAAAGTGCTTCAAGACGTTTCTGCAACCAGCCAGCTCCAGCAATGAGTGACTTAAGGGAAAGGGGAAGAAGTATATGGGCTCATGCTACAGGTCACCACACCCCACTCCACACCACATCCTTCTGAGGCCTGAGGGGCTGTGGGGACAATGAAGGCGACCACAGCACAGATAACAAACAAAGCAACTATTTGGCAAGAAGAGTCCGAGTTACCCATTAACTATGAGTGATCTGTCAGTGCCAGAGAAGCCTCACAAAAGACGATGGTGTGGTCCGCCTGGGAGGGCCCTCAGTGAGGACCCAGTTACACCAATGGCAACACAATCATGCAATATCCTGGCCTTGTGTCCTTCCTGTTTTCTCTCTGAGACTGGTGCCTCCCTGAGTAGAACCATCCCTGGAAAGTAGGGATATCATCATTTCTTGGTGCCATTTGGATTCCCCCAGTTTAAACTCCTCTCTTGTAACAATGGTGATGAAAATTACTGGATTCCCTACATATGGCTTCAAGTTATTTGGATTTCATCACTAGTGGCAGATTTAGCACATTCTGGATGTTGGCAAATGAGTGGCAATTGCATAAATACATGAGCACTTCACACCACAAATTAATCCTATAGAAATAATCCAGCTCTGATTACACTGACTGGGTGGTGCTTGTTATACAGCTGGAACCAGCAGGAAGGAGGCAGGCTGGTCACCATGTGGGGTACCAAAATGACAACTGCACAGTCATGCTTTATGATAACTGCACAGTCATGTTTCTTAGCCCTACCATCCTACCAAAAAAAATAATAATAATAATAAAAAAGAAAAGAAAAAAAGAAAAAAGGACAGGAAGGAAGTGAAGGGAAGAAGGAAGAATAAAAGACCACATAGAGTCCATAATATGCAAGTTTAACTTAGACACTCACTTTACACACTAAACCCCCTCTGGGTCGCTTTTTCTGACTAGACAGATAATACATTCTCGAGGAGAAAATGGGAACAATACATGAAAAAATAGTGCACCAAATGCCATCGCTGGGAAGCAACAATGATGAAGATGGCAACAGTAGCTCATACCTGGTGGCTGCTACTTGCCATGTGCTGGGCTAAATGCTTTACTTAGCATCATCCCATTTAATTCGCACAACCAGCCTGCCAGGTAGTTTTAGTGTAATCGCTATTTTGCAGATGAGAAGATTGAGGTATTGCAAAGTTAAATAATTAGCTATATGATCTAGCCAAGTGAGTGGCGGAGTCAAGGTGCGAACCCAGGACCCAGGTGTGACCAAATATCTTTTCAGAAGGATCCTTTCTACAGCTGAAGAGAGGGCTCTTTTGGTCCTACTCCTCTCAAAGATACTCCTCCCAAAGCCACTCTCAGCTAAGATCTCACTGAAGGCTCTGTTAGACTCAGCCAAAGGACCACAGGTCATGTAAAGCACTAAAAACTTTAACCTCAAGTTCCAAGGAGCCCCAGATCCTGGCAGTAGCTGTCCTGGTGGCAGCTCTCCAGGTAGATACCAATAGACCAGCTTTAGGCAAACACCTCTGAAAGAGCTCACCTCCCATGGTGGAAGAAACAGTCCCTGAATGAAAGCTCAGAAGAGCTCCTAGTTCAAACAAACATCCTCTGATTTATGACAAGAAGCCAATCAACAAGCTCAGTAGGAAAGATGAGCCTTAGAGGAAAAAGCAGAACCCAAGCCTAGGAATATCAACAGTAGGAACAGTTGCAGTGATGGTAGCAATAGCACTCCCTAAAGCCCCTTCCGTCATCTTGAAATCAGCAACAGTATCTACCTCTGCAGGATACTGTGTGACTCAAAGAAGAAAATGCCGGTAAAACATTGTAACACATCTAAGTTCTTACTATGTGCCAAGCCTTATGCTAACTGTTTTACATACATTTTGTTATTTTGTTTAAATAGTCACATCATCCCTGGGAGGTATTTTTTAAAACACCATTTCGCTGACGAGGAAACAACTTGAGAGGAGCTAAGTGACTTGCCTGAGGCCACGCAGCTTGGAAATCATAAAACCCGACCTTGTGTCAAGGGTCCAGAGGTTAGAGCCACAAGAATCAATGGCCTTAATCTCCATTTCCATGAATCTTCTTGTTTCTGCAAACAGAGGGCTTCTGAGAAGCTGGGGAATGGTTAAAATTTTTAGACCTGTGAAAACCCAGAAAGCTGGCCCCAAGTGACCCACCACTGACCCACTCTAATGGCTGTGTTATTGCACAGAACTATCTGCGATGATGGAAATGTTCTATATCTGCATTGTCCAATATGGTAGCCACTAGCCACATATGATGAGGGAGCACAAGAAATGTGACTTGCATGACTGAGGAAATGATTTTTTTTAACCTTATCGAATTTTAATACATTTAAATATACACCTGTGGCAAGTGGCTGCCGTATTCAACAGAGCAGCTCTGTGGCTCCTCTCACTCACAGCTTGTCAGGTCTCCTGGGCACCACAAGATAAAAGTTCTACAAAAACTCATGACTTCCCAGGCCAGGCCTCAGTGTGAACAGAGAAATAAAACAAATTTTCCTTACTCCCAAGCAAATGCCATTGCTCTGATCTTGGAACGTTTTCAGCTGGAAGAGAGAAATGGCCATTTCCAAAACAAATGACCTCTCCCCATTTTCCTTCCTTTTAAAGGAAAAAGATTAAACGTGTAAAGGGTCTCCCATTAAATTACTTAGGAAAGGTTGCCACATTTTCTGGTGACAAATGCCTTTGGCTTATGATGACACAAGGACTCAAACACGGTAGAAAGGAAAAGCCAGAAGGGTAAACAAGAAGAGGTCCCACACTCTCCAAGGTATCATAAATCAAGGAAATAGACTCAAGGAGCTAACAGCTTCCAAACATTCTTCCTCTTGAGCTATTTTAAGCAACCAATACACACAACTTTCAGAGACAATTTCATTCACACTAACAGAAGAGAAGCAATGTGCTTCATAGGGTATTATCTTTAAACACGCAGAGAAACAAATACCTACCCCACAGTTCTCAGGCGCAGCTGGCTGGCCACCCCACTGGGCAATGTTACTATTTTCAGGCCCCCAATGGCTCAGTTGTTGAGATGCAGTGAGGGATGCTTTGGCCTTGCTTCAGTTCCTCTTGTCCTCTTGGGCCAACCCATTCATTTCTTTGCTCAGGAAATCACTGCATGTGCTTCATCCCCACCAAGGCCACTCCTGAGGACAGGAGGCCATAGGGCAAATGAGGACTTCACAGCTCAAAGAGCCCGGCTGTGTCATTGACTAGCTATGTCACCTGAACTTCTCTGACCTCATTTTTTCAGCAGCAAAATGGGAGTAAGAGTATATATGATGGTAAGAATCACATGATATAATACATGTGAATCACATGGGCCGGGGTCTGGTGCTTTGTATAAGTTTGACCCATGGTAGGTCTGTGCTGGGTATCAGAGTTGAGAATTCAGTCTCTTGGCTTCTCTGGCTGGGGAGGGAACATACATGGTTGAAGAGTAGAGAATCAGGGGTAAGACTGCCTGGATTTGATTACAGTCTCCACCACTTATTACCTGCATGACCGTGAGCAAGCTACCAAACCTCTCTGTGACTTTGTTTCCTCCTCTTAAAGATGGGAATCACAGTATTCACTTCATTTACCAGTGGGGCAAATAACATCTTATGGTGTCACTCCCATTTCATTCATTTATTTATTTATTCATTCATTCATTCATTCATGTTTTGAGATGGAGTCTCACTCTGTCACCCAGGCTGGAGGGCAGTGGTGTGATCTTGGCTCACTGCAACCTCCGCATCCTGCGTTCAAGTAATCCTGCCGCCTCAGCCTCCCAAGTAGCTGGGATTACAGGTGTGTGCCAGCACTCTGGGCTAATATGTTGCTCCCATTTTAGATCTAGCCATTCCCTTTCCATGTAAACCTAACAGTTCAAGCTTCTCTTGAGTGGTCTTTGGTGATCCCTCCAGATGAGTTAGCCAAAGCTGCTGTGGCTGTGAAGTGAAGGAAAGTCACCATCCTAGGTGGGGCGAAAAGACATACTCCAGAACAAGGATGTTTTTACCACTAATAATAGTTAATGTCTGCACCCTCACTACATACCAGGCTCTCCCAGGAATGCTACCCACATGGTCTGGGCCCCACGCCAGACCATTTATTTCAGAATATCTGGAGGTAGGGCCTTAAGACAGACAGACAGACACACATACATACACTTTTTTTCTTTTGAGACAGAGTCTCACTCTGTTGCTCAGGCTGGAGTGTCATGGTGTGATCTGCGCTCACGGCAACCTCTGCCTCCCAGGGTTAAGCAGTTCTCCTGTCTCAGTCTCCCGAGTAGCTGGGATTACAGGCGCCTGCCACCACACCGCCTCATTTTTGTATTTTTAGTAGAGACAGGGTTTCACCAAGTTGGCCAGGCTGGTCTCGAACTCCTGACCTCAGGTGATCTGCCTGCCTTGGCCTCCCAATGTGTTGGGATTACAGGCTTGAGCCACCATGCCTGGCTGACACTTATTTTTAAGCTATCCAGATAATACTAACGTGAATCTAGGATTGAAAACCACTGAAACAACAACCCTATGAGCTAGGAACTATGGCAACCCCATTTAACAGAAGAGGAAAACTGAGGGGAGAGACATCAGCTATCTAGCTGGCAATCAGACAGTGGCAACTCCTTCAGACCCCATCTCTTAGCCAGGCTGTAAACCCTGCCCCTCCTGAGCAGCCGAGGTCAAAGCATCCAACAGGTGGTTGGATACTCCCAAACCATTCGGACACCACTCCAGGCCCCATGCCTTCTCAAACCACCTAAGAGTGTTCTTTTTCTGGCCAAATTTCAGACCCACACTTGACCTCCAGGAATCCAAAGCTGCCTGAAAAATGAGTCTTGCTTTCCCAGAATTGAAGGACACAGACGCAAAGTCACAACGATCCACAGAACAATTGGACTAATTAAACAGCCCCCATTTTAATGACAGGAAACAACAGAGTTGATGATCTTTATTAAAAGCTGCTGGCTGCCTACAAAGAAGCTGGAAAGCAAAATTGAGGGGCTTTTATGGCCATCAGCCAAAGATCGTAAGACTGAAAATTAAATCTCTATTGTCTGAGTCTCTATGCAGCCCTGCTATACTGAACCCACCCTCTGGAAGGGCAAAGAAGGGCGATATTTCAATCCATCATATGACTAATGAAGTTCAAGGTGGCCTGTCTCCCAGCCAACTTCCTATTTGTTTTTTGGAGACAGGGTCTCACTCTGTTGCCCAGGCTGGACTGCAGTGGTGTGATACCGGCTTACTGCAACCTCTGCCTCCGGGCTCAAGCAATCCTCTCACCTCAGCCTCCCAAGTAGCCGGAGACACAGATGTGCACCATTATACCTGGCTAGTTTTTGTATTTTTTTGTAGAAACGGGGTTTCACTGTGTTGCCCGGTCTGATCTCGAACTCCTGGACTCAAGCCATCCACCTGCCTCAGCCTCCTAAGGTGCTAGGATTACAGGTGTGAGTCGCTGTGCCCAGCCCAACCTATTTGATATCTGCATGTGATTTGAGACAGACAACTAAAACCACACTGGGATCTTTGGTGCAGTCCTGCTTCTTCCGTACATAGCTTTCCCCACTTCAGTCAATGGCCACTCCCTCCTTCCAGCTGCTCAGACCATAGCAACTTGGTGTCATCCTTGATTCCTCTCTCATACCTCACACATCCAAGCTGTTGGCAAGTGCCAGTGGCTGGTCCCGCTGCTTCCACACTTGATACTAAAGTCAATTTCCAACACAATAGAGAGAGTGACCTTGTGGAAATACAAATCAGATCAAGTCCTTTCAGCTTACTCAGAACTAAAAGCCAATGAATTATTACCCAATGGCCTACCCTACTAACCACCCCACCATTTCCTCTCCAACCACATCTCCCGCTACACTCGCCCCAGCCACATGGAAGGAGCTTCTCCTTGGTGCTCCTCGAACCCACCAGGAATGCTTGCTATTCCCTCTGCCTGGAGCTGTCTTCTCCAGCCAGGCTGGCCTCATGTGATTCCCCTCACTCTGCCTCATTATCCACAGGGCCTGCACCCTGCCCTCCTTCAGGCCCCTTTTATTCATTTGTTGCATCACCAGCTCCTGGAACAGTGCCCAGCACACAGTCCTCAATAAATATTTGTTGGATGAACAAACGGATGTACCCCAAACAGAACTCCTGGCCTCTCCCCTACATAGTCCTCAGACTCCCCACCCCCGCCATCATCATTTGTCTCCTCAAAGACCAGTGTGGTAGAAAACACTACTTAGAATACTTTACAAGCACCCACTGGACAGGTGGGGGACATTGTGATGCCTTCTCAGAGGCAGCCCTACTCCTGAGGCCTTCTCACCTGCTACTGAATTGGGTCCCAGCATAGTACTGGCCTACCCAGCTAGTAGTCAAGTGGATTAAGTCCAGAAGAACAGCTGCAAGCAACTTGCTTCCAAATTGTGTCCCCATGTACAACTTTAATTACCCGGCTGCTGAGACGGGTTGAAGAAGAAACAACCAGGTCCCTGGCTTTCACAAAAGCAACTCTTTTTTTGCTCTATGTTCTGCCTCTCCAGAAGATTTCATCGATTTTCAACTTGAGATTTGATGGGTAGATGGGCCAGTTGGGGAAGAGAAACAGGCAAGCCACCCCATTTCCCTAGCCTCTCATACTGACCTGCCCAAGCCCCATTCAAGCTACGTGACTGTGAAGTGCATCAGGGTTCAGAGCCTGTATACCTCGGAGCATGGAGCTCCATGTCTCGGCCTTCAGCATTCCTGGCAGCCTGTCATCCTCGGTTACTCTCATTTTCCCTCCTCTTTGAAACACCGGCCCTGCCAATGGCAACAAACAGCATTTAAAAATATCCTGCTGGATTATACAGCTCTGCCTTTGAAATTCCTCACAATGCCTGTCTCTGTCCCACATCATATAAAGAAGGGTGTAGCATATTTAATTTTTTTTTTCTAGCTGCTCCCCTGCTATAAATACCCAAGTCTGGGTAGGCGGGCTTCAAGCACATGCTGTATGAAGTCACCTCAGAGCTGGATCTCACCACAGTGCCGGCCTGCCAGGACCTGGACGCAGCTGTCAAGCACTGAAACATGAGGTCGGCCAAAAGCATGTAGCACTCATCTTTCTGGGGAAAAGGGGCACGGGAAAACCCTGAGTACAGTAATCACAATTAATCTTAATATTAAAAAGACAGTGTCCAGCCCTATTACCAAGCCAGGTCTTCAGAGAGCTCGTCCAGCACCATCCTGGGCTGTTTCTTTCCCAAGGATACTAATTACAGGGCTCAACCTTAGGAGAATGACTGCACAGTGTCCATGTGGGGTCTAGAAACATTATCAGAGACAGAAAAGCCCTTGGGGAATCTAGTCCGACCTCTCCACACCACAGATAAGGAAACAGAGATCCAAGTGGTGGAATGATTCATGCCAGGTCACAGACGGGGCAAGCTCCACCCCAGAATTTTCTGGATCCAAATCCTCACAGCTCTGTACTGGATTGTTCCGGATGCTTGTGCACATACACCCGCTTGGTGTGTGAGCCTCAGGCTTGTGTTTATTAATAGCTCTCCTCACAGCAAATACTAATTTTTATATTTTAAAAGGTACAGACTAAAAAAAGTTGTAAAGATTTCAATAAAAGCTTGGCCTCAACTGCAGGGAGGGTTTTCGTGCACTGAGAGGCCCATTTCAAACTCTTTGAGGTCCAGTTTAATGTCTCCTCAAATCTAACCTTGTATGTCCAGACTTCCAAGTTTAGTTTTCCTGTTTAATTTTTCCATCATGGGTCTGACTCTCCTCAGCTTACTTTTAGAAAGCAAACCATGGGCTGGGCACGGTGGCTCATGCCTGTAATCCCAGCACTTTGGGAGGCCAAGGCAGGCAGATCACTGGAGGTCAGGAGTTCGAGACCAGCCTGGCCAACATGGTGAAACCCTGTCTCTACTAAAAATATGAAAATTAGCCAGGTGTGGTGGTGCCTGCCTATAATCTCAGCTAACCGAGAGGCTGAGGCAGAAGAATTGCTTGAACCTGGACAGAGGAGGCTGCAGTGAGCTGAGATCGCACCACTGTACTCCAACCTGGGTGACAGAGTGAGACTTTGTGTCAAAAAAAAATAATAAATATAAAGAAAGAAAGGAAACTGTGGGCCTCAAGTCACTAACTATAAATGACTGTGTATGTATTTTTGCAATATATTCATGAAGTTTATCTTTGTCAAGTGACAAGAAAATTCCTTCCCTTCATAACACTGGAGTCCGGAAAAAGACCGACACTTGAGTTATTAGCTAAGCCATTGATGACCTATCACATTTTATTATTATCAGCAGAATTCAGCTGCACCTTAGGGACTCCAATTCAGATGACAATTAGCTATAAGGTGGTTCCACAATAATGAGCATTTAATATGCTTGAAATCTTTATTATCAATGGTCTGGAAACACATTAACTAAGAATTAAAATGTCAGCATCTCTGAGAATTGAGCTCTTATTGTCCAAAATAATAAACCCTAAACTGGAAGTCGAATATTGTATACATCAGTCGGATTTAACACCAAAAAAAAAGTTCTGGGACCATCTTCTCTCACCCTGTTTTATGCTCCACGATTAAGAATCCTGCTTTGGCAAGAGTCGATCCAATGGCCTCATTGAACACGTTTGCCAGTCTTGACCTTCATTCTGTACTGGGATTGCTTTGGCCTGAAATGCTACGTTCAGGGCCATGGAAGAAATGCAAAGTCAGAGCCAAATTCAACAAGAAAAGAAGGGTTGATAGAAGCCTTGTTCTTCAACCCCTCGCAACCCAAGTTTGCTCAGTTAAGGTCTTCTTTTAATGCTTTTACTGCTAGGACAGCAGACGGGTGCATTTTTGAGGTCAAGCTTTCAATCACCAAGAGGAGTAATTGGAGGTCTGGGGCCATGGTTAAGATGAGCTAGGGAGAAGACACACTCAATTTCTGAATTATGAAAATAAGTTTTGGAAAACTCTCATCCTGCACTCTGGCAGGCTTCTTAACATCTGGATAAAAGATGTGGGAAAGCTTTCCTTTTTCCTGTGTTATCTCCACTGTTCCTGCTTGTCATGTATCTGAACCTTCTACCCAAACAGAACTTGCTGTTCTCCAACACATACGCGTTGGCTTCCAGGTCTTTGCTCACACTGTTCCCTCTGCCTGGAAGCCTCTGGGGACTCTGCAACCCCTCCCGTCTCCACAGTCGCAGCTCTACCTGCCCAAATCACTGGCACACCTGCCACATCCTCCACAAAGAAACCCTGACTTCCTTCCACCCAGACAGCCAGGGGTCATCTCTTCCCTTTAAGCTTTCTAATCACCAGAAGCTTTAAGGTCCCCAACTATGGGATGGAAGTTATATCTACCTTCCAGACGGGCTGGGAGAATTAAATGAAACAGCTCCTGAAAAGCACCCGCAATGGGGAACCAGCAATGTAGACTAGACAGTGGAGTCTATCGCCATTGCTCCCCTCTTTGTTTGAAGGCGGTCACTATAAACTTCTTTGTAACTATCTGTATATATGCTTTGCTTTCCCTACTAGATTCTAAACACTTCTAAACTCAAAATAGGCAAGATTCTTGTCCCCTGCTAATCTGTCTCCATTGCCTTGGATGTAGCTGGCACTCAGTGAGCAGCTGATTAATGATGCCGGCGTGGCATTCCTCGGGAGTACTTGGGCTGTGTTCCTTATGTATCTCCTCCCAATCCTGCATGCAGCTCCAAGCACACAACCAAAGCTGCAAAACCACTTAGGCCTTTTTTAAAACAAGCAAGAAGACCACAAAGTGTGTTTACATGACAGGCCAGCAAAACACAAAACACCTGCTATGATGTGTAGCTGAGGATTTGGCGGCTGCCACAAGCAGGGTCCAATATCCACAGCAGAATTGCTCTCTGGGGGCCTGGAGCTTTGAATGTGCACTGTCGCTCTCATCCTGGCAGAGGTGGGCTTGAGCTCAGAGGGAAAGATCTAATCTCTCTGCCCACTGCCAGACCACTTGTTGTTGGGGGCGATCGAGCCATAACTGACCAAGGTGCAAGGGTGCTTTTTCCAGATTCCATAACTTCCTCCTACCTCCACAAACAAACTGTTAGCCACCAAGGAAAGCCTTGTGAGTAATACCTGTCTCCCTGAGATTTGGGTCGTGACCCTCCTTGCTCTAGAGACTTTGGCAAAAATGAACACACAATCAGTGGATCCAACACTAGTTTGTTAAAAACAATTAGCATATCTTATGTGTCAGGCATAACACAAAGTCCCTCACAGGGACTCTTATGAAATCCTCACAACCATCCTATGAGTTGGGTACTATTTTCAGTCCTATCTTATAAAGCTGTGTTTCACAGCCAAGGGTAAATTTGCTCCCCAGGGAACATCTGGAAAAGTCTGGAGACATTTTTGATGGTCTCAACTGGTGGTGGCTATGAAGCATCCTACAATGCCCAAGACAACCTTATGACAAAACATTAACCAGTCCAAAATGTCAATGGTGCCCTGTGATCAAGGAAGAAACTAAGGCACGGAAGTGAAACAACTTGCCCAGGGTCACACAGCTCCCAAGTGAAGTTATGAGGAATTACAGCCAGGCAGCCCCACCCCATGCTGTGCTCTTACCAACAAGCCTGGCTGCGTCTCTCACATCCCAGGGCACTGAGTATGCATAAGGCACAACTGCATGTGTAGAAGCCTCTCATTTTACAGTAGAGGAAATAGAAACTTAGTGTGACTTGCTTGAAGGCCTAGGTCAGTAAGAGGCAAATCAATTTGGGACTCAATTCAGACTCCAAAGCCTGGGCCCTTCAGTGCTTTGCTACATTGCTGACTCATTCTCTCCCTGTGCTCTAAACACTGAGATGGAGTCAGCAGCCAGATACCATGGGGGACTCGGAGGAAATCAAAGCCCCCTTCATACAGGCTCTTCTGCCAACTCCAGGACAGGTGCACCAAGCTCCCCAAGACCAGTGACCTAGACTCAAATCCTTCTTGGTGACTTCTCTCCTTCATGTATTTGCCTTTGCTGAGCTGACTCGCCCCTCCTTTAGAAGAGCATTGCAGTGTACTCTGTGGCTTCTCTATTCAGCTGAGCTTACTGGTCACCAGAAGGTGACACTTATAAAGGCCCTCCCCGGGCAGCAGAGCTCTCTGTGTCCCCTTCTTCCATCCCCAGGAGCAGCAATAATGGCTCTTTAAAATCAATGGCACCTTTAGGGTGGGGAGAGCCAGCAAGCAGCATTTAAACAGAGTAACAGCATCCTTTGGAGGAAGATACATCCCTGGGTGTCAGTGCCTGCTCTTTCACTGCGGTCGTGAACACTCACTGGCCTAACAAATGTAAAGTGTCTGGACACCATAGGCCATTAACAAACAAAACCTATAACAAGTGTTGTTCTTGCTATGAGTTTGACCCTAGCTGCCATTTGAATGGGGCCAAGTACTGACCTGTATTTGCTACCTTGGATTCTGTAATTCTTTATAGGAAAAGCACAGGCTTGGGGCTTGAGCAAAAGGGGACTTAGTCATTATTGAGCTTAGTTATTATTGAGCTGTGAATTCTGGACTCGTGGAGACCTCTCAGTGAAAGGACACACATTCACAGGATTCTTATGGGGACCTAGAAAGCTCACAGATGAGAATAAGCTTGAGGTGTTGCGGAAAAGTCAGACCTATTACTACAGCTGCAGAAGAGTAGAAATAGAGGCGAAGCATCTACCCACTGTCCTGTCGGACAAAGGATGAATACTGATGGTGAGGTGGGATAAGGACAAAGCTGAGGATGTGCAACCAAGTGTCTCTGGTTTGCTTCAGAACTTCCCATTCTTGGGATGCCAACCCAGGAATGTCTTGGCAATTGATTACCTTGGTTCAGTCCTCAGACTGGAGGCAGATGGAGTGGGACACAGATGTAAACTCTTCTGAGCAATATTCATCAACATAAATTGTCCTCTGGGGCAGCTCTGTTGGCAAGGGGGCGATTGGTATTTCCATTCTTAAGAAAACCTTCAACTCAATCCTCCTGTTGGCTTATCTGTGGCCTGCTGTACTAGACGTCTGTTGTGAAGCCCTTCCTCTTTGGGTATCATACACTGAAGACATTCTCCTAACCTGAAAACTCCCCCAACTCACATCTTGCACATCAAAGCCAGACTTGGGAACCCTGCTAGAAATCAGGGTACCCAAAGGTTGAATGTAGCCCCAAAATGCTGACTCTATTCATTGAGAACAACTTGGAAATTTTCTGCCTTGGTAGAAATGGGGGATGGTTCTGATGTACCAAAGGAATTCAAATACAAATTTTAAACCTGTATAGCGGGACCTATCATTTGCCCAGCATTTATAGAGCACATATTGTAGACACTATGAGAGGTACAGGGAAGACAACAACGCCTATGAGTCCACAGTTGGATGGGAGAGACACACACAAGCAGGAAATGATTTAAGAATATGCCCTGGGTGCTGAGGAAACATCACAAAGGGGTGGCTCTTCCAGTTTGGGGAGTCAGGTAGAGCTTTCAGGAGGAGGAAGTGGAATAACTCTACCTTGTTCCTCTTACTACTTAAGGCTAGGGTTGCCTTTCTCAGGCATGCAAGAAAAAAAAATTTTTCATTTCCAAAGCTTGCCCTGTTTCAGTTTTACCAACTCTCTTGGCTTTAATAAAATGGTTAAGGAGATAGGAAGCGGCCCTCATCCTTCAGACTACCCAGGTGTGGAAACTGATTAAACACCACCTGACAAGCTCACTCAACCCTTGCTGCTTCAGTTGCTTCTCTCAGTAGAAATTCATCCTACAATCTCATCACTAAATAAATCCTACAACCAGAAGAGGTTTTATCCCTGCTCTACATGCAGCCCTTTTCTTTCTCGGCTTTAAGTGAGATGTTGAGACTTCTCTCAGCTGGTGAATAACTGAATCATTCAGAAAAGTCCTCAGTCACTATTTTTGGCCTAAGGGTCCCTAGTAGTATTGATATTACTGGCTATTACTAATAAACCTTCAGAGAAGCATTCCTTGACTGTCATTTAAATTAGCCCCGTCACACCATCCCATTACCCTGCCCTTTAAAAAAAAATATTTTAAACAACATTCACTACCAAGAGAAAATCCTTACTTATTTACTTTTTCTCATTTCCTCCACTGGATTATAAACTTCATGAGAGGAGGGTTTTTCCCCGTGTTCACACTTAGTCCACAGCACTTTTAACAGTGGTGGGTACAGGGTCAGTGCTCAATAATTGTTGAATGAATTTACTATTTATTGAGCATTTACTATGTGCTAAGATCTTTAAATCTATAGTCTCATTTAATTTTCATACCAACCACATAAGCTAGGTGCTCTTACCATGTCCCATTTTGCAGATGACAAAATTGAAAGTTAGAATGGTTAAGAAAATTGCACCAGGCCACTCATGTAAATGGCAAAGGTATGTATGGCCAGGCTTGATGGGTCATGCCTGTAATCCCAGCACTCTGGGAGGCTGAAGCGGGAGAATCCCTTGAGCCCAGGAGTTTAAGGCCAGCCTGGGCAACATAGCAAGACCCTGTCACTACAAAAATAAAATTTAAAAAATTAGCTGGGTGTGGTGGCATATGCCTACAGTCCCAGCCACTTGGGAGGCTGAGGCAGGAGGATCCCTTAGAACCCAGGAGTTCAAGGTTGCAGTGAACTACGATTGTACCACTGCACTCCAGCCTGGGTGACACAGCAAGACCCTGTCTCAAAATAAATAAACAAATAACAAAATAAAATAAAATAAATGGCAAAGGTAGGTTTCAAACTCTCATGGTGAATCCAAAGTCTTGTGCATGTTACCACTAGGATAGAGCAATCCTTTTGTACACCCTGGATACTTCTTTGGAGCAAGAATATTCTCACCAATATCCTGTCACTTAATCAAGAATCTAGAAATTGAGGAAGATTTTCTAAAATGCCACACTCACAAAAGCTTAGTAAGAAGAATGACCAGGAAGAAACCTAGTAGTGATGCTCAGCATCAAACTCACATATGGGAAGTGATGGGGGAGCGGAGGGAGAGAGAGGAGAGAGGAGAGCAGGGAGGGAGATGAGTGGATGCGAAAAGTTTCTATTTTCTGCAAACTCCCTGTTTATAAATACCGCTCTATTAAATTGGTTTTTCTACCTCCTGTAAGGAAGTCATGAAGATATCATCATTTAATGGCCTTGCCATGGGATTGGGGACATCAATACCAAATGAGCAACAATATATAACTCCTGCTGCTCTGCGGAGCTGGGATCATGTTTTATAAACACTGCAGAACTTTTATTATCCATCTTGTGCTGAGCAAAACCATATTTGTCCTGCATTCTGAGTAATGGACAGGAATAGATGGATTAGGGCCCTTAAATTCTTGGTTGGGAGACATTAAGTTTAAAAGCCCTATATAGCTGAGTCAAATGCATGTGCCCATGCTGTATAATTAGCAGGCATAACAATAAATATATAATTTAAAGGGAAGACCAGCAGGACAAGAATTCTAACCAGCACTCTCCTTCCCATACACCGTCATTCTCCAGTTGGTCTTCAGCTGTGTAAACTGTAACCTTGCTGGCCTTGGGGTAATCTTAATATAACAAAGGTTTGGACCACTCCATTTTGTTCCTGAGCAGTTTATGCTTCCCTCTGAAGCCAGCTTTCAGGCATAAGTAATTCATTGCCCCTCTACTAAACATTCATTTCACTTTGTCTAAAGGGACTTAATAAATCAGCCTGGTTATTGTTTAATGTGACCACCCCCTGGTTTTCATGTATAAAAAATGAGCATCCAGTTGCTAAGTGGAAGTGAATGGTCACCTCGCCTGCAAGAGAGTTCCCTGGAGACCCGAGAATGTACAGAGAGAGACACTTTGGCTCTGAGCATCCAGGGAGCTTTGTTGTCTGCCACAGAGAATCCTGCTCTCTTGACTACCAAGGATTAAGAAGGATTGTTTAGAAAGGGGAGGGCGCAAGGAGGAGGTTAAAACGTGGGGTTCTGGCGGGGTGTGGTGGCTCATGCCTGTCGCCTGTAATCCCAACATTTTGAGAGGCTGAGGCAGGAGGACTGCTTGAGCCCAGGAGTTTGAAACCAGCCTGGGCAACATAGCAAAACCCTGTCTCTATTTAAAAAAACAAAAGGTGGTGGTGGGGCTAGGGGGTGGGGGCGGGGGGTGGGGGGGTTGGTGGTGCCAAAATACCAACTTATAAAGGAAATCCCAAGGAATGCTGACCCTAGATAAGAAATAGTTCTTTGGTTGGAAACCCTTTAGCAGAAGACATGTTTTCTAGCAGCTTCTGGCCACTTTGCATCTTCAGGGTGTCCTGGGCAGGCAGTTGGTCTTATTTCAATTTGCAGTTAGAAAAGCTGGGAGAAGCTTCTCAATGTGCTGGGCACCTGTTCTGCATGAAAAATATGTTTTTGTTTTGTTTTGCATCTACAGTTCCACCCTTATTCTTGTTTGGCTTATAGGGTTAGGTCTTCAGTCTTTTCTCCTAGGAGCCTGCCTTTACTTCTTTGAGTTCAGTTTGGGCCTCCCCTCAGCCAAAAGTACAGAAGTCTTTCCCTCAATTATGACTGCTGGATGGAAATCCCCTGGCCCTCCACTTCCTGCCCTGGAGCTGCTGTTCCCAGTGTTGATGCCACAAACCTGGAGGGTGAGGCACAACAAGCAGCTGTGACATCATCAACTGAGATTCAGGACTGACCTTAGCTCTGACCTAAGAGGAAGAAAATTAAGCAGCAGATGCTCTTCAATTTCCAGCATCTCCTTCAGCAGTGCCAGAATTTAAAAACAAAACCAATAATGTCAAAGTAAGCCATGCTTGGTACAGAGTGTCTTCAAAATGGGCCTAACACGTCAACTGTTCTCGAAAACTGGGCTAATCAAAAACAAAGCATAAGATCTGAGAGCTATAGTCCAGTAAGAAAAACAAACAAACAACAACAACAAAAAATCAGAAAAACAAAGCTGTTTCTTCTCCACCAGCGTCTAAAACCTTAAAGGGGCCTACCTGGATTCAAACTGGATTCAAATTCCAGTTTTGCCATTTAACATCTATGTAATGTTGGGCAGATTATTTAACTGCTGGGTACCTTGGTTTTCTTATCTGTAAAATGGGCATAATACTATGCAGTAAGTTCCTACCTAATAGGCTTGCTAGGAGTACTTGAGTTAAATATAAAGTGCTGAGAATAATGATGACACATTAAGGGTTATTTTACATTTCAGCTATTATGATTATGTTAAACCATGTTTTGACTTCTTTTATCCCTTTCCAGTCCCCACCTGACCTCTTCCACTGCCTGCTTATTTGCCACTGAAAGCTGCCCCCCAAATGGCCTTCCAATCAGATTGTAAGGCTGTTTAACCACAATACCATTCTGAACAGTTTATGGTGCTGACTTCTCAAACTGAAGTCTTGTAGGTGGTTTGCAGTTGAATGCAATGTCACACCCCCTAACATTGTCAGGGAAAAGGTCATGTGCTTTGCTTCCATCCTTTGCACCAAATCCATGCTATCTTCAGAGAAGTGCAACCACCCAATGGTTCCTTTCCCAGACTTGACCCCATGCGGTTACCTATCCATCCATCTCTTCCCCTTGATGGGCCACCACTCTTTTCAGGAAAGAACATTTAACACATTTAACATTTAACATTTCAGGAAAGAACATTTAACACAATGCAAGGTTTTAACCGATGGTTGGTGACAGCTTGGAAAAATCAGGTCTTAGGAGACAATTTGTAGTTACTTTTCTGGGAAGGGGAGTCGGGGTCCCCAGGTTTCATCATTCCTGGGCACATATAGTTAAGAGCGAACCACTACCCCTCCATCCCCCAAGAGAGCGCCTGACAGCATCCTTCAGCCCAGCAAAGCACAAGGCGCAGCACCAGACCTTGGGCTTCCCACTTCCCTCCGCCCATCTCACTTATCCAAGGTTCAGGTCTTTAAGTTGGGACCCTTTGGTTGCTGCTATTGAGCTGGGGAAAACTAGGGGGCAGAATCAGTCAATCTGCCCAGCTGTTGGGGAAAGACAGCAACTAGAGACCTAGTCAATCACGGCAAAGAGCCAAGGGGCAGTAAGTTTCATTTCAAGAGAAGTTCAGGAATGGCTTGGTCAAGAGATTCAATCTCACCCAATCAATGAACAGCCTGCAGATAGTAACAATGCCACGCAGAACAGGATGGAGATCATTCACGAGTTTACCCTCCAAAAGTCAGTTACCCTTAGAACAATCTCTGGCAAGTGCCATGTAATGAATCCTATCCTCAGACCAAACGTTTTCTCCCAAAGAACTGGCACAGCCACCAGCTTTGTCTCAGGAAATTCACTCCCCCAGTAGCCCAGGGCGGGATTTCTTGCCTACCCAGTCTGCCAGTCCGAGGCCCGCGCGCTTACCATTGGCGTTCTTGCCGCAGATGAGATGCTCATAGGGCTGCAAGACGCCCCAGAGCTCGGCGTCGTTGTTGATAACCATCTCCAGGGCCTCAGCAGACACCTCCCCGCCTCCGGCCCCTCCGCCATCAGGGCTCTGGCTGGCCATCACCCTGGCCCGGATCTCCTCCACCAGGTTCTCCATACAGGCGGTGAGCGAGATGGCTGCGTACTCGTGGATGCGCACGGAGATTCGGGTGTCCACCATCCAGCGGAAAAAGCGGCCCACTGAGAAGGTGAGGCCGCAGCGCGCGGACTTGCCCCGGCGCAGCCCGTCGCCGGCGCTCATGCTATACAGGGACAGCGCCTTGACGGCTGCCAGCGCGCAGCTCTCGGCCAGCGCCCAGCTGTGCACCAGGCGCACGGCGCTCTGCACCTCAAAGCGGGTGCACTTGGCGTGCAGCACGCTCAGGCGCTGCGCCTCGCGGGCCACGCGGATCAGTGCCCTGCGGAGAAGCCCGGCCAGGCGCCTCACCGCCTCGGCGGAGAACTGGGGCAGCCGTCGGCCGCCAGCGCCTTTGCGGAGCACCCGGGCCACGTCTCCCTCGGTCCAGGGGAACTCCTCCAGCTCGGGGAGCCGCGGACAGCGCGAGAAGAGGTCGGCCACTTCGGGGTCCTCGGGCAGCACCGTGTTCACCGTGTCCCAGCTGTTGTGGCGGCTGTTCATGGAGCCGGAGTAGCACCACCAGGCCGCCCCGCGGTGCTGCTGCGCCGAAGAGTTGAGCGCCTGCGAGTTGGACTTGGAGGACGAGAGGCTGAGCGAGCGGCACGAGTCCCCGGCCCCATACCCGGAGTCCAAGGTCAAGTCCTCCAGCGTCTTCAGAGTCGAGCTGTACGTCCCGGCCATGGGGAGCCTGCCGAGGGCGGCGTCGCCGAGCGAGGGGCACTCACAACTCCATGCTCTCTTCCCCAAGTGGGCAAAAACAAGCTCTAGGCTCTCCGGGCCACCCTCCTTCCTCTCTGCGTCGCGGGGCTCGGCGGCCGCATTGCCCGCCCGGAGGCCGCGGGAAGGTAGGCGAGATCCGTGGCCAGCAGGAGCCCCACGCTCCCGGCGTCCCGACTCGCAGCTGTCACTGGAAAGACCCCCGTCGCTACCCCCCGGCACTCTCCCTTGTCCACCTCTAATTCCCACAAGCAGAGCGTCAGTCCTCCACAGAAAAGGAATCCCGGGAGAACAGGGCGGCGGCGGCAGAAGGAGGAGGCGGCGGCGCAGGGCGCAGGGCGCAGCGCGAGTCCGGGACCAGCCGGCGAGAAACCGCTCTGCAAACTTCTGCGCTGAACCGGCCGGCGGCACAGCTGGGTACCCGGCTGCGTCCGACATGCAAATAACCCCGGGCGGCTCACCAATCACCGGCCGCGATGGGCGGGGCTGCACCAATGATCTCCGAGGGGGCGGTCACCATGCAGATTTCACTCTGCCGCGGGTGAAACCCCGCGGCGAAGGAGGAGGGGCTGGAGACCGAGGGTCGGGCACGCGGCTGGGATGGGGGTGGGGATGGGGGTGGGGATGGGGGGGGTGGGGATGAGGGGGGTGGGGGAAGGGCGAGCCAGCCAACTGGGAGGTGGAGGTGGAGACCGGAAAGCAGCGGTCGAAACGATAGCTCCGGAGCTCACGATTTAAAGAAAAATGCAAAGGAAAAGCTACAGGGCACTGCCACCTTCCCTCCACCCAGGCTTTGGGCGTTCGCTGCTCGCTTTCGAGCCCTCCGCAGCCAGGCGTCCTGGGGTTGGGGCCAGGAGAATGGGGAGGGCCCCATCCAGGCTCTCCACCTCTCCTCCACCTTCCGCCCGGCCCCTCCCGCAATCCGAGATGAAACGCTGGCTGTTTTTGGAGGGAGGAGGGAGTCCCTGCCTCTCTTTCCAAGTCCGTCTGGTTTCTTTGCGCTGTCGTCTAGGCTCCAATCAGGACAGAATTTCTTAACCTGGTATCTGATCAATGGACGGGCCCTAGGAAGCCTGTGAGTGCCTCTGCCCATTTGTAGTTTGACCTGCAATTTTCTGAGTGCCACTATGGGGAGGGGGCACCAACTTTTGTCAGATTCTCAAAAGGATCCGTGACTTCCCTGTTACCGCTGTGTGACGATACCACTTGCTGTCAGGTGGATCCTTTTTGTCCGAGATAGACAGTGTTCTTACAGGAAGAACGAGAAGAAGGTGGCAGAGCAGTCCCTAGCCCTGGCCTGCGCTCGGAACACCTAGCTGGATGCAGGTGTTCGCCTCCTAACGCGTGCCGGTGGGCGAGCCGTATGCCCCCGCGGGACCCAGTTCCTCCGGGGTACAATGAGTGGCTGACCTCCAGGCAGCGCCAGTGCCAACCTGCCTTGGGGCGGGTGTCCCAAGCGGTCCGCCAGAGCGCTGTTGGTTCAGCAGTCCCATGCCCGGTCCAGGCACGTCCCGCCGCTGCCCTGTGACTACTCACAAGCACGTGCGCGAACGGACCTGTGCCCCCTCCAGTGGAACCGCAGACTCAAGGCGGGGATTGTGCATTCGCTCTCCCCAAGTCAGCCTCCCCCACTCCTGAATGGCTCCTTTGTGTTGCATTTTACACAGTTCTGACCTTGGGCCGTGAGTTGGATATGAACTAGAAATGTCTGGTTTGTCTCTTTCCTTCTTAAATTAATGGCCTTTACCCCCGGTGAAACTGCTTTTTATTTGGCAGTTTCGCTTAATTTTGCCTTTCCGCGGGTCTTTATTTATGCAACATCGCCGCCCGATGGTTAGAATTGGGAACAGAGTCAAAGATGGAAGTACTGTAATATCAAAGACGAAAGTCAGCTGAGATCAAATTAACAAAGGAGAACGCAGTCACACTTTACAGACGTGAGATTAGAAGTTAAAGTAGGCAATAAGGTCCAACTTGTCAAAAATACAAAAGTAAATTTTATGCAATTTAAAACTTTATTGGGGAAATATGATATTAAAGGCAATGTCGCCCTCTAATGGATATATTTAAAGGAAATGAATTTCAGAAAGGTTTCCCCGCCCCCCCCCCCTTTTCTTCGTTGTGCCCACCCATCAAACCTAAAGAAAATTACTCAGCTGGAAATTTACAACGGGGAACTTACTGAATGAAAGGTTATTTGAGGAATCATCTGGAGTGGGAAAAAGAACCTGTGGGATTTATATTAATATATTCAAATTACTTGATGACTTAAAGTGTAGATAATCAAACATGCCTCCAACTGAATCTGAGAATCCTGTGAATGTTGACCTGCACCATGAATATATATTCTGCAAAATTCAGCCATGGGAAATGCTTCTGAACAAACAACTGAGTTTCTTTAATAAATAACTTTCAAGGAAAGAAAGAGATGGAGAGAAGACCTACACATTTAAAGAGACTTGAAAGACATAATAACCAATTACAAGGTGTGGAACTTTTGTGTATTTTGAATTTGTTTTAAAAAGCCAATAAACATTTGACATTATGAAACCATTAGGAACACTGCCTCGATGTTTGCTCTTAAAGAATAACTGGTTTTTTTTTTTTTGATGTGGTAATGGTAGTGTGGTTATGTTTATCAAATGTTCTTATCTTTTAGAGACACATGCTGAAATAAGTGTTTTGTAGCCCTCAAGAGTTGGCTTCCTCAAGGAAAAAAGGAAGAAAAATCCTCATGGAAAAATCTGGTAAAGGGACTAGGAAGTTAGGAAAGACTGTAGATAGATCTCTTGTCTTTCAAATTTTCCTCAGTCTTCTAATCAACCTGAGGACTGGCAGTACCAAGTAAACCCAGAATGTGTCTATGTTTGTGTTTTCTGTGATATGAGAAAAAGAATAGGAGGAAGATAGATAGAGATGAATATATATATATATATATATATATATATATCCAGCCATCTTAGAATGAACCAATTCTTTGATTTCAGTTAAACTTTTGGGAGTTGGCCAGTGTGGTGAAATACAAAACTTTGGGTCAAGGAAAGAAAGGACATGGTTTCTTATACATACGTGCATGTGTTCAATTAAGCCAATCTGCTGATAATGTGTTTGATTTTAAGAATGCAAATTATATTAAGAGAAAATGTCATCCCAACTCGGGCCTTACCCAAACATTATTTTTTTGAAGAAACATTGTTTTTGAAGAAAAACAGCTGTCATTAAGCTGGACAAGTAGAAAAGAACATAACAGAACACTGGCAAACATTGGAACAATTCCAAGTGGAGTTGACAATTAAGAAGCAGATCTGGGATTACCCATGCAAAAATCATATAAGAGAGGTAGCTTGAAGTAAACTTTAGAAACTTTACCTGGTGTGAGGTCTTCTATGTGCTTACACAATCAAAAACAATCTGGAAATTAGGAGATAAAATACCCTGGAATTTACCTTGAAGGTGAGGGTGTTATAATCCCAACTATTTACAGACAGAACTGTCTCATGAGAAAGGTAGATTATGGCCTTGACTTTGGAGAGTGGCCAAATTTTAATTTAGTTTGTGGATCACCTTCGGTGCATTTGGCAGATGTAGATCTTTAACTCCCACAGGTGGTTTTAATCAACTCTCCTAGTCAGGAGGGAATGTCTTTAAGCAGAGAATTAACATGTTCAGGCTTACAGAAATAGATTTGAAATTAATTGGAGAAAACTAACTTTATAGAGCAGAGAGCATTACCTGCTTGTTTGTTGGTTGTCTTTCTGTCCTACAAGAATATAAGCTCCATGAGGGAAGGGATCTTCTCCATTTAGTTCACTTTTGTATCCCATTGCCTAGGTCAGTATGAGCATAAAGTAGGAGCTCAATAAATATTGAGTAAGTGAATGAATGAAACTAACAGGATGAATGGGGCAATGTAATGAACGGCTAGGTTTCTTTTTAAACTCTCAAGGAACCAGCATGTGCTTAAGACTGTGTGTTAAGGCAAAAGGATTACTGACATCTGAACTGAGATTTTCCTGATACCTGCCTCCTCCATAGACTTCAGGAGAGTCATGTGCTCCCCATCCATATTATTATTATTTTTGAGACAGAGTCCCACTCTGTCATTCAGGCTGGAGTACAGTGGTGCTATCTCGGCTCACTGAAACCTCCACCTCCCGGGTTCAAGAGATTCTCCTGCCTCAGCCTCTCAAGTAGTGGGGACCACAGGTATGTGCCACCACTTCTGGCTAATTTTTGTATTTTTAGTAGAGACAGGTTCACCATATTGGCCAGGCTGGTCTCAAACTTCTGACCTCAAGTGATCTGCCCACCTCAGCCTCCCAAAGTGTGGGAATTACAGGCATGAACCACTATGCCCAGCCCCCACCCACATTAGAAAGGGGTTCCTAACACCTTGGGGAGGTGGGCTTAGGAAGTGGGGAGTGTCTTTGAATAACCTAAAATTGCCTGCAACATTTTTAATATACGTACATATTTGCATATTCTGGAGAGAGGGTCTGTGCATCTATGCAGGACTGTCTGATAGAACTTTCTGAGATAAAGAAAAAGGTTCCATATCTGTGCTATCAAATACAGAAGCCACTAACCACGTGTGGCTGCAACTTGAAATCTAGCTATTGTGACTGAAGAACTGAGTCTTAAATTTTAATTAATTTTAATTAATTAATTATTTTTGAGATGGGGGTCTCACTGTCACTCAGGCTGGAGTGCAGTGGTATGATCTTGGCTTACTGCAACCTCTGCCTCCTTCACTCAAGTGGTCCTCCCACCTCAGCCTCCTGAGTAGCTGGGACCACAGGTGCACACCACCACACCCAGCTAATTCCTTGTATTTTTGATAGTGACAGGATTTTGCCATGTTGCCCAGGCTGGTCTCGAACTCCTGAGCTCAAGTGATCCTCCTGCCTCAGCCTTTAATTTAATTTTAAACTTGAATAGCTATAAGTAGTTAGTGCTACCATAGCAGACAGCACGGGTCTATAGGCTTCGTGAAGATCTCAACGAGGCCAATGATCCTAAGAGGTGAAAAATAAGAATGATGGTTGTTAGAGAAGTTTTTCCAAAATGTTGGCAGAACACAGTGGCCAATTGTCAGGTCACAGCACCACAGCGCAATGTTAGGAAAGGAGATAAATGTTAGGGCCTTGGACAGAGAAAACCATGTGGAAAAGGCATATACAAAGTCTTAAATGGGACGTGAACTCAGCCCATGTGTAAGGAGTAAGACATCCTTCCATTGTCAAGACATCACAGTCCATGTTGAATTGGTGGGAGAGTACATGGTGAGGAGGTAAGTTTGTCCCTAAGGGTAGCTAAAGGCAGACAAGTCCTGGGGACGTAGAACCAGCTCCTATGTATGCAAGGTCCAGGGTCTGCTGTCTGTTCAAGGCTCAGGGAAGAGGAAGCCCCTCTATTTACATAGATACATATAAATTTGGATTTTTTTTCCTTTTTTTTTTTTTGAGATGGAGTTTCACTCTTGTTGCCCAGGCTGGAGTGCAATGGCATGATGTCGGCTCACTGCAACCTCCGCCTCCTGGGTTCAAGTGATTCTCCTGCTTCCGCCTCCCGAGTAGCTAGGATTACAGGCATGCGCCACCACGCCCAGCTAATTTTGTATTTTTAGTAGAGACAGGGTTTCTCCATGTTGGTCAGGCTGGTCTCAAACTCCTGACCTCAGGTGATCCACCCGCCTCGACCTCCCAAAGTGCTGGGATTACAGGCGTAAGCCACTGCATCCAGCCATAAATTTGGATTTTAAAGACAATCTAAGTCTGGGCTTGGCAGAGACAATAAGCTGCTTAGATGAGAGGGAAGGTGAGGGTGGAGAGCAGATCAAACCAGAAATGGCTCAGAACCAGACATCAAACAATGCCTAGCCCTGGCAACTGACAAGAACATGGGTGGTAAACAGCATTAAGCAAACGGGCCCCTACCAGAGTAGCTGATAGAAGACTCCAGTTTCCAAAACCTTGGGGGAGAGGGCAAGGAAAAGCTGAGCCTGTAGGAACTGAAGGATGGTGCAGAGTCAAGACAGGGACTCAGTTATTGGGACTGTGGGTTTCCAGGCGGGGGTTTGGACACAAGGTTTTCAGAGCCAGGTCAGGAGTAGCAGGCAGCGTAATCACATCCTGAATCTCTGAGGCGCTTACTGGTTTGGGACTCCTTAACTTACTGGTTTGGGAACTCTTTAACTGTTTGCTGACAAGTGCCAGGCTTGTCTCAGAATCTGGGATGAAGTGGGGGCTTCCATAGCTCCTCCTGCAAGGGTTAGAGAGTCACTAAGCAGGGAGGACAGAGATGATTTCAAAAGCATCGCTTGCTACATCGTGGTATTATGAAAACCATCTGGGTTGTTCTTGGGACACTTAACATAATATGCCTGAGAACAGGTGATAATTTAAATGAGTGGTTTTCAAATTGCTGAGTTAAGAAATCCCTTTTTCCAGTCTTACACCGGCCCTGATATGAAATACAAAGAAGCAGAAAGCTTGATTTGGGGTTGTGGGTGGAAGGGTCTAGAGCCAATTCATGAATTTTCAGGCAGCTTCTGAGAAACTCGGTGGAAGCCCAAAACTTTGCAGAGCTACTGGAAAACCACTGACCAAAAGCCATTGTCAGTTCTTTGACTCACTATGCGGGTTGGTACATCTGGGGGAGAAACTGGTCAAACATAAGGAAGGAAATACTGTGGAATGCAAGGAAAGCTGAGAAACGTGGTAAACAGGCGTGCTATGGTTAGCAGAGCTGCTTTGAAGTTGATCAAACAGAACACTCAGTTGTTGAAAAAGAAACCAATGGTGTGGAAACTGTAAAGTCTCCTCCATCCTGTGCAACCTAGATTAGCGCGTTCCTGACACAGGTATTTGTTCTGAATCTCACGACTAAAGAAAAACACAGACAATTCAAAACAAAGCCCCAAAATGGTTACAAAGAAGAAGAAAAAAATACTTCCCCAAGGTATGTTCTGCAGGATGGTTAGTCTCATGAGATGGCCTACAAAAAAAAAAAAAAGAAAAAAGAAAAAGAAAAGAAAAAAAAGAATTGAATTTTGTGGTTAACTTTGGGAAATTTTGCATTCTGTTTCTCCCTCTGCTATATTCATGACCTACAATATTTAAGGCTCTGTTTGTATTTCTTGTAACCCATGCTATCCTGGTCCTGGGCTTAACTGTGCAGAGAGTGTTGTTTTTTTTTTTTTTTTTTTTTTTTTCAAATACCACAAGGCTATTTTAAAGTAACTGGGACTTTTTATTTAACTTGAAGAAGAGAAGACAATGACTGTCTTATGTGTCTTATGAAGACAATGACACATCTTATGTGTTTGCTCAAGTAGTTGTGATAGGGCAGGACCTTGGACCAAATCCAGATAGAGTTTAGGACTGGTCAGTTTCAGCATCTGACCATTGCACAAAGCTGAAATTTGGTTCTTTTGGACACAACGCGATCCCAAAGGTAGTTCCAAACCTAGGACGTTGCTTCACAGGAGAAAATTGGGGTAAGTGCTAACACGGTGAAACCCCGTCTCTACTAAAAATACAAAAAATTAGCCAGGCATGGTGGCGGGGGCCTGTAGTCCCAGCTACTCGGGAGGCTGAGGCAGGAGAATGGCGTGAACCCGGGAGGCGGAGCTTGCAGTTAGCCGAGATTGCGCCACTGCACTCCAGCCTGGGCAATAGCAGGAGACTCCGGCTCAAAAAAAAAAAAAAAAAAAAAAAAAAAAAAATCGGGGTAAGTGCAGAAGTAATTGCAGTTTTTGCCATTGAAAGTAATGGCTAAACCGCAATTACTTTTGCACCAACCTAATAAAACTGTTCACAAAGCAAACAAGATAGGTTGTGGGAGGGCTTTCCAACAGGAGCTCAGCCTGCAGTTGGCATCACAAATGTGTTAAATGGTATCAGAGGAAGCCATTGGGAGCCTGGGAATTTTTTTGATTGTGTTTTTTTTGTTGTTGTTTGTTTGTTTGACAGAGTCTCGCTCTGTCGCTCAGGCTGGAGTGCAGTGGCGTGATCTTGGCTCACTGCAACCTCCACCTCCCAGGTACAAGCAAGTCTCCTGCTTCAGCCTCCTGAGTAGCTGGGACTACAAGCGCCCGCCACCACGCCCAGCTAATATTTGTATTTTTAGTAGTGACCTGGCTTCACCATGTTGGCCAGGCTGGTCTCGAACTCCTGACCTCAGGAGATCCACACCCCCCCTTCCCCCCCCCGGTTTCCCAAAGTGCTGGGATTACAGGCGTGAGCCACCGTGCCCAGCCCGGGAGCCTGGGGTTTAATGGCAAGAATTTTAGGGAAGGGGCTGGCACTTAAGACTACAGAGATGAAGACAGAGAATCCAGGGACAACTTGATTGTGGTAATGTTACCAAATCCCCAGACCTAGATATTTCATATTCTAGTTATCAATTATCTGCTTGGGAAAAAAAAAAAACCAAAATCAACTATTGTGCTCTTCTACCCTGGTACAGAGAATCTATTTCAGCTTTTAATATTCATCTGATTGTCTTAAACAAATCTCAAGTCCCAGGCACCTTTCTTGGAAATACGAATTCAGTAAGTCTGTAATGTGATCCGGAGTAAAAATATTTTAAACAAGCATTCTGGCTGGGCACAGTGGCTCATGTCTGTAATCCCAGCACTTTGGGAGGCCAAGGCCAGAGGATCACTTGAGCCCAGGAGTTCAAAACCAGCTTGTCAATATAGCAAGACTCCATCTCTACAAAAGAAAAACACAAAAATCAGGAGGGCGTGGTGTTGGGTGCTTTTAGTTCCAGCTACTTGGGAGGCTCAGGTGGGAGGATCGCTTGAGCCCAGGAATTGAAGGCTGCAGTGAGCTATGATTGCATCTCTACACTCCGGGGTGGGACAGAATGAGACGCTGTCTCAAACAAACAAACAAAAATTCCCGAGTGATTCTTATCAGGCAAGTTTGGGAACTAAGACATTTGTTTCTTAAACCTCAAGGCACCCCAAAACTGTTTTAAAATGCAAATTCTGTAGCCGTAGAGCCTGTGAGTCCTCATTTTTAACCAGAGGTTCTCAGTTTGATTCAAATGCTTTGGGTCCAGGAAACTTGCAATTCAATATGCAAGTCCAGGAATTTCAGGTGTTCCCGGCAGGTGGCGCTCTCATTCATTTAGCTATGAACTTGCACCTAAGAAGCCATTTTTTTAAAACTCATGAGCAGGATTTAAAGTAAAAAAACAAACAAACAAACAAAAAAAAACCTTTTGAATCTCCCAAGAGGATAGATCTGGAACCACATAACTATTCCTAATGATAAATTCTTTAAAAGATCTGAAAATGTCTCTGTCTGCCCTTAAGCAAGGGTGCTTAATATTAGGAATGATTGTAGACAGCTGCAGCACAGGGATGGACGGCTGAATTGCAGATAGGACTGGAGGAAGTGGTCTTCAGGGTTCAGACAGTGGCCTTTAAAAAAATTATTTCCAGCCGGGCGAGGTGGCTCACGCCTGCAATCCCAGCACTTTGGGAGGCTGAGGTCAGTGGATTACCTGATGTCAGGAGTTCAAGACCAGCCTGGCCAACATGGTGAAACCCTGTCTCTACTAAAAATACAAAAATTTGCTGGGCATGGTGGCGTGCACCTGTAATTTCAGCTATTAGGGAGGCTGAGGCAGCAGAATCACCTGAATCTGGGAGGTGGAGGTTGCAGTGAGCCGAGATCACACCACTGCACTCCAGCCTGGATAACAGAGTGAGACTCTCTCAAAAAAAAAAAAAAAAAAAAAAAAAAAAAAAAAAAGAATTATTTCCATAGGTTTTTGGGGAACAGGCGGATGTTTGCTTATATGAATAAGTTCTTTAGTGGTGATTGCTGAGATTTTGGTGTACCCATCACCTGAGAACTATACACTGTGCCCAATTTGTAGTCTTTTATCCCTCATCCCCCCATTCCTTTCCCCCAAATCCCCAGAGTCCATTATATCATTCTTATGCCTTTGTGTCCTCATAGCTTAGCTTCCACTTATGAGTGAGAACATGCAATGTTTGGTTTCCCATTCCTGCGTTACTTCACTTAGAATAATGGTCTCCAATTCCATCCAGGTTGCTGCAAATATCATTATTTTGTTCCTTTTTATGACTTAGTAGTATTTCATGGTGTATCTATACAATTTCTTTATCCATGCATTGATTGATGGGCATTTTGGCTGGTTCCATATTTTTTGCAATTGTGAATTGTGCTGCTATAAACATGTGTGTGCAAGTATCTTTTTCATATAATGACTTCTTTTTTTCTGGGTAGATAGCCAGTTGTGGGATTGCTGGATCAAATTCCTATTGACACTGTTCCACAAATAGAGAAAGAGGGAATCCTCCCTAAATCATACAAGCGAGTATCACCCTAATACCCAAACCAGGAAAGGACATAACAAAAAGAGAAAACTACAGACCAATATCCCTGATGAAGATAGATGCAAAAATCCTTAACAAAATACTAGCTAACTGAATCCAACAGCATATTGAAAAGATAATCCATCATTATCAAGTGTGTTTCATACCAGGGATGAAGGGATGGTTTAACATACTCAAGTCAATAAATGTGATACACCACATAAACAGAATTAAAAATAAAAATCACCTGATCATCTCAATAGATGCAGAAAAAGCATTTGACAAAATCCAGCATCTCTTTATGATTAAAACCCTCAGCAAAATTGGCACAGAAGGGACATATCTTAATGTAGTAAAAGCCATCTATGACAAACCCAGAGCCAACATTATACTGAATGGGGAAAAGTTGAAAGCATTCCCCCTGAGAACTGGAACAGGACAAGAATGCCCACTCTTACCACTTCTATTCAACATTGTACTGGAAGTCTTAGAGCAATCAGACAAGAGAAAGAAATAAAGGGCATCCAATTTAGTAAAGAGGAAGTCAAACTGTCACTGCTGATAATATGATTGTACACCTAGAAAACCCTAAAGACTCCTCCAAAAAGCTCCTAGAACTGAAAATGAATTCAGCAAAGTTTCAGGGTACAAAATTAAGGTACACAAATCAGTAGCTCTGGTATACACCAACAGCAACCAAGATAAGAATCAAATCAATAACTCAATCCCTTTTATAATAGCTGCAAAAATAAAATAAAATACTTAGGAATATACCTAACCAAGGAGTCAAAAGACCTCTTCAAGGAAAACTACAAAATACTGCTGAAAGAAATAATAAATAACACAAACAAATGGAAATACATCCCACGCTCATGGATGGATATAATCAATATTATGAAAATGACCATACTGCCAAAAGCAATTACAAATTCAATGCAATTTCCATCAAAATATCACCATTATTTTTCACAGAACTAGAAAAAAAAATCCTAAAATTCATATGGAACTAAAAGTAAGCCTGCATAGCCAAAGCAAGACAAAGCAAAAAGAACAAATCTGGAGGCATCACTTTACCTGACTTCAAACTATACTGCAAGGCCATAGTCACCAAAACAGCACGGTACTGACCTAAAAATAGGCATATAGACCAATGGAACAGAATAGAGAACCCAGAAATAAGCCCAAATGCTTACAGCCAACTGATCTTTGACAAACCAAACAAAAACATAAAGTGGAGGAAAGGACACCCTATTCAACAAATGGTGCAGGGATAATTGGCAAGCCACATGTAGAAGAATAAAACTGGATCCTCATCTCTCATCTTCTACAAAAATCAACTCAGGATGGATCAAGGACTTAAATCTAAGACCTGAAATCATAAAAACTCTAGAAGATAACGTTGGAAAAACCCTTATAGACATTGGCTTAGGCAAAGACTTAATCACCAAGAACCCAAAAGCAAATGCAACAAAAACAGAGATAAATAGGTGGGACTTAAACTAAAAAGCTTCTGCACAGCCAAAGAAACAATGAGCAGAGTAAACAGACAGCCCACAGAATGGGAGAAAATCTTTGCAATCTATATATCCAACAAAGGACTAATATCCAGAATCTGTCTACAAGGAACTCAAACAAATTAGCAATAAAAAACCAAAAAATTCCATCAAAAAGGGGGCTAAGGACATGAAAAGACAATTTTCAAAAGAAGATATACAAATGGCCAACAAACATGAAAAAATCCTCAACATCACTAATGATCAGAGAAATGCAAATCAAAACCACAATGTGATACCATCTTACTCCTGCAAGAATGACCATAATAAAAAAAATAATAATAGATGTTGGCATGGATGTGGTGTAAAGGGAACACTTTTACACTGCTGGTAGGAATGTAAACTAGTACAATCAATGTGGAAAACAGTGTGGAGATTTCTTAAAGAACTAAAAGATAGTAGCCTTTTTAGACTTTTCAACGCATAATTAATTTAAAAACAATCAAGCCTACAAATATAGTGGAGATATGTCTTAATTCAGTAACAAAGGGTAAAAATTGAGCCCCAATTAGGACCTTTTCTTTCCTTTTTTTTTTTTTTTGAGACAGAGTTTCACTGTTGTTGCCCAGGCTAGAGTGCAATGGCACAATCTTGGCTCACTGCCACCTTCGCCTTCTGGATTCAAGCGATTCTCCTGCCTCAGCCTCCCAAGGAGCTGGGATTACAGACCTGCGCCACCACACCTGGCTAATTTTTTTTTTTTTTTTTTTTTTTTTTTTTTTTTTTTTAGTAGAGATGGGGTTTCTCCATGTTGGTCAGGCTGGTCTCGAACTCCCGACCTCAGGTGATCCACTCGCCTCGGCCTCCCAAAGTGCTGGGATTACAGGCATGAGCCACCGTGCCCGGCCAGGACCTTTTCTTTAAATATTCCGAATCAAAGTAAGGAGTCAAGTTGAAATTGAAGAGGTTTAGTGGGATTAGTGGTGATCCTATTTCAACAGATGAATGCTGGAACACAGTTTTCTTTTTCTTTATTTTAGAGACAGTCTGGCTTTGTCGCCCAGGCCGGAGTGCAGTGGTGTGATCTCGTCTCACTGCAAGCCCCACCTCCCAGTTTCAAGTGATTCTCGTGCCTCAGCCTCCCAAGTAGCTGGGATTACAAGTGTGCGGCACCACTCCCAGCTAATTTTTGTATTTTTAGTAGAGATGGGGTTTCGCCATGTTGGCCTGGCTGGTCTCGAACTCCTGGCCTCAAGTAATCTGCCCCTCATGGCTTCTCGAAGTGCTGGGATTACAGGCATGAACCACCATGCTTTGCCTCTGTTTCCTTTTAGTGGGACCTCTCAGAAGTTATTTCCTCTCTGAAGTTTTCTGTAAGCCTCCCAGACCCCTCCACCAACTCTTTGGTCCCATTTCTGCTGTTATCATCGCTCATCACAGTCTAGTGTAACTATTGTTTACTTGTCTGTGTTTCTCCATTTGATTGTGTGCACCTGGAAAGTAGAGGCTATTTCATTTAATTTTGTATCCCCAGTTCCTACTCAGCACAGGCCCTGATTCATGGAAAATATTTAATATTTTTGTTGAATGAAAGAATGACATTTATCATGTAAAGCTAATAATTTGTTTCATGGGTGTATGTCTTTCTTTCCCACTGTTCTGTGTTTCTTGAAGACAGAAACACTCTTTTCCCACTAGAGCTTAGTACACTTTAAACCTAGAATAGATACTCAATAAATATTTGCTGGATTAAACTCAGTTGAGTTTAACTGAATTATGCAGTACTCATTGATCAAAAATAGAAAGCCCTATTTTCTTTGTAGGGCCACACACATTTTGCTTATGAAGATTCTTGGCAAAGGATGTGTAAATACTCACAAAACACCACAATTTGGGACATTTAGAAGACTTTCTCTCTTCAAAACAAAGAAAAGTCACGATCAGGTAGATTAGCTAGAAGAAGGACAGGATTGCAGTATGGGACATTATTTAGGCCAGCAATAAGTAAAAGTAACCACAAACATTTAATCTACAATAAAAAATAACTTAATGAAGTAGCTCTCTCACATACCTTATAATCCCACTATAAAGGCTGTATTTTCCAGGAGTGAAAGAAAGAGAATCAATGTTCTTTATTCCTGGGCATTATTTGTGTGACATTCTGTAGAGTGATGACTCAGGCTATGGCTATTTTAGCAAACATTCTGACTCTTAATGACAAGAGCAAATGCCACGTGACTCATCCCATGAGTCTGGTTAGAGCCTGCTTTCTGAAATTCTTGAGAAGCAGTTGATGAAATAATACTGATGATTCAACTCTGTCTCTGCTGTCATTTGCTTTTTCAAAGTGTTGAAGAGAGGAAAACAACTGCTCCTTGTTCAGACTTAGCCTGGAAACTGGTGACTAAATAGGCCTAGTGGAACTTTTGGGGTATAATTTTTTGTTGTTGTTGTCTTTTTTTTTTTTTTTTTTTGAGATGGAGTTTTGTTCTGTCGCCTAGGCTGGAGTGCAGTGGTGCAACCTCAGCTCACTGCAGCCTCCACCTCCTGGGTTTCAGCGATTCTCCTGCCTCAGCTTCCCGGGTAGCTGGGATTACAGGCATACACCACCACGCCTGGCTAATTTTTGTATTTTTAGTAGAGATGGAGTTTCATCATGTTGTCCAGGCTGGTCTCGAACTCCTGACTTCAGTTGATCTGTCTGCCTCAGCCTCCCAAAGTGCAAGGATTACAGGCGTGAGTCACTGCACCTGGCCTCTTGGGGTATAATTTTGAGCGCCATTTCGTTTCGTTTTCTGTAATCTGATTCCAAGATTTTTTCTAAAAGTTGATAACTGGGGTCTTGGGTTAAATCTAGTAATTCTCCAGGCACGCTGCACACCAGAAGAGTTAAGCAAGCCATGTTGAAAGCATTGTACCAACATGCCCAGCATAGGGCCTGCTGCAGAAGCCCTGGTTCATTAGTGTTTGTCATTCAAGGACTCTCCCACTTCATCATCTTGCTTCTCATTTTCTTTTCTTTTCTTTCTTTTTTTGAGCCGGCGTCTCGCTCTGTCGCCCAGGTTGGAGTGCAGTGGCGGGATCTCGGCTCACTACAAGCTCCGCCTCCTGGGTTCCTGCCATTCTCCTGCCTCAGCCTCCTGAGTAGCTGGGACTACAGGCGCCCGCCACCATGCCCGGCTAATTTTTTTGTATTTTTTCTTTTAGTAGAGACAGGGTTTCACCGTGTTAGCCAGGATGGTCTCGATTTCTTGACCTCGTGATCCACCCTCCTCAGCCTCCCAAAGTGCTGGGATTACAGGCGTGAGCCACTGCGCCCGGCCTCATTTTCTTTGAATAAGAATATGGCGGGGCACGGTGGCTCACGCCTGTAATCCCAGCACTTTGGGAGGCTAAGGCAGGCGGATCACGTGAGGTTGGGAGTTCCAGACCCGCCTGACCAACATGGAGAAACCCCGTCTCTACTAAAAACACAAAATTAACCCGGCGTGGTGGTGCATGCCTGTAATCCCAGCTACTCAGGAGGCTGAGGCAGGATAATTGCTTGAACCTGGGAGGCGGAGGTTGTGGTGAGCCAAGATGGTGCCATTGTACTCCAGCCTGGGCAACAAGAGCAACATTCCGTCTCAGAAAAAAAAAAAAAAAAAAAAAAAAAAAGGAATAGAAACCCCAGAGAGTAAGCTGATTTTTGAACAGGGCTAACATGCAGACAGTCAGCTTGAAGTCCACCAAGATAATGTACAAGTTTGCAGCAGCGAACACACCCATGGTGTCTGGTAAGCCACACTGAGTGCGCTCCAGGTAGAACTCTACCAAGGGTGTACTTAGAGAATTGAGATGCAAATATTGATATCAGAAAACTATTAGGAAGAAAGAAACACCTGGGAAGGTAGTCTGCAACTTATCCCAGGGAGCCTGCCAATCAGGCTTCAAGAAGACATTATAGGCCGGGTGCGGTGGCTCATGCCTGTAATCCCAGCACTTTGGGAGGCTGAGGCGGGTAGGATCACTTGAGGCCAGGAGTTCGAGACCAGCCTGGCCAACATGGAGAAACCTCATCTCGACTAAAATACAAAATGTAGCCAGGAGGCGTGGTGGTGCACGCCTGTAATCCCAGCTACTCCGGAGACTGAAGCACGAGAATTTCTTGAACCCGGGAGGTGGAGGTTGCAGTGAGCCAAGATCACACCACTGCACTTCCAGCCTGGGCGACAGAAGGAGACTCTGTCTCAAAAAAAGAAAGAAAGAAAGAAAAAGAAGAATACATTACATTTTAGAGCTAATAATCATCCTGTGATAGCCCCCAGCCTGCTGCAGGGGTAAAAGTCTTAGAACTTCAGCCCATGGTACATGCCCTTTTATATAATAAACAATTTATTTTAGGATACATTTAGTTTAAAAAAAATTGTGGAGGTAGTCCAAAGAGTCTACATAGGCCCTACACCCAGTTTCCCCTACTATTAACATCTTTAAGAAGGATTAGTATTCATTCTTCTTCATTTATTTTTTATTATACTTTAAGTTCCTTGAGATACATGTGCAGAACGTGCAGGTTTGTTACATAGGTATAAAGGTGCCATGGAGGTTTGCTGCACCCATCAACCCGTCATCTACATTAGGTATTTCTCCTAATGCTATCCCTCCCCTATCCCCCCACCCCCCACAGGCCCTGGTGTGTGATATTCCTCTCCCTGTGTCCATGTGTTCTCATTGTTCAACTCCCACTTATGAGTGAGAACATGCGGTGTTTGGTTTTCTGTTCCTGTGTTAGTTTGCTGAGAATGATGGTTTCCAGCTTCATCCATGTCCCTGTGAAGGACATGAACTCATCATTTTTTATGGCTGCATAGTATTCCGTGGTGTATATGTAAGAAAATGTGTCACATATACACCATTCTTCTTTGAATGTTTGATATAATTCACTGTGAAGCCATCTGGTCCTAGGTTTTTCTTTTTTGTAAATTTTTTTATTACTGATTCAATCTCCTTATTTGTTATTTGTTTGTTCAGCCTGTCTATTTATTCTTGGTTCAGTTTTTCTAGGTTGTATGTTACTAAGAATTTATTGATTTCTTCTAGGTTATCCAATTTGTTGGCATATAATTGTTCATAATAGTCTTTTATAATCCTTTTTATTTCTGAGGCACCCTTTGTAATGTTTCCTCTTTGATTTCTGGGTTTATCTGAGTCTCTCTCTCTCTCTCTCTTTTTCTTTGTTAGTCTAAGGGTTTGTCAATTTTATCGTTCCAAAACCCGACTCTTAGTTGTGTTGATTTTTTCTATCGTTTTTCTACTCTATTCATTTCTGCTCTAATCTTTATTGTTTCATTCTGCTAACTTTAGGCTTAGTGTTGCTCTTTTTTTAGTTCCTCAAAATTTGAAGTTAGGTTAGTTATTCAAGATTTTCTTCATTAACATAGACATTAATCACTATTAACCTCCCTGGAGAATGTACTGTGTACGCCTGAGAAGAATGTATATTCTGCTGTTGGATAGTTCTGTATATATGTCTGTTAGGTCCATTCGGTCTATTGTGTTGTTCAAGTTAGTTTTCTTTTCAAGTTTCTTCATTGGTTTTCAATCTGGATGTTCTGTTATTGAAAGAAGGATATTAAAGTTCTACTATTATTGTATTGCTGTTAATTTCTCCTTTTGGGTCTGTCAATATGTGCACATATATTTAGGTACTCTGATGTAGAGTGTGTACAGTATTTATAATCATTACATGCTTCTGTTAACTGTGCTTTTGTCATTATATAATGACCTCATTTGTCTCTAAAAACAGTTCTATCTACCTATCATCTATCTATCTATCTATCTATCTATCTATCTATCTATCTATTTTGTCTGATATAAGTATAACCAACCCTTTTCTCTTTTGGTTACCATTTGCATGGAATATATTTTTTCACCCCTTCACTTTCAGCCCATATGTGTCCTTAAATCTAAAGTGAGTATCTTGTAGTCCCTTTACATTTAAAGTAAATTGGTAGGCGAGGACTTACTATTGCCATCTTGTTGTTTCTGTTTGTTTGTTTTGCAGTTATTTTGTTCTCTTCCTTTCTTTCTATCTTCTTTTGTTATTTGGTGATTTTTTTTTGGTTTGGCACTGATTTACTTGGATTCTTTCCTTTTTATCTTTTGTGCATCTATTATTTTTTTCTTTGTGGTTACCTCAAAGCTGGAATAGAATATCTTGTAGCTATATCTGCATATTTTATGTTTGTAACAATTTAACTTTAATTATATACAAAAACTATACACTTTTGCCCCTGCCACATACATACATATTTTTGTTCTTGTAGCCAGAGTTTATTTCTTTTTATATTGTGTATCCATTAACAGGTATTTGTGGTTATAGTTATGCCTTTTTTTTTTTTTTGAGACAGAATCTTGTTCTGTCACCCAGGCTGGAGTGCAGTGACATGATCCTGGCTCACTGCAACCTTTGCCTCCCAGGTTCAAGTGATTCTTGTGCCCCAGCCACTTGAGTAGCTGGGATTACAGACATGTGCCACCATACCTGGCTAATTTTTGTAGTTATAGAAGAGATGGGGTTTCACCATGTTGGCCAGGCTTGTCTTGAACTTCCAGCCTCAAGTGATCTACCCACCTCAGCCTCCCAAAATGCTGGGATTTTAGGCATGAGCCACCATACCTGCCCCTGGTTATATTTATTTTAAATATTTTAGTCTTTTAACTTTTATATTAGGGTTAAAAGTAATTTATGCAATGCCATTACATTGATACATTATTCTGTATTTTTCTATATATTTTCCTGAAGTCAATACCTGGCTTCAAACAACAGGCTGACTCTCTTGTTAGGGGCTAATGCAGCTCATGACTTTAAAGTGAAGCCAATGTTCATTTACCATTCTGAAAATCCCAGGGCCCTTAAGAGTTGTGCCAAATCCACTCTCTGCCTGTGCTCTATAAATGGAACAATAAATCCTGGATGACTGGATATCTGTTTAGAGCATGGTTTACTGAATATATAGACAGTGAAATATGTGCTTTCATATGCTCTCATGTTGCTGTTTATCATGTTTTCATTTCAATTTAAATAACTACCTTAAGCATTTCTTGCAAGACAGATCTAGTGGTGACAAACTCTCTCAATTTTTGTTTGTCTGAAAAAAACTTTATCTCTCATTTCTAAGGATAGTTTTGCTAGGTGTAATATTCTTGGTTGACAATTTTTTTGTCTCTTAGTACTTTAAATATAACATCTCACTCTTTCCTGGCCTGCAAGGTTTCTGCTGAGAAATCCTCAGCATATGATTCTCCTGCCTCAGCCTCCTGAGTAGCTGGGACTACAGATGTGCACCACCATGCCTAGCTAATTTTTGTATTTTACTAGAGATGGGGGTTTGCCATGTTGTCCAGGCTTGTCTCAAACTTCTGACCTCAGATGATCTGCCCTCCTCAGCCTCCCAAAGTGGAAGGTTACAGGCATGAGCCACGGCAATGTTGTGTATGTTCTGATTACCAACCAGCCACTCGCTCATCTCTCTTTCTTCCCTTGGGCTTTCCTATTCCCTGAGACACAGCAATACAGAAATTAGGTCAGTTAATAACCTTACAATGGACTCTAATGTGTTTGAGTGAAAGAAAAGTTGCATGTCTCTCACTTTAAATCAAAACCTAGAAGTGATTAAGCCTAGTGAGGAAAGCATGTTAAAAGTCAAGACAGGCCAAAAGCTAGGCCTGTGGTGCCAAACAGCCAAGCTGTGATGCAAAGGAAAACCTTTTTTTTTTTTTTTTGGTTTTTTAGATGGAGTCTCGCTCTGTCACCCAGGCTGGAGTGCAGTGGCACAACTTTGGCTCACTGCAACCTCTGCCTCCTGTGTTCAGGCAATTCTCTTGCCTCATCCTCCTGAGTAGCTGGGGTTATAGACATGTACCACCATGCCCAGCTAATTTTGTATTTTTAGTAGAAATGGTGTTCACCATGTTGGTCAGGCTGGTCTCAAACTCCTGACCTCAGGTGGTCTGCCTGCCTTGGCCTCCCAAAGTGCTGGGATTACAGGCATGAGTCACCATGCCTTGTCCAGAAAAGTTCTTGAGGGAAATTAAAAGTACTACTCCAGTGAACACACAAATGGTATTTTTAAAAAAGTGAAACAGCCTTTCTGCTGATATGAAGAAAGTTTTAGTGGTCCGGATGGAAGATCAAACCAGGCACAATATTCCCTTAGGCCAAAGCATAATCTAGAGCCGTGACTTAACTCTCCTCAATTCTGTGAAGGCAACGAGAGGTGAGGAAGCTGCAGAAGAAAAGTCTGAAGCTAGCAGAGGATGGCTCATGAGGTTTAAGGAAATAGGCCATCTTTATAACATAAATGTGCAAGGTGAAGCAGCAAATGATGATTTAGAAGCTGTAGCAAGTTATCCAGAAGATCTAGTTAAGAACACTGATGAAGGTAGCTACAGTAAACAACTTATTTTCAGTGTAAATGAAACAGCCTTCTATCAGATGATGTAATCTGGGACTTTCATAGCTAGAGAGGAGATGTCAATGCCTGGCTTCAAAGCTTCAAAGAACAGGCTGACTCTCTTGTTAGGGGCTAATGCAGCTTATGACTTTAAGGTGACGCCAGTGCTCATTTACCATTCTGAAAATTCCAGGACCCTTAAGAGTTATGCTAACTCTACTCTGCCTGTGCCCTAAAAATGCAACAACAAAACCTGGATGATAGTACATCTGTTTATAGCATGGTTTACTGAATATTTTAATCCTACTGTTGAGACCTACTTCTCACAATAAAATATTTCTTTCAAAATATTACTGCTCATTGACAATGTGCTTAGTCACCCAAGATCTCTCTCTGATGGAGATAGATAAGAAAACTAAAGTTTTTTTTTTTTTTTTTTTTTTTAAGACGGAGTTTTGCTCTTGTTGCCCAGGCTGGAGTGCAATGGTGCAATCTCGGCTCACTACAACCTCTGCCTCCTGGGTTCAAGTGATTTTCCTGTCTCAGCATCCCGAGTAGCTGGGATTACAGTCATGCACCACCACGCCTCACTAATTTCATATTTTTACTAGAGATGGGATTTCTCTGTGTTGATCAGGCTGGTCTCGAACTCCTGACCTCAGGTGATCCACCCACCTTGGCCTCCCAAACTGCTGGGATTACAGGCATGAGCCACCATGCCCAGCCTTAAAGTTGATTTTTGCCTGCTAACACAACATCTATTTTGCAGCCCGTGGATCAAGGAGATGATCATTAGCCTTTTTTAGCAATGAGGTATTTTAAAATTAAGATATGTACATTGTTTTTGGAAATAATGCTATTGCACACTTTATAGACTACAGTATAATGTCAACATATTTTATATGCACTGGGAAGCCAACAAATTTGTGTGACTCACTTTATTGCATATTCACTTTATTGCAGTGGTCTGAAACCCAAACCACAATATCTTTAAGAGATGACTCTATTGGTGTCTGTGCATTTGAAGAAGCAGTCACCTCTTTCAAACTTTACAGACTGTCTTTGGTAGGGAAAGACCTTTATCTGTGACTGGAGTGAGGAAGTAGCTTGATGGGCTCTGGGTGACTCTGGCAGCTGGGGTTACTCTTGGCAAAGACTGCAGGGTCTTAGCACAATGACTGCTAGGGTCCTTGACGGTGAAGCCTGCCGAGTCCTTTTGCTCTCTTTTTTTCCCAACTAGGGGACTCACAGCAGAAGAAATTCTTCTTCATTGGGCTCTGCTGGTCTAGGGAATGAGGTGAATGCAGGCAAAATGCTTCCTACCATATTCTATGTGGGTGTTCTCAGTTCTTTTAGATTGCTGCATCTTCTTAATTGTACTCCAGAGCTTTCCCAGGGTTATATTTGTCTATGGATCTGATGAAAAATTTTTGTGTGTGTGTGTGTGTGGCTGGACAAGGGCTATGACCGCCTAGATTACCATATTGCTAATGTCACTTAGAACACGCACCTTTGATCAAGTTTAATCTTTAGCAGGTAGGGCTGAAACCCAAAGCCACAAAAAGCAACTGAGCTGGGAGATATCTATTACAGCCATTGCCTCTAAATCTGACTATGAGAAAAGCATTTCAAATATCACATGACTTAACTTATTGGAATTGGTGGTAAAGAAATAAGAATGAGCACAAATATTTAGCAACAAAAAATCAATTGCAGTATTGTTAGTAATTATAAAAAGATATAAACATGTAACTGTCTAACAATAGCAGATTGTTAAAAATAAGTAATTAAATATCCATATAGTGGAATAATATGGAGCCATTTAAAGTGATGCAGAAATATATCTTTTATCTTGAAATATGTTTATGATAATTAAATGAAAAAAGCAAATCACAGAAATGTTTTTTGTTTGTTTGTTTTTGAGATGGAGTCTTGCTCTGTCATCCAGGCTCACTGCAACCTCCGCCTCCCAAATTCAAACAATTCTCTTGGCTCAGCCTCCCAAGTAGCAAGGATTACAGGCATGCACCACCACATCCAGCTAATTTTTGTATTTTTAGTTGAGATGGGGTTTTACCATGTTGGTTGGCTGGTTTTGAACTCCTGACCTCGAGTGATCTGCCTGCCTCGGCCTCCCAAATTGCTGAGATTACAGGCATGAGCCACTGCTCCCAGCCAACATATGTGTTTTGATCTAACTTTTGTTCCAAAAAGTAAAAAACAACTTAATATATGAAAGTGCAAATGGTGACAAGACAGATGGGATTACAGCTTAAAAGTAGCATTTTTTTCTTGTTTGTCTACATTTTCTCATCTTTCTGAAATGAGCATGTATTGCTTTGTTAAAAAAATAATAAATTTTGAAAATGAAAGTATAGAGCTTGGACCTATTATGTATCATGGAAATAAATGAATGAACCGCATAGCAATTTCTGCTATCATGACATGGGACAAAAATGTTTTAAAAGCATATTTCCCATTGCATTGTGATTTATCTTTTTACCTATCTGCTTCCCTTTAGCTGGAGATCCTCTAGGTCAGAGACTATTATTATTCATCTTTGCTTACCTAGCATGTAGGTCACAAATTCAGGTGGTGATGAGTAAATGTTGAGTAATTAAGTAAGCAGCACATAAAAGTGTGTCAGAAGACTTAGATATTAGTCAGGGTACGTGTTGACAATCACATCATCCATCTGATGTGTTGACAATCACACCATCCATCTTGCTCTAACGTAGGAAAGTAGTCAAGGCATTTCCTTATATCGAAACAAACTTTGATTTGGAAAAAGCATTGGTTCTCAAACCTAACTGATGATCAAAAACTACTCCAAAATAACCAAATCAGAATCTGATATAAAGAATCTCCAGCCATAAAATACATCATGGTAAAAATCCAGTCCACCAGAGGAACTCCTTGAGACACAGCTAAGATAAAAGGTCAGGGGCCAAGGGCTGAGGGTAAATAATTCATAGAAATCACATAGAAAATAGATCTGTGTGTTGTGGGTGCTATATCAAAGACACAATTGAGTTTGGGGATCTTAGAAAGGATTGTAGGAAAACTGTAAATGAAACAAAAATAATAGTGTTTTCAAGAGGGGTAAGGAAATGAATGGATACTTGGATGCATTTTTTTTTTCTGGAGATCAATTGACGCACACTCATCAACACCTTAAAAATATGCATGATTTTTGACCTAGCAATTTTATTTCTGAGAATTTATCCTATGGAAATATTATGGACATGCACTAGAAATTATCTCCAAAGATGTTCATCACAGTGCTATCTCTAATAACAAAAACAAACAAACAAAAAACAACAAAACAAAAACAGAAATAATACGAATGTTCAACAGCAGAAAATTGGCAAGGTAAAGTATGAAATACTCATTTGATAGAATACTTTGTGATAACTAAAAAGACGCTGTAGAAATATATTTCTAGATATGGAAAGATGTCCATAATATATTGTCAAATTTTAAAAAGACATGTTACAGAACACTATTGCAAAAATAAAAATATATAGATGGGTGAAATATGATATGTTAGTAGTGGTTTTCCCTTGAGGAAAGAGACTGTGGATTTTTTTTTCTTAAGAAAGTTTATTTTGCTTCCCTGTCTTTTCTGAGTTCTTTGTAGTGAAACTATGTTGTTCTTATATAAGAAAAAGAAGAAAAGGAAGACTTTACCAAAAACATATAAATATGAAAGCATAATACTAATGGGATCACAGGAGAAAGGCCTTATTTTTTGCAGCCAGCAAAAAATAGTACCTACTATACCCCATGCATATTTATTTATTTACAGTTATTAACTTGTTTTTCTCATCACAAGTCTATGATCTTTTCCACTGATGAGGAAACCAAAGCACAGTGATGGTCAGTAACTTGATAAGGTCATAGAGCTAGTAGAGCCAGGATTTGGAGCCCAAGAATCTAGCTAGTTCTAGACTCTGTGCTCTTAACAACCACTGTACCATGAGGAAAGAAATCTAGGTATGTGCCTTCTGTCATCACATCTCCATGATGTCCATTTCTCACGCCTGCTTGATTCCGGGCAGGCTGAAAAGGAGCAGTGGGCCAGTTTTGATGGCACATATTAGATACGATCTGCTATGCCCTTCAGGAGCTGGCTTTGAGGCTGATCCTAGACATAATGCAGTGGGTAAAATGTATTTTAGTGTTTCCTGCCCTGCCTACTTGCTAAATGTAATGCCTTCACTTGCTTATTGAAACTAATAAGATTCACTGATGGTGTCTGGAATTTTCCTGGCGTATTTTTACTATGTTGAAGCCTAGTTATCTTATTCTCTCAACACTTGGCTTTGTACTAGGCAAATACTAGCAAATCTTCAGAAATAAATTAATGCTGAAATGATAATGGGCACCAGTGTGTTGCTACATCATCCTTCCAGGAAACGTGTGTATGTAAATAGATGCCTTCTAAAAGTTATTTTTAATGCCAAAGAATTCATTTTCATAGTAGATATTTTGGACGTTGCAGGGAGAATATTTTAGGCATTAAAGCTTAGCTGGCTTCACTAATAGCTGTTTCCAGTTTTCTTATCTCTTGCCAACTTCCCTATAAAGGCTGAGAAAACGAAATATTCACTTTCCCAGCCTCCTTGCAGCTAGGGGTGGCACAGTTCTAGACCATGAGATGTGGGCAGTGGTCTGTTGGGGGTTTGCTTTTCTGATAAAAGCAAAATGTTGACACTTGTACCTTGCAATGCCTCCTCCTACCTGCCTCTGGTGCCTTAACCTTTATACTTGGAGATGTCTTGGTCATTTGTGATTGGAAGGAAGAGACCAGAAGAACTGCAGAGATGTCGGACCTGAAATTATGGGGTCACTGAATCAATGCCAGCAGTTGCCTACATCACTTTTTTAATAGGTAGAAAAATAATCCCTATGTGTTAAACCACAGTTAGCCAGATTGTCTTTCACTTTTAGCCAAAGCATTCCTAATTGATGTGCACATTTTAAAAAACAAACCATAGTTCATTTTCCTGGCTCTAGTTTTACCCAGAACTTTGAAGTACAGTTCCAACACTACAGGAAAGCAAACAAAATCAAAGACCCACCCAATTGGGGTACCTGTTCATAGCATTTCTGAAGATGTTATATGTCTTTACTTAATTTCTGGTGACTTTAAAAAGAAAGACAATAAGACTAAAAAATGGAGACTATTGTCTAAGATTCATTATAGGTTAAGAAATGCAATATATAGCATTTAAAATGCTATATTATTTTACTGACTTGACAAAAACATTTGATGACAACCATTTATTCAGACTTTTGGTTACTATTTTTCAATTGATAAATCCATCAGATTCTTACCAGCACATAATGCAGGAGCTAGCTGGTCGGGTTTATTTTCTTTCCTTTCTATTCACCTTCTTTTTCATTTTTCCTCTTTTAATTCCTTCCTTCCTTCCTTCCCTCCCTTCTTCCTCCCTCCTCGCTTTTTTCCTTCCTTCCTTCTTTCCTTCCTTCCTTCATTCCTTCCTTCCTTCCTTTCTTCCCTTCTCTTCTTCCTTTTCCTTCTTTCCTTTCTTCCTTCTCTTCCCCCTTTTCTTTTGTATACTATAATCTCTTACAGTAAAAAATATATAGTGTAATAATAATGCAGCAAGCATCTCAGTCAAGATCCATGTGCTGGGTATCTTTTATTTGTCCCCTAGATCCATCCACCATCTGACACTGATCTGGGAAACTGACCTGTGTGGATCTGTGAGCAATTTTCCCCTCTGACTTCCTCTTGGGCCTGGCTGATGGGGAGACACAGCAGGAGATTTTAGGGAGGAAAAGAGAGTGGTGTTAAGGCTTATATTCCCTTGGCTCCTAATGTGATGTTACCTCTGGCTGACTGGGTTTCTCCACTAAAGGTCACTGCTCCTCTTAACATGGCAGAATCTACTTAATTTTCTCTCCTTCTTCTTCTAGGAATCACACCTTTTCCTTGTCTCTTCAGGTCTAGGGATGGTTGCATTAATGGTTGGCTACCATTAGCCTTAGGTTGCAAAACCATCTCTTGTGTTTCCTCTATACCTGTACCTTTGTGATTAGCTGTCTCATAAATGAATCCTCCTTAAATCACTCTATTTTTCTTTTGTTTCTTTTTTCTTCTCTGAAACCTTTTAAAGACCGCTACTCTATTTTGAGTGAGCCCTCTGTTTCCCTTTGGAACCTTGATTGATAGAAACTAGATGGTGCATTGTCCAAAACAGCAGCCATTGAGCTATTTATATTTAAATTTTAAATAATGAAAATGAAATAATATTAATTTTTTTTTCTTGAGACGGAGTCTTGCTCCGTCGCCCAGGCTGGAGTGCAATGGTGCAGTCTCAGCTCACTGCAGCCTCTGCCTCCTGGGTTCAAGCGATTCTCCTGCCTCAGCCTCCCAAGTAGCTGGGATTACAGTTGCCTGCCACCATGCCCTGCTAATTTTTGTATTTTTAGTAGAGATGGGGTTTCACCATGTTGGCCAGGCTGATCTTGAACTCCTGACCTCAGGTGATGCACCCACCTCAGCCTCCCAAAGTGCTGGGATTACAGGCCTGAGCCACCATAGCCTCCCAAAGTGCTGGGATTACAGGCCTGAGCCACCATGCCTGGCCGAAATAATATTAAAATTTATTTCCTTAGTCACACTAGACACATTTCCAGCTCTCAGTAGCCACATATGACAAGAAGCTGTAGTATTGGACATCTCAGATCTAGAGCAGTTTGTTCATTACAGAAAGTCCTGCTAAATAGCACTAATGGAAACTGACAGTCCCCAGACCTCCCTTTGTGTGACTTTGTGTGATTTCTCCATCCTGCTACTTCTTCCTGCCTGCATCACTTTTTTTCTTCCTTACATTTATAGTAATCACATCCTTGCTTTTCTTTATAATTTTTCCACCTTTGTAAGCATCCTAAATAATGCATTTTAAGTTTTTCCCATTTTCAATTTTAAGATGTAAGTTTACAGTGTTTTTGTTGTCTTGTTTCTTGACTGTTCTTAACATCCACTCATGTGGTATGTAGCTGTTGTTTGTTTATTTGCATTGCTATATAGCATTCCATTGTATGAAAATATCACACAAAAGTTGCATTCTCCTGTTGCTGGATGTTTGGATTATTTCCAGTTTTTGGTTATTACAAACCATGTACATGTCTCTATGTATATTCTTGTATACATAGACATACCTACGTAGTTCCTATATGTTATGTATCTGGAGTGAAATTTAATTGCTAGGTCACAGGGTATGCATTTCTTCCCCTTTAATAAATAATGCCATCTTTTTCCAAAGTGTTTGAACCCATTTACACTCCTACCAACAGTACATGAGGATACCCTTTTTTTTTTTTTGAGACAGAGACTCGCTCTGTCGCCCAGGCTGGAGTGCAGCGGCGCGATCTCGGCTTACTGCAAGCTCCGCCTCCCTGGTTCACGCCATCACGCCATTCTCCTGCCTCAGCCTCCCGAGTAGCTGGGACTACAGGCGCCCACCACCACGCCCGGCTAATTTTTGTATTTTTAGTAGAGACGGGGTTTCATCATGTTAGCCAGGATGGTCTTGATCTCCTAACCTCATAGTCTGCCCGCCTCAGCCTCCCAAAGTGCTGGGATTACAGGCGTGAGCCACCGCGCCCAGATGAGGTTACCCATTGTTTTACACCCTCATCAACACTTGGTATTTCAGATGGTTTACATTTTTCTTAAATTTAATATCCAAATTTTTTTTTACTTTTTTTTTTATTATACTTTAAGTTCTAGGGTACATGTGCACAACATGCAGGTTTTTTACATATGTATACATGTGCCATGTTGGTGTGCTGCACCCATTAACTCATCATTTACATTAGGTATGTCTCCTAATGCTATCCCTCCCCCCTCCCCCCCACTCCATGACAGGCCCTGGTGTGTGATGTTCCCCATCCTGTGTTCAAGTGTTCTCATTGTTCAATTCCCACCTATGAGTGAGAACATGCGGTGTTTGGTTTTCTGTCCTTGTGATAGTTTGCTCAGAATAATGGTTTCCAGCTTCATCCATGTCCCTACAAAGGACATGAACTCATCCTTTTTTATGGCTGCATAGTATTCCATGGTGTATATGTGCCATATTTTCTTAATCCAGTCTATCATTGATGGACATTTGGGTTGGTTCCAAGTCTTTGCTATTGTGAATAGTGCCGCAATAAACATCAGATGCTTTACATTTTAACCATTCTGATGAGTGTGTAGCGGTGTCTCACTGTGATTTTTAAATTGCATTTTCCTTCTTACTAATGAGGTCAGCATCTTTTCAAGTCCAATTTTATTTCTTCCTACATATATAATTGAGTGTCTCAGCATTAGTGTTAAAAATACTGTCATTTTCCTCATACACTGTATTGCCACTCTGTCTAAATCAAGGTCCACATAAGTGTGAGTCTGTTTTTAGTTTCTCTTTTATGTTAGCTCTTAGTTTGTCTATCACTGTATCAATTCTACATTGTTTTAACTACTGTAGCTTTGACATCTATATATCTTGATATCTCTTAGAGCAAATCCTCTGACATTTTTCTATTTATTCAAGATTGTCTTGGATACTTTTGGCCCTTTACATTATCATATATGTTTTAAAACCAGCTTGTCAAGTTTTAAAACAAAACAAAATCCCAAACCCTGTTGAATCTTTCAGTCAATGAATAT